>NC_090439.1:667840238-668146432 GCF_031143425.1 Pleurodeles waltl | reverse complement strand
TAGGACTACTACAGCCCCTACAGTAGCTAGAGCCTTACTCAGTATCTTTACTAGGGCAGGCTTCCCTAAGGAGGTCACCTCAGACAGGGGCACTAATTTTATGTCTGCCTGTCTGAAGCCAGTTCACCACCCCTTGTCACCCACAAAGGAATGGTCTTGTGGAAAGATTTAACAAGGCTCTGAAAGGCATAATCATGGGTTTTTACCAGATAAACTCAGGAAAAGGTGGGATGTTCTGCTCCCTTGTCTACTCTTTGCTTACAGGGTGTCCCTAAAAAAAGAGTAGGTTTCAGCCCAATTGAATTGCTGTTTGGACACCCTGTGAGAGAGGGTTGGAAGAGACATGTCAAGGAGCCCAAACAGGCCATCCTAGATTAAGTACTAGGCCTTCACTCTATGGTGGCTGAGTACATTGAAAAGGCAAACAAGACCTGGGGACCAGCTAGGAGCTTGTCAAGCACTGGCATGACAAAAAGGCTGCCATGGTTGAGTACCAATATGGACAATTGGTTTAGGTGTTGGAGCCTGTAGCACCCCAAGACAAATGGACAGGGCGCTACCCTATCTTGTAAATTAAAGGGGGGGTCACATAATTGGTGGATTTGGGTACCCCAAAAAATCCTCACAGGTTGATTCATGTTAACAGGTTCACATTGCATCATGACAGAGCAGACATGACAATGCTCATGGTGACAGATGGTGGAGAGGAAGAGGAAAGTGACCCTCTCCCAGACCTACTGTACACCAATGTCAGTGATGGGTCAGTGGAATGAGTAATACTCCCCCCACTTTGACAGCTCATCAATGGCAGTATTGGCTTCATTTAATTAGACAGTTCTCTGGCCTGTTCTCCTTGACTCCATGTCTAACAACATGTGAACCCATGATGTGGACACGGGTGACAGTTTGCCTGTTGAGTGTAGGATTTACAGACTGTCAAATCAAGTTAAGGCTAGTATTAAATCAGATGTTGCTAAGATGCTAGAGTTGTGGGTGTTTGATTCCTCTAATGGTCCCTGAGCCAGCCCAGTGGTTCTTGTGTCCAAAGCTAATCCCAAAAGAGATAAACCTGAGCTAATGGTTTGTGTGGACTACAGGAGACTGAATGCAGTCACCAAGGAAAACTCATATATCACCAAAAGGTGCACCAGTGTTGACCAGTGTTGACTGGACTCATAAGTTTTGGTTGTGACTAGATTTCTCACCCTAGAGGGACACTAGCCTCCACCAAAGATTTGCACCGTGACGCTGTGTTGCAAAAGCACACGGTCTGCATTGGCAGCCCTTGGAATCCTGCAAAGAGGAGGGTATGGGAGCCCAAACTCCATGGCCCGAGCCACCCCTACTCACCTGTGGACCGAGGACTTGACCAGACTTCACCCCATGGATCCCAGAGCTTCCAGAGCATCCTTGGGCATCTTTAAGGATGCATCCCTCAGCATCAGGACCACTCCAATATTGTCTATGGCGGTCATACTGTAAAGTTTGGATCTTGCTCTAAAAACGCTATGTTGGCCAGGTAACTGCCCAAAGTATCCTCTCTGGCCCCCTGGACCTCTGCCTTGCTGGACATTACAATTACATTGTCAACCAATTACTTCAGATGCTTTCAATTCACTGACCTATCACCGACATAAACACCATCCATTGCTGATCCTCACAACCCCTAAGCAACATCAATTACTGCCCCAACACTCCTCACCATGCCTAAACTACACTAATTCCTGAAGCCTAAAAGCCCTTTCTACTCTCTGAACCATAAAATCACTCACTATCCCTAGCTCCACCCATTCCTGAATCCTAAAAACCCTTTTTAAGCCTCAGCACACTCATCTCAAATCCTTTAAAAGACCTTAGAAGACCCAAACTCCACCGATCCCTGAATGTTAAAAAACCCTCTCCACCCTTCACCACCATCCATCCACGCCTCATAGGAACCCCTAAACACCCAAAACTACTCATCCCTGAACCCTAAAAACCCCTTTCTACATCTGCACCCATCCCTGAATACTTAAAATCTCTCACCACGCCCTAAACTCCACCTCATCCTGAACCCTTAAACTCTTCACCACACCAGCTATTACCAAAAATTAAACTTAAAAACCCTCTTCAGCCCAAAACTCTACCCATCCATAAACCCTAAAACCCCTCAACACCTTTTCACTCCACCATTCTTGAAACCTAAAAACACCTCATACCGTTAAACACCACACATCTGTGAACCCTAAAAAACGCTCACGACCCCTACACTCTACCCATCTCTGAACTCTAAACATTCATTTCTATGCCCGAACTCCAATTACTCTTAGTCCCTTAAAAACCCTCAACACCCCAAAGATTATCCATTCCTGAAGCGAAAAAACCCAGAGTAGTCCTAAACTACATCCAAGTTTAATGTAATTTTAGTTTTTTCTTTAAAAGTATCTTTCTTTTGTAATGATTCCATTAATTTTTATTTATTTTTAATTTCTTTAAGATTGTCTTTCTTTAAAAATGGTTTTCCATGACTTGGTTTTCTCCAATGTGGTTCCTCAGTTTTTGTTTTCCATTAATTCACATACATCACTAATTTAGTAATGTAGAGACCTATCCATAAACTGTTTTTGTCTTGTTGTAAGTGAATGGTAGGAAACGTACATCAACTAGCTAAATGCATTCACAGTGTTACTTGTTCGAATTGTAATATTTGCAAGTGATTGTCTTCAGACTGCTTAGAGAATGGAAATGTTCCTTTTCCCATGATGACATCGCCTCCTGACTGGATGAGCTGCAGAGAAATTGCAACTAATTGTATGGAACAACTGAATTGATAAATTATAAAATGTGGGTTCCTAGAGTAGACTCAGTGAATCTACTTAGACCCTTTCCAGACTTCTTTGTGGATCTCTTTTGCAGACATTTCTCAGATTCATTCAGAGAGACTCTTTCATTTCCCGTGGCTGCATCTATACTGCACTTTACTGAGTTTCTTGAATCTCTTTTTATGTGAAGTTCTGCTTTATGAATTGAGAGTTACTGCTGAAAGCCATTTACTTTCACCTCTGGAATTTAGAGCTATTTATTGGTTCTGACTGATGCTTCTCTCTTCATACTATAAAATATGGATTTTTCCAGTAAGGAATGTGCTTCATGCATTCGCTCTAATATTTATGATTAGTACTGATTATTAATTTACTAATTATTTTGTGACTGAACAATAAACATTTCTTTACTAAAAAGATTTAATAACAGGGTTGAAACTCACACCAATTCTCATCATCGACTCACAAAGATTTAAATTAAAACTGTGATGAATAAAATGAATGTATCGACAGCTTCTGGTTACTCTCAGCTACAACAAAGGCCTGTCACCAGGGCCGAGATGAGAAAGCAGGGACCGCTGATTTGATGAGTTAAGATTTACACCGTAAACCAACTATTTAACTAAAGTCCCTGCTTCAATAAAGTTTGAGTGGATGAATGTGAGAATAAATTGATGATCTTGTGGATGGATGAGTATGCACACATAATGTGATGATCCACACACACACTAATCCATTCATTCATCCACTGCAATCTCACTCACACATTCATCCATCCATGCACTTTAATCATCTATTCACTAACTCCTTCGCGTCTTCCTCCATATCATCAGCCCACGCCCCCCAGCCAAGCACACCTTCATGCCACTCAATGAAAAAGCATTTTCACTTATTAAAATGTTAGACCTATAGGCTTTCGATTCTTGTTTTCAGCTGAGATTCAAATTTTAACTAAATTGTTTGGTGTCATTCTTGAGAGCCAATGAATCACAATCCTATAAACAGGAAATCGAAGAGCAAAAGCATAAAATTGCCACAGTAGACTGAAAATGTTTAGAAAGCAAAAAGAAAGTTTGAGAGAGATGTTTCAAGTGGCACACTTGTTGAACTCATCACATAACTTTAGTCATATCACGCACGCGTCGTGGGAAATCCCCTATTGTCCTATTTGACATGAATACGTGCAATCAGGTGGCGATAAATTCGCTTGAAGCAGAATGTGAATCATTATGCTGACAAAAACATCTCTACTCCATTAAAACAAACCAAGTTATGCTGCTTCCTTTCTGTGGGACGTTTATTTGAAGTGCATATTCAAATTTTCAAAAGTAACACTGTATTGTAGATGATCACTGGTTATCAGTTTTTAAGTAAAATAAAAATTATTAGACTTCACTGTAGCCTTCTTTGTGTAGAATTGGGTCGAAACAGTCATTATCAAACAGGTGTCGAATTCTTAATGTATCTTTTATTTTAAACACCTAGGGGCATATTTATACTCCGTTTGCGCCGAATTTGCGTCGTTTATTTCGACGCAAATTCGACGCAAAACTAACTCCATATTTATACTTTGGCGTTAGACGCGTCTAGCGCCAAAGTTCATGGAGTTAGCGATTTTTTTTTGCGTGAACACCTTCCTCGCGTTAATGATATGCAAGGTAGGCGTTCCCGTCTTAAAAAATGACTCCGATGCATATGCGTCATATTTATACTCCCGGGCAAAAATGACGCCCGGGAGTGGGCGGGTCTAAAAAACCTGCATTAGCGCCGGATTTTAACGCCTGGGTCAGGGCAGGCGTTAAGGGACCTGTGGGCTCAGAATGAGCCCAGAGGTGCCCTCCCCTGCCCCCAGGGACACCCCCTGCCACCCTTGCCCACCCCAGGAGGACACCCATAATGGAGGGACCCACCCCAGGGACATTAAGGTAAGTTCAGGTAAGTATTTTTTGTTTATTTTTTTTGTGGCATAGGGGGGCCTGATTTGTGCCCCCCTACATGCCACTATGCCCAATGGCCATGCCCAGGGGACAGAAGTCCCCTGGGCATGGCCATTGGGCAAGGGGGCATGACTCCTGTCTTTGCTAAGACAGGAGTCATTTCAATGGGGGTTGGGCGTCGTAAAAAAATGGCGCAAATCGGGTTGAGGCGATTTTTTTGCCTCAGCCTGACTTGCACCATTTGTGGACGCCCATACGCCATTTTCCCCCTACGCCGGCGCTGCCTGGTGTACGTCGTTTTTTTTAACGCACACCAGACAGCGCCGGCGGCTAACGCCGGCTAACGTCATTGAATAAATACGGCGCCCGCATGGTGCTTCAGAATGGCGTTAGCCGGCGCTAATTTTTTTGGCGCAAAACTGCGTTAGCGCATTTTTGCGTCAAAAAGTATAAATATGGCCCCTAAAGCATGATCATCGACGTAATGCACCCACAACCGGCGAGTTCCATTTATGATGTTCTAGTCAAAGGTACGCATCTGCGCAAACAACTCGCTTTAATAATTTATCTTTTTTTGAGATTTATAGTGACTACCTTGCCAACTCATATTCTGAGTTGAATCGCTGAAATTAGTTGAAATGTCCTGCACATTAAACACAATAACATATTTTCATTTTGCAATCGAACATTTCTCTACAGTTACTTTGAAGACAGTTTCCCTTTTGGTCTTCCCTTTAGGACTCCGGTAATATTCAGCTTCAAATGAGAGCACCTCTCCTATGACCTATATGGGCATAATTATGATGCCCCAGCACCACCTTGTGCCACATTTGCGTCACTTTTTTTGACGCACATGTGGCGTTGAGGTGGCATTTCCCAAGCAACACATTTACAAAGTGGCTTGATTACGCCACTTTATAAACCCTTGCTCCACATTATGCCTGCACCAGACATAGGGCCTGATTACAACTTTGGAGGACGGTGTTAATCCGTCCCAAATGTGACGGATATACCACCTACTGTATTACGAGTTCCATAGGATATAATGGACTCGTAATACGGTAGGAGGTAGATCCGTCACATTTGGGATCGATTACCACCGTCCTCCAAAGTTGTAATCAGGCCCATAATGTATACAAGGGAGGTGTTCCCACGTAGGGAGGCCCAGAAAAATGGTGCTGTGAAATATACGGATAGACTGATTTAAGAAAAGTGGCACTGCACCCTGTGAGCAGGCTATAAAAGTGCAGAAAAAAAATACATGTAATAAGCCACTTTGTAAATATGGCGCGTGTAAAATAGCCACATTACCCTAGATTTCACTGTGCCATTTTTAATGTCATTATTAACACCTGCCTAAGGCAAGCGTTAAGCTGACACTCCCATTGAAAACAATAGGCCTCCCTGTGCTTTTCTGCAGTAGTGCCATCATTTATAGCACTAATCCAGCAAAGTGCCTCATTAGCACAATAAATTATGACACTAGTGTGGACAGGATCGCCATAGTGCACTACACTGTAAGTATGGGGCACACATGGTGTCCTTAGGAGGGGTGAAATGGGGTGCTAGAAAAGCGGAACATCACAAATGATGCGCCACTTTTCTATAAATTTGCCCCATAATGTTTTTCCATTAGCATAACATCTAACGTGGTTGTGACATATAGGTGCATTGGATCGTGAAAGCAAATAATGCTGGTTGCATCAACATGTATTTGGCTCTCCACAATAGCTGTAGAAAGTAGGTAACAAATAGTGTTAACGAGAGAGATATTAATGCAATAGTGAAACTTTGCATATAAACCCTTACATCTCACAGGGACATCTGCAAGAAATACTCACAGACTGCACTAGATGAGCTGGACATGTATTTTGTGAAAGAGTCACGCAGATACCAAACCACAATATTTTCAAGCAACTCTATTAATCTGTACTTCTCACCTCATTATTAAGAACAGGGGAACTCCAACAGGGTAATTCCGCACCTAGTACCAAAAATACCCAATTAAATACGAATTCAAACATGCGACATTACACCACTATTTTTTCCACTGAGTATCTGCCAATTGATATGAGGATTGGTATTTGGGAACTGATTCCCAGAGCTTTTTTCTCTATTCTACGGTGTTTTTTTCCTGAGGACATTTTACCAGCTTTTCCCTGCCGAAATCTTTATAGAGGAAGAAACCTCGGGGTGTGACGTTTCTCCAGTTCTTTCTAATAATCGGATGCAGCCCTAAACATACTGCTGAATCCGGAGTATCATAAAGCCTGTAATGAGCTCATTAGTGTAATTCATGGCAAAAAAAAATTCTGCCTCGTTTGTGAGTCAAAAAACACTCCATCGCTCTGTGAGAACTTTGACTCCAGAGAAAAAACGTGACATTCCTTAATCTGCTACTGAACGTGAGACATCATACAAAGGCAGTCTTGGACTCACGGACCAGGATGTCATGCTTTTTCTGGAAACATATGTATTATATCTGGTGAAAAAAAAAAACTCTCATTCTGAGCCAAGGGCTTTGCTTATTGTTTGGACTACATCAACGCCAGTTTCCACACGGACGAAATTCCCTGACTTAGTAAAGGAGTATCCAGAAAATAAATATACCTTCACTTGTAGCACACCACTAATCACAAGACGCACATAAAGTAAGCAAACCTGACCCTCCTCAAGAAACTTCCCTTCACCCTTCCATCTAGCTTCTGTTCAATTGTCCATCCATTTCTCTATCCTTTCACCCTTCTATCTTTTCATCCATTGACCTGTTCATCTCTTTGCATTTTCATCCACTCACCCATCCATCCTTTTACCCATTCACCTGTCTATAGTTTTTGTGTACAACACAAAAGGATGATGGACCAAGTACTGAAACGTTTCAAACACTCACTCCCAGTCACATATCTGGTTTTAATCCATCTTTCTTTTACTTACCATGCCATGCCAGTTTGAACCCAGTCAAATGCAAATCAATCTTGACCCTGTTCCCCAGGGGAACAGTCCAGCCCGAACTCCCAGACCAGGGCCTCCTTGGACCAGAAACCAATATAGTATGACCGATTTTAGGGTATTACCCCTCATCAGCCAGGCAAGCTTGATTCCAGTGGCACAGTGAGCAAGGGACCCATGTCTTGGCATAGCCTGGCCACTTACAGCAACTTTAACAACACAAAAAGATGATGGACGAAGTGCTGAAACTTTTCAAGCACACACCTCCAGTCACAGATCTGGGTATAATCCATTGTTCTTTTGCTCTCCATGCCACCCCAATTTGGACCCAGCCATAGGCAGATCTGTCTTGGCTCTCTTCCCCATGAGAACAGTCCAGTTTCAGCACCCCATCCATCATTCTTTTGTGTTGCTATAGGTTTTTGTATCCATCCATGAATCCTTTCACGTTTCACATACATATTGAGCCTTTCATCCATTCACAAATTGCTATATCCTTTCACTCTTCCCCATCTGTCCAGAAAATTCAGCTCCGAGAGCTGTAGGTCACTTCAATCCCAGATTTCCCCATGATCACCACTCTAGTAAAGCCATGAATTGACACTTTTATTTAGAACAAGATGTTCTCACAGGGTGCAAAAACATCACACTAAAAACATTATCTGTGGTTAGCAGTAGGTATGTTTTTACATCCAATTAAGATGCTGGTGTTAAAATATGTAAATATTTTTGTGTCATTTTCAGCATTATATTGTCAATTTCTAAAATATAAATTGAATAAGTTTGAGTGTAATGTCCTTGTTCCTGAGATGAAATAGGGATGTTTGTCCAGTGACCAGCCTAAAGAAGTGGTGAAGATACACCACTGTCCAACTAAATATAGGTGTCAAGCTGGAGTCAGATGAATACTGTTGGACTTGGCACACTCTGGAGGGTCACTCCCAAACTGTTTTGCCTTCACCCCTCCAATTTTGCAGAATTCATTTTTGGTGGCTTTAGGTCTCTACATACTAAAATGCTTGTGTTCCCTCCTTTAGACATGGTAAAATTGGCTTACAAACAAATGGCTTATTTAATTTACTTGTTAGTCCGCAGTAAAGTGGTGCTACATGTACCCAAAGCCTGAAAATTAAATGCTAGTAGTGGGTATGTAGCTCTTATAGTGCCACCCACTTATGTAGCCCTTTTAAACATGTCTCAGACCTGCAATTTCATTCTGTGTGTGCAGTTTTAAATTGACATTTCAACGCAGCCTAATAATCATTTTCCTGGCCTAAACCTTCCTTTTTAATACATGTAAATCACCCATAGGATAGGGCCTAACCAGCCCTTATGCAGGGTGCATTGTATTTAAAAAGCTTGACATGTACTTTTAAGTTTTACGTGTCCTGGTAGTGAAACCCCCCTAAATTAGTTTTTCACTATAGCAAGATCTATCTCTTCCATAGGATGACATTGGGTTACCTAATTACACTTAATAAGTGATGAATTTTGATAAGTAGCAGGTAGGAAAGTCATGACTGGAGTCTGAGGAATTGTAATTTAAAACCCACTTATGTGGTAAAGTCAGATTTAAGACACAATTCTGAAAATGGCAATTTTAAAAAGTTGGCATCTTCGTGTTCTAACCATTTGGTGTCTGCAGCCAGTTCCTGTGTCACATCAAAACGTGTAGTTGGCAGTTGGTCTTTGTGTATTTCTACCAGATATCATCACATTAGAGGGTTTGGGTGTTGGTAGGATGGACGATCCTGGCTTAATGAGGGGGCGGAGCTGTCACTGACCACATTCACACTTCAAAGGCACTGGCCCGGCCCACACACACAGGACTTCACATAAGCCCATTGTTCACCCAGACAGACAGGGACCAGAGCGGGTAGGCAGGACACCGCTGTGGAAGGTTCCCCTCTTCAAAGTGGGCATCAGGTATAAAAAACTGACTTTCAAACCTATTCTCCAGTACACTCTTAGACCTGTGGATACTACAGAAAGACACCAGGCTACTTGAGGCCCACCGTGCTTGTTGAGAAGGAACGCTGGACCTTCACCATTCATCCCAAACTGAAGTGATGCCAAGGGTCAGCTGACTGAACTCCTATTCTCAGCAACAGGGACATAACAAGCTGAAGAGGTCTTCCTGCCTCTGCCCAGATGACATGCTGCCTGGACCTGCACACAGAGCTGCCTGAGCCCTGCTGGCCTCTGCTAGAGTGAGCTCCTGTTTCTCAAGAGGTGCCCCTCAGGTCCTGGATCCTTGGTGTGGCATCAGTTGAGTTCCTCCTTGAAAAAAAAAGAAATACTGAAGTGTTTGGCTCTTTGTAACCATGAACAGGCCAGATGCACCAAGATTTTTCCACCGGCGCTGACTGACAACAGAAAGCTCTGTTGGCCCTAATTTTTCACACTACAGGGACCCACCAGCGAAAACATGTGAAGCAAGTGCATATCTCTGGTTCTCTGGATCTACTTATAGGATTGTTTTTGTGGTGTCAAATAATGTATTACATTTTACTCTGCTTTTCTAAATTAGTGTGAGATTTTTATTATGTTCTGTCCTTATTTTATTACTGTTTGTATGCTTCATAAATACTTTACACGTTGCCTTTAATTTAAGCCTGACTGCTTTTGTGCCAATTAGGTTAAGCACAGGTTATTTTAGCATCTTTTGTTGTTATGTGGCTGTTGCTTGAGAAGGGTTCACTCACTCCTCACCCAACAACCCAACTCCTCACAAACAATCAGTGTAGCAGAGAGCAAAACAATCATCTAATATACCAATGTACCTAAAACTAGATGTTATATCAGAGGAGGAGACAAAGGAATCATAGGTTGCAGGGCACGGTGCCATAGCAAGTGTCTGTATGATTCATGAACGAGCCCTAGGGATCACCTTAGCAGACCTGGAGATTGCACATGGTAATGTGTTTGTAGTCTGTATCTGTCATAGGATTCAGTGTGATCTTTCAGCGAAGGTGTCCACTGGGCTATATCATTCAGAATTTCCCAATTCATTAAAGGATTTCAAAAAACAAAAAAAACAAAAGATAAAACCCAAGAACAAAGCGAGACAGCAAAGTTACCCCACCACTGAAGCCACTGTAGCAGCTTTTGAATCTTGCTTTGTCCTGCTCTGAACTTTTCAAATTGAAAACTGAATATTTCAGTGGGAGTTAGTTGATGCTCTATCCAACTTTGGGGTACCAGAGCCAGCATTAGCTTCCTGCCTTGCTCCACAGGAGGATTTTAAGAACCAGAAAAACATCTGAGTTCCGCAATAAAAACTTTGACTAACCTGCTTTTATCTCCATAACTGTTTCCTGATTATATTCCCAGTTCCTAGTCAACTGTGAACAACCTCTTTTGTGAATTCTCAACACGTTTTGCCTTAAAGCTGTAAAAACCTACATCTCTGGTTTGCCTTACCGGATATTTTTTGTGACTATTTTGCTTATTTTTTTTTCTCCATTTTGTTTTGTTGTATTCTTAACTTAATGCATATTTCTATTATGTTTGCTACAGCTACCATGGGTTGAGCAGAGATTCACTCATAACTGTGTTATGACCTATCATTTATTAGCTTGGTAGGAGTACTCTCTCAAAGCACACCATAACGGGAAGACTGTTTCTCTGACCAGATTTTAGGTGTACCACAAGAGTAGTGCAGATTTCTAGACCGCAATAGAAATCCCACTTACATACAATTTCTGTGGGCTTGTTCTGCTTTAGAAATTATTGCAGTTTCTACATATAGATCCGGTGGCAGTCTAAAACTATTATTGGATACGTTTTTGCCTGTGCAAATAATGGTGCCTTGTTCATAATATTCTTGCTGATTGAAGCCTTGTTGCCGAATTTGAAATGCTATGGTGTGTCGTAGACTCCTGTCATGGTAAGAAGACTGCTGGAAAAGGGGCGGCAGCACCACCGGGCATGGGGGACCTAGTCTGATCCCACACTGTATGACAGCTGTTGGTCTAACCCTTTCCATCTAGCTAGCAGCACCTCACAAGTATCAGATGTATAAGTGATTTGTGGCAGCCTATCTCATGACACTCAGACTCCTAAGGGAAGTCGTGGTGTAATAGACTTTATCCCTTTCTCACAGTTATGTAAGTCTCATACATGCAAAAACAAAACCAATGCAAGATCTTGGTTCGATAGATCAATAGATTTTATTGAAGCAATTGTGTTCTATGTCGAAAGGCATGAATTGCTGTTATGAGGATAATGAAACACAGCATTATTATAACAATGACCAAGAAAGTGACACACAAGAAGAGTCCCACCATACTGTCATTATTGTGTGCCTAACATTCCTACCTACACTACTAAGATTCTACGTGACAGCAAATGGCAGTGGTAGCCCTGATCAGCCCTTCTGGTCCCAGGAAGGAAGCACAACCCCCATACCTATGCATGAGTGAAGAAGAGGTCTGTTAGTCTGCTGAGAGTTCTCCCACATAGACGAAGAGGAACCAAATGGTTTCAGCAGAAACTGCGATGATGTGTAGCATAAAATGGGCAACTGGCTGAAATGTCCCCTTTAAGGTGATGTGGGCAGTGTAATGTTTTTTAATAACATATCTGTTGCTCTAAGAACTGCCCTGATGTGACAACACATATTTTTCTGTGTAGGGTAGACAAGGTTTCTTTTGGACTGGCAATACCCGGTAAACATCATGTACAGCCTTGAGTTGAGCACAGGATAAAAGTGTTGTGCAAAGAAATGAATGACAGATTCTGCAAAGAAGTACAGCTGATAAAAGGAATAAAAAAACATCTCAATGGAAATGAAGCTTTGCTAAAATAATAAAAGGAACAAAAGTGAAATGTAACTAGGTAGAAGGGTGCAAGCCTCAGGCCCAGAGCTAAATAACGTGCTGTGTAAAATGCTAAAATAACCTCACGACAGGTGCGACAAAAAGGGTTGTATAAAACACATGTGGCAGGAATACAGATCGTGTCCTTTGTGAGACTGACACTACTTCAGTACATGTGCTTCAGGAAAAACAAGATGCCAGTAAAAGAAATACATAAAGTAATTTTACCTAAGCTGGTTTTGTATGCGATCTATCTGTAATTGGCTGAATAAGGGAGCAGATTTGTCAAAGGGCTTTATTATTGTGTGCCTGCTTAGCCCATACTTTTTTTATCTCCTCCTCAAGTTTCCCAACCAGTATCATCCTCACTTTGTAGGTTTTGTTCCCGTAGTGCCTTTGCCGTATCAATATTCCTCGAAATCTGTGGAAGTTGCAGAGAATGTCTTCTGTTATAAACGCCATTGTGCTTTTTAGGTAGGAGCAGTGTTTTTTGTTGTTTTTTATGCTATTTAAAAAATAAAGAAAAATGCTTGGCCCTGCTATCAGTTTCGCAATTTTAACACAATTTTCACAGGCATTCATTTTGCGTTGCTCCACATAATTTCAGTAGGAATGGATTAGCATTTCTGTTGTGTGTCTGCAGTGCTTCAGCCTCAAAGTCATTTGCAATGTGCATTGCATCAACAAAAGTTGCAATGCATTGCACAACTCCTTTCAACATGTACAGTGCTATATTTACTATGGAACAAGCAAAAGGTGCATACCTCTGCATTGTATTGCAAAATGGCATGATGTAACTGTTGTGGATTGTAAATCATACATTTGTGGCACAACTTTTTTGTTGAACTTGCAAAACCTCCTAGCATTTCTTTCACTTTGAAATGAGATACAAATACAACAGGATTTGAACAATGGAAAACTTGGCAAGCTAGGAATGCAGTACTAGCCATAAGGATATACAGCAAGAAAGGAAGGAGGGTCAGGAGGGTTCCACAAAAAGAAAGATAAACTATACTCAGGAGGAAAAATACATTTTAATTTCTGAAGTGGTCAAATGAGCGAAGTATCTGTTCACCACCTCAATATTACCATTATCTAAAAAGGCAAATTTGTGGATAGCTATAGTTTTCAAAGTCAATGCAGTGGCACCTACGCATGGGACTGTGAAGGAGTGTAAGAAGAGGTGACACGATCACAAGCGCAAGATGAAGAGACAGCTGGCAAGGAACCTGAGGGTTGCAGTGACAGCTGGTGGAGGTCCAGACATAAATGAGGACTTGATGCCAATGGAGAAAGTGACAGCAATCATAGTACATTAAATAGTTGCTAGCCTTGTTGTTGTATCACTGCCAACCATGAAGGCTTAACCACATATTAATGTAAAACAAACTTTTGCATCTGATATGTTCATGTTGCACCATTTTACTAATAACCAGTAATGTTCTATTTTTTAAAATGGCCACATATTTGGTTTTACAGCTCTCATTATAGTAATATTGCTATATGATGAATTGATGTCAGTGATACATCACAATTTTCCACTGAAGTAACATTTGAAAGGCATATCCACAGGACACAGGAATGGCTTGTTTTGATTTCTCATGAATACCTGTACAACCAACCTGAGCCACAAGCCTCTCAACATAGCATCATTTGCTTCAAACATTAAGCCAAATATAATTTATGGTATTTTATACCATTATAACACTTCATTGGGAAAGTGTTCATCTTCATACTTCTCCAAATATTGAGCATCATACCCCATGATGTGTGTTCTTACTTCAACATCTTGTACCTGCATATCCAGAAACATGTTGCATCAAAGTAGGCAAAGAAACAATGTGAACCTCCGCAAAAGTTGTTTCTGTGATGATTCCTCATCTGAGGATTTAACAATATGCCTCTTTTTGCAAAATCACCCACTTTTTGTAGCCATGCTGCTGGTCTTTGGACTCTGTGCACTTGGATCCTTCTAACCAGGGCAGTGCATGTGCTTCCATCCCAAAAAACTTGTTGAATTGGTTAAAATCCTCTAATTGGCACATTTAACTTACCTATAAGTCTCTAGTACATGGTACCATGTGTGGTAGGGCCTGTTAGTTGAATTGCACTAGTAGACTACAGCACTTATTGTGCCACTACTAAAGTGATCATGTAAAGCATGGCTCTAGGCCTGCCAATGCCCAAGGCAGCCTAGCTGAGCAGTTTTAAAACTGCCATTTGACCTGTCAAAAACACTCTTTTCCCAGGCCTAAACCTTCCTTTTAAATAGCGTAAGTAGGCTTTACCAGCCCTAAGACAGGTTGCATAGGATTTTACATATGTATTTATTGTTTTTACACGACCTTACAGTGACAAAGGCATTTCTGTTGTGTGTCTGCAGTGCTTCTGCCTCAAAGTCATATGCAATGTGCATTGCATCAACAAAAGTTGCAATGCATTGCACAACTCTTTTCAACATGACCATTTTGTACTGCAGCAAGGCTGGCTCTGTCATATAAATCACTGGGTCATTTTATTGCACTTATTACAGTATAAACCTTTATAAAACTAACTTCAGAGTGGTACTAGGTAGGAAAATATTCAAACATTATTTTTCATAGTTATAAAAAATGCAGCTTAATGCTAAAGTAGAATTTTCTGCCTAAAATCCTTAGTAGCCTTTTTCAGAGTTAATCCCCAACTCTCACCTTGCCCCCTGCAAGGAGACTTGAGTGTCTCCCAGGAAAGGGAGCAAAAGTGCCTTGGGTGGGAGGAAGTGTGACCTCCTCTTGACATGATGGTTTGGAGGATGTGCCCAGCAACTGCACAAGCTTAATAGGGGAATCCTCTGTAACACACACCTAGGCATGCCCTTTCCAATGTCCCGATAGTCAGGATGGAACTAATTCTGTGGGGGAGGGGGCTTGTTTCAGAACTAGTTTGTAGGGAGAGGTTCTCATTTTCCTAGACACACCTCAGGGGTGGGCCCAGAGCTCTGCTTAGTGGAAAAAGGTTCTGCCATAAAGGATTTTGACAGAGGAGTGCACTGTGTGATTGGAAGGAGGCAGACCCCAATGAAGGGTCAAGGTGGGTAGGTGTGCCTCTGGAAAAATTCCCCTATTGGTCAGGGAGTATCACCCACCCTTAAAACTGGTACCAGGAATAAATGTGGAATCCCTGGATAACTTCTTCTGAACACATCTGGGCCTGGGAAGACAGAAGAAGGACTTTACCTGCTATTAAACCTGCTGAGAGAGACCCTAATGCCTGAACCAGCTCTCACTTGTAGCCAGGACAAAGAAATGGACTCCATCAGTTACTTGACTGACCTCTTAAACTATAATGCCACAAAAACTGCAAGAAGTCTACTTTTTAAAGCACCCAGCTGGCCAGTTCCAACTAGATTTGCCCTGGAGTCTTCTAGTGGCTTCTGGTACAGTGCCTCTTAACCCCTAAGTGGTGCCCACAGGGTCCTGGACTCTTGGCTGGTGTTAGGATGCACACCTCTGGCCCCAAAACCTTGAACATTGGACACTTAAAAACCTGTTTCAGATGTTTTACCAGAGCACCAACAGAGACTGGGACAGACGTCAAAGCAGCAGGCAGGAAAATCAAATCACCGGTCAGATTGCCGGTTCTATGATGAAGTGTTGCTTCCTATATTGTTATGGAATGAGATACTCCAGATAAGATCTGTCCCTTTTTGGTTTTGTAGCATAGGTTGCAGGATATTCTGAAATCTTGTTATTAACAAATTAAATGACTCACAGGATTCCCACAGGGAGTAGACGTAGGACCTGATTTAGATGTTTGTGGGAATGGTCCCACTGTGGACTTTTCAACTGGAAACCCGCCTGCTGCCGTGATGGTCCACCCGCCCTATTTAGATGTCAGCCTGAGCATAGGCAAAAGACCACAGATGGCCCGCCATCACTGTCAAGAAACTTCACCCTCATTGACGGCGCCTGAGCCAAAACTGCTGCTGGCGAGATGACAGCCCCTTTTACCACCGAGCCAATGACTATGTGCATTCCTCCCCAGGCAACTGTGGCAGGTAAACCTCCACATCTGAGTCAGAGGATTGGGAGCTATATAAGGACAAAACTCACCTTTACAATTCCTTTCACATATCTTTCCACTAGCAACCCGCTGCTACCAGTCCTGCTGTTGCTCCTGAGCCAAGCCCAAGATGGAAATCAACCCTGTTGTCGCCAGAACAGAAGGTAAGTCACAGGCATCTCTGGTATCCTCAAAGTTATAGCTTCCCAGTAATACTAGACTTGTGCATGTTTCAATAATGTGTGCAAACACCACCATAATGCTGTGCAATGCTGAAGTGTATAATGTTGTAGTCAGAAAATGTATCAGAATAGACCTCGAGATATAAGTAGTACCGACAAATCTGGTAAAGACTACCTTCATGGCAATCGACTCCTACACAAAACGTCTCAACAATCACAAATAGAAATGTGTCTGCACAGGTGTGTGCAATAATGTCCCCAAAATATTGAAAGCATCAACTGAAACAATATACCCAATCTGAACCAAACAATCCCATGATAATGTAGCAATTACACTACAACATGCTACAGGTGGGTGTACACAGAATGTACTACAAATTTAACTAGTAAACTGAAAACATGGCAGAGATGTATGAAGGTCACATGTCCCCTTGGTGTGTACAACATTTCGCAAACATAAGATCCCATTTAACTGTAAAGTACCAGGTTCCCTGTGTAATACATATGTGCATATTATTGACATCTCATGACAAAATAAACAAACGTGCATTCTCCAGTCACAACAATAGAAGCATACATATAATTTTGTAAGGCTACAGTAACAACATGAATGCTTGGACCATAATTAATATGTCCATCACAAATGTACAACAATAATGTATCTTTTGAAAAATAATCACAAATATATAACATGTGCTTGTCACTGTCACAAATGAGAGTAAGTGCATGGCACACACATTAGCAGAAAGAACATAATGAGCAAACAATTAGTAACAATCACAAAATAAGGCCAGGACAAAGGTATTCTGAAAATAAATATGTTTTATTGAAATGAAATAACTCTCTTAGAAGTCACTTAAATTAACCTGTACAGGAAAAAACAGAGGCATGAGGCCAATAGTCCATTGTGTGAGTGCGTGCCCACAGCTTGCCTCCTAATGTCACTGCCAATCTAAACTACCTCTAGAAGGGTAACTATGGGGCAGAGAGTAGATACCTCAATGATCTCACTGTAAGGGAGGGTCCTTGGGTTTGGAAGGTGTGGTTTTGGGTTTGGGAGGGGTGATTTTGGGATTGGAAGGTGTGGGTTTGGTAGGGTTAAGTTGTAATTTGGAAGGGGTGGGTTGAGATTTGGAAGGGGTGGAAAGATGTTTTCGAGGGGTGGATTTACATTTGGAAGGAGTGAGGTGGGATGTGGAAGGCGTGGTTTGGGAGGTGGAAGGGCTAGAAAGATATTTGGGAAGGGTGGTTTTGGGTTTGGAAGGGGTCAGGGCCAGGGCAAAAAGTTGGCCCTCCTTAGAATAATGGGTATGTTGGTTTTCAGGGAGTTTGGGTTAGGAGGTAGAGGGAGTGTCTGTTGTGCATGTATGTGTTAAAGATGTGAGTTCTTGAAGGTCTGGTGTATGTGCTGTATCTTTAGATTTGTGTCTCTTACTGATTGTCTGTTGGGTAGGTGAGTATGGGCATCTGGGTGCAGTATGTGTGTGTGTGGATGTATGTGTAGTGGATGTGGTATGTGTTTGGTGGTACCTGTGGGTGTGTTGATGCATGCATGTGTGTTGGTCGGTGAAATGACTAGGGGTGTGCTTGTGTGTGGGTGTAGTGGTGGGTGTTGGGGCTGTGGGTGTGTTGGTGGTGGAGGTGTGTGTTGTAGTGGGTGTACTGACTGTGGGTGTGCATGTGGTATGTGTGGGTGTTTGTATAGTGGTGGGTGTTGTGTCTGTGGGTGTGCTGATGGTAGGGTGTCTGTTTGTGTAATGGTGGGTGTGATGCCTGTGGGTATGTTTGTGGTGGTGGTGTGTGTTATCTGCATGTGGGTGTCTGTGCCTGTGTTTTTTGCTGTGTTGTGTTGGGATGTGCTGCTTGTGGTTTTTGTTGTGGGTGCATGCATATGTTTGCATGTGCTTTAGATGGGGCTGGGTTGAGGGCTTTGGGATGGGGAAGGGGTGGGAGTGTGGGCATGATGCTGCGGCCAGTTAGAAGGCCAGACCATGGAATGAGCACTGTAGGCTAGATAGGGCTCGGCGAATGCCATCTAGGTAAGCCAACATCTGGGTGTTCTGGCCAGCCAGCCATTGGATGGCATTCACAAGTGAAGTCTGACTTACAGCAATCATCTGTAAAAGATTTCCAGCCTCCTTAATGAGCAGAGCCAGGGACACCGGGGCAAGGGCAGAGGTGCCTGCTATAAAGGTGAGGCTGTCCCTTTTAAGGAGGGTGGCTATGGCCAACTTGGGGGAGAAAGAAGGAGGGTGGAGATTGGAATGGGAGGGTGCACGAAGATTCAGGTGTCACAGTCGCTCCAGGGTCTGCCCTCACTAGGGACTGGTCTTCATTGGAGGCCTCCAATGAAGTTGTTTAAAACACTTGTGGCCTCCAGACTAGTTCCCTCACCCTTCATGACACTGGGTCCCTCTGTATCGGTGGTGTCCACGCCCGATCCCCAGTGGGCAGCTTCATCTCAGCTGATATGGCAGCTGTCAACCTCATCGTACCCAGTTGATGCTGAAAACACAGATACAACAGTTTTAGGGAACTTTGTGAGAATACTATTGGACATCAATGTACATCACACAACATTTCCACTAAGTTCAGTAATCCTCCATCCCAGCTCCAATATCATGTATGCCTTTGTCACTTATAGACTTGTAGTTCACTCCATGACAAAGGGTTCCTACAGCATGAGTAAACACATAAGCCTGGAGACACCTCTGAACCACTGCAGTCCATAGCTAAAATCGATTCACTTCTCCCAAAGAGTAAGTGTTGGGATGGGAATTGACTGCTCTAGTTGAGACACCATAACATCTATGTGATGTAACCTTCCATTTGCAAATATCCCTGTCAGTATCACATTGCTCTCCGTCCTCGATCTTTCCTCTGGGCAGAACTAAGGACACAATGTTGTCTGTGGGACATACAACTCTCTCACCAATGTGGACACATTACTGACTGTTGCAATCAATACAGTTTGGCAAACATATTCATGCTGGTAACCACAGTCTGGCTTACATGCACAGTTGTGAAGGACTAAGGTCCACCTGCTACTGTCCAAATTACCTTATTAGATGTGGACAAACTGCTTTCAAACATGTGTCAGCTAGGGAATGATGCCACTGTACAAAATTACCAATACTTGTGGTGCAGATGCACATATTCATGTTGTCATAGCACCAACTTACCAATGTCAACTCTGATATATCCGCTGCAATATAATTGTGATGTTTGCCACAGTTAGCTGTATTGGAGCCCACATTCACTACGCATGTTTGTGATGTACCATCCCACCTGACCCAATCATGTCATTGTGAAACTGTCACTCATGTCATTGTGAAAATGCTGGCAATCCTTTTGTTTACACACAGCCATGTGTCTGCCTACAACATTACTTGCCTTGTGAGGAAGAATATAGTGTGATCCTTCAGCACAAAGCAAAACACCAGACACAACATTAGACACTGTCTGATTAAGGTACATCTCTAGAAATCCTAATGGGCTTTGTATGTATGTCAACCTCAATGTTGATGGCATACAACATAGCTGGAAAGTAAAGCGGTCAAAACGCAATACCTACAGACAAGGACTTACCACATTGTTGCTACTTTTGGGACCTCAACTGCACATCTAGCTCTGGGTAAGCCACATTAAGGGTGTGGACCATTGGGGGCAGGATGTGGTGTACCCGCCTGGATTTCTGGGAGGACAGCCTGACTTCAGAAGACATCTGTGTCACCCAAACAGGTCCTCCTACCTCTTCCTACAGTGCAGGCTGCACCACTTGTAGACTCCCAGGATCTGCACCTTTTTTTCGATGGCCTTCCAAATCCCAGTTCTGATGGGCGCTGGCCTGTATGGATGACAGAAAAGAGCAAGAAAATAAATTTGAGTATTTCGGTTTGGCTGTACTGCTGTGACATTACATTTTGGACAGTCAAATGTGCATTCACCAAAC
Organism: Pleurodeles waltl; assembly: GCF_031143425.1. Taxonomy (NCBI): domain Eukaryota; kingdom Metazoa; phylum Chordata; class Amphibia; order Caudata; family Salamandridae; genus Pleurodeles; species Pleurodeles waltl. Next base: position 668,125,750 of record NC_090439.1, on the reverse strand, counting down.
ACTGACTAGTTTTTTCCCATCAAAATGTTACAGGGAGCTCAGAAAAACTGTTGTGCATTCGTCTCTTGTGCACCATTAATACATGCTAGCTCCTCATATTACATAATCAGGCCTACAACATCATGTTGGTCAGAGCTATGTAAGCAATCCTGTTATGAGAGACACACCTGATTACTCACAATCTGTGTGAGCTACTCAAAACCAAACTCACAGCTACATTAGCCTCCTGCCTAAACTCCCAAGTGATGCAGGGTCTGCATCACATACAGAGACTAAGGGTAATGGAAGGTTTGCTATGTGTCAGTGAGAGCAGGGATTTGTGAACAAGTATGTGTTGGAATGGGACAGACTGTGATGGATGATTGTGAGCCAGTGTCATCTGAACTTGCTGCACATAAACTAACTTTACCTAAATGTGACTTGATTACATGTTTAAACCATACAGAGCAACCATATACACATTACGTGCTGGAATCCTACATGACAGTACAGCATCAGACAACTCCAGACCCTCTAGATTTTACCCTCAACATCAACATCATTTCAACATTGGCTGTATCCTGTCAGTCATACTACTGGTACACTGTCTATGGGTCACTGGTAGTGAGTGGCCTGCAGTTTGTGTGATGAAATAGGATTTGTGTATTACATGGATACACTTTACAGCTTATACTTTCAGGTGACTTAACATTGCCATGGGCAGTCATTTCAGACAATGGCAAAAAAAAAAAAATCAGTCCCAGCTACATCATTCTGTTAACTTCAATCACAACAGTAACCCTATTACCAAAAAGGAACAAACTAGTCTGTGTATCAGACAGGAAAAGGTTACTCAGTCCAGTAACAACATGAATACTTGCACCAAAATTAACCAGAATTAATTACGTCCATCGCAAATGTATAACACTAATGTAAGTTTTGAAAATAAATTGTGCTTTTCACTGTCACAAATCAGAGTGAGTACATGGCACATACATTAGAAGAAAGAACACTATCAGCAAACAATTAGCAACAATCAAGTATTCTCAAAATAAAAATGTTTTATCTAAATGCGATAACTCTCTCAGAAGTCACTTAAATTAAACAGTACAGAAAATATAAAGACACAATGCCAGTAGTCCATTGTGTGGGTTCATGTCCACAACTTGCCTGCTATTGTCCCTGCCAATATAAACATCCTCTGGAAGGGACATCAATGGGGCAGAGAACTGTCATCTCTCTCCCTGCTATGATGTAGACTATTGGTGCTATTGAACTAGGAGTCCTATCGTGAGGGCAGGATGTATGACACCAACTGAGGTCAGGCATCAGTGTTAGTCTACCTATTTTATTTGATACCTTCACATATTCCCTTTCCTCCATGGTGTCAAGGTCGTGGAGTGTATAACCCTGAATGACACAGATTATTGGCCCTAGGCCTCGTAACTGAAACACAGATTTCATTTTTACAAATCCTTGTTGCCAACATATATAAGTTCCAAATACATTCTGAGTTGAGTTTATTTCTTTGAATAAATTGGTTAACAATTTCCCTCTTTGTTATTTCCACATTTTGTTGGAAAATGACTGTTCAAAAGATTTGACAACATGATGGTGGAAGATAGACATGACAAATGAAAGGCCACAAAAAATCCAATAAGAGTCTTGTAGTCTGTGACAGTAACATTTGTTAGCATGACACAAAAAAGTAAGGTGAATCAAAAAAAGAGAAACTTAACAAATAAAGTCTATCCTAGTGGATGGAAACATGGAAGTAGAGCAGAAACAGTTTAGAGTCCAATGCCCAAGGCACAACTATCCTCAGAAAAGGTAAATGTGTCCAAGAGATAGACCACAGAGTGAAGGGTAGACACAAACTGAAGGAAATTAGGTTCTGCTTCTCTTGGAGGTGGTGGTGTTGGTCTTGGCATCCTCTCCTGCTGGCCTAGATGACCGTTCCCTCTGGGGAAGAGGGCACAGGTGAAGAAACTGTGGTGGGAGGAGCATGCTCCTCATGTGGCAGATCCTGGCTGTGGCTGGCAGTGGCATACTTTGCCCAGATGTGGAGAGATCACAGACAGGGGCAGATGTAATGGGAAAAGCCATGCACTTATGTTGAGAGATGTGAAAAAGCAGGGAGCTCATTCTTTCATTGTGGTTCTATAGTTCTAAGATGTGCTCCCTCAGCACCTCTTTGGTTGCTCAGAGATCAGTTACAACGTGGCCAATCAGGTCTTGGGACAGTTGTACTGATTCCAAGACTTGGTCAATGGCAGCCTGGCTTACACCCTGTGACATTACTTAGTGCTGGTATTGTGGAGATGTTCTGAAATGCAAAAGTGTTACTTCAGATTTGCATGTTACATGTAGCAGACAGTCAACCCAACACAGTGGCGAGTAGATTGAAGTATTGTACCATTCCAAGCCATACCAGGCAAGAAAACATTTGAATCAAAGTGATTCAACTTACAAATATAACTGATTTTGGTAATCATATGAACAGTGCAAATTAACTTGTGTGTGGCTGCTACTTCTATTTAGCATGCCACAACACATTTTTGGAAAGCTTGGATTAAAAGACAATGAATTATGTAAGCACTTGCATCAATTCAGTGTCGCTATGAGCAGGTGTCAACATGATTGTGATACAGAGGAAGTGACATTTTTATCAATAGCATGACATGGTGACTGTCAAATGCACTAGTTTTTTAAATGTGTGTACATATAGAAGTGAAGTACGGGGAAACAACATTATGTTTCACTATTGTTTTTTAGATTAAAAAACAGAGCAACATGGTAGTTGTAGTCATCTGTTGACACCATAGACAATACTTGTTTGAAAAGTAAGATACACATATTACTTTCAATGACTATATTGGAGATGAACACACATTTGCAACATGTACACACATATGGGTATCGTGACCGGGAGAAAATACCACTTAGAAACACTATACTTTCCTGTGAAAATGGATTTAGTTTTGGACCTGTTTTTGGACGCACAACAACATACATTGATAGAAAGCAATTGGCAGAGCAAATGCAAGGGATGATCCATGGGGAACTACACACAGTTTAACTATACATATTGTACATTGTTAAAAGGAGAGCTATAACCATGCTGCTAGTAATTGGTATGACACAATATATTTTGTATAGTCAAATCTAGCTATATCTGTTTTGCTAAGGGTGTTGCAGCATTCTAATCATCAAACTTATGGACCCAACTCCATTTGAGATTGTTGAGACATTGCTAAGTGTAACTTACCCGACTCCAATCCACCCGGGATTCCTGACAAGCATTCAGGATGTAGGATCTGCAGGATCTTCTCCTACCAGGGTAAGAGTTGCAATGGGACCTGGGAGAACCATCACCTGTCCTCTGGGCCTCCAGGTGAAGCTTGGAGGCCAGCGAACAAACTTTCCCCAGCAGGTCATTCGACCTCCTACCAGTCCCCTATTGTATGTGCAAAATAGTTTGCTACAACATTCCCTCTGTCAACTATTCTGGACCACATGTGCCTCTTCTGAGATATGGTAGTATTTTGAACTTGTGCTGCAAACAATTGTGGCTCTACCCTTTTGATTTCACCCACCATGACAGACAACTCTCTCTCTGAAAAATGGGGATTTCTTCTCCCTGCCATTGTGAATTATTGATGAAAACTAAACTAGTGCTTAAAAAGATGAGGGAGTAGCAATTGAATACGGTTATAACAAAAACTAATTTAAAAAACTATCTCCGGTGTGGCAATTCCTTCATCCAAATGGTGTTCTGCAGTGTGATGGCAAAAGGATCATGGTCTGAAATGGAGTGTGTTTTATAGTGTGTTTTGCTGGTGTTCACAATCGTCCAATTTACAACAGGTGTGGGCTGCTAGTATCCAGTCAATGGCCATAGCCATAGTACTATATTGAACGGATATATGATGGAATAACGCATGCACTTACCATGCATGCCTTTACAACGCGGTATGTATAACCCATGTCATTAGCACGCATGCACTTACCACAAAATGTTTTTACTGTGTACATGCTTTTACCACGCATATTTCGTAGTAAAGGCATAGTTGATAAAGGCATATAAGTAAACTTACAAGGGGACATGAATTGGTTCAAGAACATTTTGACTCGCTTAAAGATGTTCCCATCATAAATCCAAAAAATGCAGATCAATAATCAATAAAGAATCAACAACATCAATAATCAATAATAATCAATAGCATTAATAATCAATTGGAGTCAGTAATTGTCACAGACCGTGACCTTGCAGTCATGAATAACCACACCTTTATGTAAAAGTTACAATATTTATTTCTCTATATTAACAATGCTAATGTTAATAAGATAATCTTAAAATCAAATGATAAACATACAGAAACAACATTGGCTGTACAAAGCAACGGAAAAAAAGCAATCTAATCAAAGCTTGAATTATTACACATTCTAAAGTTACGGTTCAAAATAATAACAAGAACAACTGTACAAACAATATTTCATACATTTAGATTCAGCAAAGAAAAGACATCACAGGTTACTTCATATATTAGATTTCATTAGTGAGGATCCTACCTAACACCAGATTAGAATTAGCATGTTGGGCTTAATGCAAAACAATTTAGTAAACACAAATTTAGAAAAACACCTAACTATGGCTCTATCAACACAGCGCAGTTGGTACCTAAAAGAAAATGAAATAGACATAACAAAAAATCTCATAGTCAATATACCTATCCTCAGTTTGGATCAGCAAGCTGTGATGGTCTTTGTCATCAGGACATCAGTCTGGTCAGCAAGGTTTCAGGATTCAGCATCAAAGCTCAGAAAAGGAAAAGTCTTTTAAGCATTAAAGTTAAACATGTCTCTTCTCAAGACAAAAAATGTCAAGAATTGGGCAAAAAGCAAATGCGCAATAGGCACAAGGTCGAAATGGCAGCTGCTCTTCGTTGCAGTCCGACTAAATTAGATTCACTAAAACTATTTCCCGAGTCCCTATTGGTCAAGGGATCGCATGTTCATACCTTGTCCAATAAAACTAAAACTTCAAATCTAAATTTTTACTAGTTCACAGTTCACATGTCCACGATTGGCTCCTTCCATTCTGTTCTCATCCATCCAGGTCATCAGATAACAGTATTGTTGCAGCTCATACTCCAGTCAGTGTCTCTATTGTTTTCGCCTGAGAAAGTCAGTCTTGCACACATTACATTTACAATGTTATATTCAACAGGAACAGCATCTTCTAGAAAGCAGTTCTTATGAGAAAGACTTTTAGCTACAAGCACATTAGTTCAGCACAGTGGAAAATCACAATTGAATTCTCTAAGCAGATATTTTATTAAACTCCTAAGAAATGCAGCTTGACATGAGGCCGTGCAACTAGGCCAAGATTTTCACTAAGTTAAGGCTTTCAATTAATAAAGCTAATACATACATAACCTTTAATATGACATATTACTAACTTAATCAAACATAAGCTCATCACTCCATATTAATAAGCCATTAATAATTACACTTCATTAACATTTGCGGCCACTCACGTGGTCATGTTTTCAAGTGTGCGCATTATTTTTCTCTAGATTATTATATTTCTACACTAATCCATTACTCAAAAACATGTATATTCATTAATAAATAATTTCATTAGAATTCCTGCTCTAAAAAGTAGAGGTAAGTATAAGATGCATTTATATGTGTATATATATATATATACATATATATGTATATATATACATATATGTGTTTAAATGCCTTACCACACCAAAAACGATACCCACCCTAAAACATAAAAATGCCCTTACCACCCAAAAACCCATACGTGTCCAAAAACCAAAAAATGCCCTTACCACCCCAAATCCTATACCCACCTTAAATTCTAAAAATGCACTTATCACCCCTAAACCTATACCCACCCTAAAACCTAAAAATACCCTTACCATCCCAAAACCCATACCCACCCTAAAACCTAAAAATGCCCTTACCACCCCAAAACCCATGCCCACCTTAAAACCTAAAAATGTCCTTACCACCCAAAAACCCATACCCACCCTTAAATCTAAAAATGCCCTTACCACCCAAAAAAACATGCCCACCCGAAACCTAAAAATGTCCTTTCCACCCCAAAACCCATACCCACCCTAAAACCTAAAAAAAGTCCTTACCACACAAAAAGCCATATCCACCCTAAAACCTAAGAATGCCCTTACCTCCCAAAATCCCATACCCACACTAAAACCTAAAAATGCCCTTACCACACAAAAAGCCATACAAAAACAAAAAAATAAAAATGCCCTTACCACCCAAAAAGCCCACCCTAAAACCTTAAAATGCCCATACCACCCCAAATCCCATACTCACCCTAAAACTTGAAAAGGTCTTTACCACCAATAACCATTAACCAACCTACACACCATATATACTTACCTGTACTTACCTTTAAAACCTTTACCACGCATACACCTGTACCATTCATGCTTTTACAATGAAAATTGTAGTTAAGGCATACGTGATAAAGGTATATTCATGGTAAAGCCATGTGTGGTAAAGGCATCTTGGTAAATGCATCTCGTTGCATTTGCCGCGTTGTAAGTGATGTTTCCCTACTGAACAGGTTCCGCAACTGACTCCCGCTGCCATGGGCCCGTCGCTGAAACACCGCCAGCACAACTGCATGACCTAAATAGGATTGGCAGGATGTCACCATCGAGACGGCGATGGAGGGCCTACTCATTGGTATAGGAGTCTGCCGCGTTGGCTGTGGGATACAGCTGGCTCGACAGTGTACACTTCATTGTGGCGGTCTTTTGCTTAGCAGCAATACATCTAAATATGGCAGGTGGAAAACCGTCATCTTGATGCTTTTTTCAGGCCCTCTACCAACGCAGCTTGGTGGTGCATGGTCAACATCTGAATCAGCCCCTTAACTGTTGTGTTATAATAACAGGTGTTGTCCTTAATTAGCTTTATCCTGTGCATTTGTGTTGCTTTCTGCTGTAGTTATTGCGATAAATTGTGCTCTATTGACTTATTATTTTATTTGTCTTCAAGTTTTTTTGTTGGCTTGTGTTCTTGCCTGCTAGATTTCCAGTCAATAGTAGCAACTGCCTTTAAGGTTCCAGTGGAAATAAAGCAATGTATCGCTGCCAAAAGTGGTAACCCATCCCCAATCCAGTGATTGGCCTTACAATAGCACCAAACAATCCAACAGTAGGGTGCGCGATTTTTTTTTTTTTTCGCATAGTTGAGTGAAATTTCAGGAACATTACCCGAATTATTCCTAATCACAGGCAATGCAAATCTGTCATTAAGCTGTATAGTTTGGCTCAAAATGTGTACTTGGTACATTTTTGATGTGAAATGCATTTTACATCACAAGAAGAGCAAAATAACGCAAGCTGCCACAAATAACAGCCTCTTGAGTGTTGCTGTTTGCATTGATCAGGTTAATGCGTGCAATAGTTTTGGCACAAACAGTGGAAAAATTACGTTGACTTGTAATGATGGAATTTTGCATAACAAGCATGATGTGAAATTCAAAAATAATGTGGATTATGCCGATGCAATTTAAATTTCATTTGGCCCTCTCCAATACAATGACACAGAGAAAGTCTTAGAATAGAATTTGCAATGCACACATTATCTGGTAAAACGTCTAGAGAGAACTGCAGTGAGTGCCATGAGGCAGTCTAAGCCATATGCGGTGATTTACACAAATATCCACAAACACGACAGGACAAACAATCGTGACGAGCATTTCATCACTGAAACTAAAGCCCTTATAACAAGCTTGGTGTTAAATTACCATCCTTGTGCAAACATGAGTTTTCCACTGAAAGATTCGGCAGGTCAAACCTGCTGACATTTATCGGGGAAAAGGATTGAAAAAAAACAAAACATGCAAAATATATTGTGTTAGTTTCCCATTCCACGTTATGCCTCCTTTTCAAGTTGAAAACTCAAAAGAGGAGTTAATCACCACAGATTATGACAGTATTTAGAAGGTGTAGTTAATACTATACCATATTCCCTTCATCTTATAAAAAGTGCATTAAAGTACAGTGTATGATGATTTTGTAGCGACTAATTCCCCTTGCTTAGAATGGCCTCTAGTTGAGACGATAAAATTCCATGGAGATTACCTACATAAACTGACATGTACATAAGAAACAGGACAACGCGAGGCAGATTCTACAGAATGTGAAAACCAAATGAACATTTGTCAAAGGATTCAGTAATGGAAGTCCACGTTCATCACTGTCTCACATGATTGTCAGGTGATGGAAGGCAGAGAAATAGAAAATGTCAATTAGAATTAGCTGATAAACAGTATTGTTGAAGTTCACTGAATGAACAGCAAACGGGTTGAATTCAAAAGTATGTAAGCGAGGAATTGCGGGGAAAATATGGATTTTAACATAAAATAAAAATGAAATGAATTCGAGAACAAAAAAAGAGTTCCAGCCTGGGAATACAGTATTTAATAAAGTGACAAGCCTAATCATGCAGTGCTCTTTGCAAACAATATTAGTACAATAGAACTTCTTTTCAGGTCAATATGTTGTGCCTCTATAAGCATGCTTAAAATAGCTTAACCCAAAGATATTACACTTACCTAAAATAAGGAAAAACTGAAAGAGACATACTTATGAGAAGTGACGCAACGCTGTGTTGCAACAGTGATGCATCAAAAAAAACATGCCCTGTGTAGCACCATTTTCCTGAAATATGGTTACGCCAGATTTATGGTTTGGCACACTATGGGGGTCATTACGACCCTGGTGGTCATGGACCGCCAGGGCCGGTGACGGAGAAAGCACCGCCAACAGGCTGGCGGTGCTTCAGGGGCATTCTGACTGCGGTGGTACAGCCGCGGTCAGAAACGGAAAACCGGCGGGACCCGCTGCCCTAGGGAATCCTCCATGGCGGCGCTGCAGGCAGCGCCGCCATGGGGATTCCGACCCCCTTACCGCCAGCCTGGTTCTGGCGGTTTTGACCGCCAGAACCTGGCTGGCGGTAATGGGTGTCTTGGGGCCCCTGGGGGCCCCTGCAGTGCCCATGCCAATGGCATGGGCCCTGCAGGGGCCCCCTAACAGGGCCCCACCAAGATTTTCAGTGTCTGCCAAGCAGACACTGAAAATCGCGATGGGTGCAACTGCACCCGTCGCACCCCTTCCACTCTGCCGGCTCCATTCGGAGCCGGCATCCTCATGGAAGGGGGTTTCCCGCTGGGCTGGCGGGCGGCCTTCTGGCAGTCGCCCACCAGCCCAGCGGGAAACTCAGAATTACCACGGCGGTCTTTTGACCACGCAGCGGTATTCTGACGGCGGTACTTTGGCGGGCGGCCTCTGCCGCCCGCCAAAGTCAGAATGACCCCCTATGTCACAAGCTTCAAACATTTTGACTCACCTTGTAAAAATATGACGTAAAGTGTCGGAAAGCAACTGGCCACTTTGTGATGCATAGCTGATTTCCGTGTTGTAAAGCACTTGTAAGTGCTGCAGATCAGTGCTGCATTACTTAGGAGTGCATTACGTGGTGGGATGTGTAAAAAAATGACGCATTTCGAAACATTCAACAGCAAATGCAGCAGAACAAAAATTAGCCAAAAATGGACAGAGCACCATCTACAAGTCAGGAGGGCAACAATCCCCCCAGCCGAGATGACCAGACACCAGGCCAGGGGAGGAGGAAGAGTAAGAGTAAGAGTAAGATCAATTTCATTGAGGAGGAGAACCAAATAGTAACAGCTGAGATGACAAAAATTAACATCTTCTCTTTTTCAACTACAATTTGCCATTAATGAAGAAGGAAGCCATTTGAAAATCCATCCTGGACAAAATCAACAGTGTAGGGTAGAAGAAGAGGACAGTGCTGGGGTTTAAAAAAAAGGTGGCATGACTATAAGCACAGGACCAAACAGAAACTGGCCAAGAACCTTAAGACAGCCATGCGGACCGGAAGGGGACCTGATGTTCAGGAGGAGTTGGACCCATTTGAGGAGTAGATGGAATCACTCATCTCAACACAGTTGGTGACAGAATTTGCCAGATAGGACAGTGGTGTAGTTGAGGACCAGGGAGAACTACAGGGTAAGTGACAACAAGGGACCATGGGGCATATTAAAGATATTTGTAACAATACAGTCGGGCAAGTGAATTTGCTGTACTGAGCTGTCTCACACATGAGTTCATCCACCAACACAAATTTGTATCTCCAGCTCTGCCAACTTTCACTCATCTATGAGTGATGTGATGTCATGGTACAGTTCAGGCTGTCCAATTAATCCTAGGACTTGTGGTCTAATCTACAACATGATAGACTTGGAATACAAATCTCACAATACAAATAAAAAATCTGCGGCTGGAGCACCACATCATTGACAGCTATCGGAAACTGCAGATTTGTCAGTGTCAATGCCAGCTCCGTTGCACCATGTAGCAAGTGTGCTTCTATTGGGGCTACACAGCCAAAAGTGTAATGGAAATGCTCGAGATTTCATTAAAAATGAAATCCATCCAATTAATGACCTCTATGAGTGAAATCTAGGTCTAAACAAAAGCTACATTTTAAAGGTGCACTTTCGTTTCTAAGCTTTGCATGACACCTATTGGTTTGACTTGTTGATTTGCAAATAATAACAAATTCCAAACAAACTTTATCTCAGCACAAATGTTTCAATTGTTACTTTTGCTTTCCCTTTGCATGGCGCAAATTTCCTATGCTAACAAAGAAAGCCATATCATTTAATTCTTTAAACCGCTTGACCTGCATTGGAATTTCAAACCTTGCTAAACTAATCTAAAAGTTCCTTCTTAATAAAAAAAGCTTTAGTGTGGAGATGTATGAGAACAAGTATGACCTAAGGTATTCGTGTATTACATTTATATAAGTGTCTTTTCTTCCAGAGATCAAGATGGTTGAGAAAATCTTTCAATATAACAGCTCACATTAAATTGTTTGTCAAATGTATCTTTCAGTAGAACTGTCTCTATTAAAAATTACCATCTCTATGAAAGCTGATCTCATCTCCTGATTTTTGCTGCTTATGATTGTCTATCAAATAGCTGAGATGAAATGTTTGTGCTAAAATGTTTGTCATTGTATTTTTATTATTTAAGTGTCCCAGGGAAAGAACAGATAGTAATAATGAGCAGCAGCGATAGCAGCATGCACAAATGTTCTTAGCTCTCACGTTCTCTGATTCAGATTTAGGGGGTCATTCCAACCCTGGCGGTCATCGACCGCCAGGGTGGATGACCACGGAAGCACCGCCAACAGGCTGGCGGTGCTTCCCTGCCCATTCTGACCGTGGCGGTAAAGCCGCGGTCAGAAAAGGGGATCCGGCGGTTTCCCGCCGGATTTCCCCTGTCTGGGATGAATCTCCATGGCGGCGCTGCAAGCAGCGCCGCCATGGAGATTCCGACCCCCTTCCCGCCACCCTGTTACTGTCGGTTTTTACCGCCAGGAACAGGATGGCGGGAACAGGTGTCGTGGGGCCCCTGGGGGCCCCTGCACTGCCCATGCTACTGGCATGGGCAGTGCAGGGGCCCCCTAATAGGGCCCCAGCATGATTTTCACTGTCTGCTTAGCAGACAGTGAAAATCGCGACGGGTGCAACAGCACCCGTCGCACCCCTGCAACACCGCCGGCTCCATTCGGAGCCGTCTTCTATGTTGCAGGGCCTTTCCCGCTGGGCCGGCGGGCGCTCCTTTGGCGGGCGCCCGCCGGCCCAGCGGGAAAGCCAGAATGGCCTCTGCGGTCTTTTGACCGCCGAGCGGCCAAATGGCGGTGACCGCATGGCGGGCGGCTACCGCCGCCCGCCGCGGTCAGAATGACCGCCTTAATTCTCTCTGCGAGACTTAGACAGCCTTTGCTTTCTGCCTAGACTATTCTCTATCAGAGTCTGTTAAAGTATTCTTTATGAGTACTGATAGCTTTGCTGGCTAGACTGCCTCTTGAAACCTTGTTCCTTTTGCTATTTCTGACTAAAATGATTTGCTCTTATTTAGAATACTATAATAGGGTGAGATTGTGGGACATGCCTTATGCAATGTTTTGTAAACTTTAATGGACTAATAAAGAAAAGACTTAAAGTTCATGATAAACAAAACTTTAAACTATAACTAAATATTCTCATTATTTATTCCTGAAAGAATATTGTATGAATTGTTGTTGTAAATTTCAGCTTTTATTTCTAGCCCATTCACAAGATCCCGTCCTGTGTGTCTAAGCGTTGTGGAGTATTTTAATAATTTAGGCTTCTCCTCGCTCCCAAAATATTGGTTACAGAGGTAAAGTTATTATGGCAATGGAAAAAAGCTGCAATAATTAAAAAGTACCCACATATAGAAAAAGACCAGGGGGGTTATTACAACTTTGGAGGAGGTGTTAATCCGTCCCAAATGTGACGGATATACCACAAGCCGTATTACGAGTTCCATAGGATATAATGGACTCATAATACGGCTGGTGGTATATCCGTCCCTTTACCGTCACTTTTGGGACAGATTAACACCTCCTCCAAAGTTGTAATAAACCCCCAAGTGCCCAGAACCTGGTTGCAAGGACTGATGAGGTGTAGTTTTCAAAGCGGTTACAAATTGTGGTGAAGTATTGATGAAACCGACCGGTGTGAGTATTAACAGGGTGAAGCATAGAAATTGTGCATATTGTGATTTTATGATTTGTATTGAAAATGTTTTTATGTTGTTTTGAATTACAATTGCTATAGTCTATGTTTTATGTGCTTTGTCAAAGAGATAAAGAGGTTAACTGACTAGGAAATAGCCTAAGATCCTGGGATGGAGCTGGAGTTATACAGTCAAAATAAGAGGTTTTCTTGTCTGCTAAGAGAAGTGTAAGCAGTGAGACGTCACCAACTCTACACACAGATGGGGATGTAATAGTCTGTTGTGATTGACTAATCTTAATTGGTACTTGTGAAACGATGCACAAAGATGACACAACACTAACTAGGTGATTTCCTACAGGTTGAGAAGTCATTATTGTTAGAAATGGGGTCTCTAGTTGGCAGTGGTTTTACACCCTGTCCAATTAGGGGCCATCACTCTACTCAAGGCAAGGGAGTCACACAGCTAAGATAACCCCTGCTAACCCCCTTGCTAGCTTAGCTCTAGCAGTTAGGCTTATCTCAAAGGGAATGTGTAAAGTATTTGCACACACACACACACACACACACACTGACACAGTAAAATTACTACAAGAGGACTCCACACCAGTTTAGAAAGTTAGCCAGTATTTATCTGAGTAAAACAAGACCATCACAACAAAAATCCAACATACACAAATCAAAATAACTCTTTTTAAAATTGTAAGCAAGTCTTAATCCATAGGAATCAATGAATGTATTTCCTTAGCACAAGGGATGCATCAAAAATGAAGACGATGTGGGCCACAGGGAAGGTGAGGCACCAAAAAAGACTAGAGATGCGTCTGTTCCTTACTTCGCAGGGGAGGTGATGGATCGATTCTTTCCTCGCAGCTGACCATGCGTCGGTTACTTACTGGCAGGGAGGTGATGCATCGATTCTTCTCTTGCAGGAAATGTGATGCGTCAATTTCAAGACATGAAGCCTGGGTTTCTTACTGCAGTGCTCGGTCGATGAAAAATTGGCACCCAGGGACGATGCATCAAAAATCCAGTAATGCTGTGTTAATGGGACTGCAATGAAATGGGCTGTGTCAATTCTGCAGCCATGAGATAGGTTACATCGATTTATTTCAGTCATGAGACATGTGCTGCGTCTATTCTAGCTTGTTGATGCAAGGATTTTCTTCTTCAGATCACCAGCTTGCACTTCCAAGGGCCCAGAGATGGGAGTTGGCACCACTTGGCAAGTTAGGACTCTCAGCAGGAGAGCCAATGCACTGGCAGATAAAGCCTTTGATGTCCCCTAGACTTCTTAACAGGAGGCAAGCTCAGGCCAAGCCCTTGTAGAACCTTTGGAAGCAAGATGTGGAAAGCTGAGTCCAGTCCATTCACAGAAGCAGGAAACAGCACGCCAGCACAGCAAATCAACAGACAGAGTGGCAGTCTCTACTACAGCATCCAGCTTTTCTTCCTGGCAGAATTTCCTCGCTCCAGAAGGATTCTAACTATGTGGTGTCAGTGGTCCAGTATTTATACCCATTTCTGTCTTTGATGTAGACAAAATTCAAAGAGAAGTCTTTGTAGGGCACAAGACCCTGTCTTTACCTACCCTGGGCCCAGACACAATCCAGGGGGTTAGAGACTGCTTTGTGTGAGGACAGGCACAGCCCTATTCAGATCAGTGCTTAATTTGTACTTGTTGTTTCCGGTGCTGAGCACAGGCACTTATTTTTGAGGGCCGGCGCTTAGTCTTCTACCTCAAGCATTTGCTGCGAGCAAAAGACACGTTTGGGAAAGACGGAGGAAGAGAAAAAAACAAAAAGCGTAACAATGAGAGAAATCAGAAAGCTGCAAGAGCGAGCTAAAGGGGGAGGGTGTGGCTTTAATGGATTGAAGAGGTCTGAGATGGCTTCGGGATTATGCTGCCTCAGTATTCCGTGTTCGCACATTTAATTGCAGCAGCCGCATGTTTAAGAGGAGGGCTTTGGGCACCGGCACCTTTTTATTTACAAATTAAGCACTGATTCAGATGCAAGTGTCAACTCCTCCCACCACTATGGCTCAGGCAGACCCATCAGCCTGGCAATGAACCATCAGGATATGCAGGGCACACCTCAGCTCCCTTTGTGTGACAGTCTAGAGTGAATGCACAAAGAGCCCAACTGTCATCCTGATCAAGACGTGTATTTAGCAGACAGGCAGAGGCATTGAATGGTTAAGCAAGAGAATGTCCACTTCCTAAAAGTGGCATTTTCAAACTTGAAATTCAAAAAACAACTTCACCAAAAGATGTATTTTTAAATTGTGAGTTCAGAGACCCCAAACTCCTGATCACTATCTGCTCCTAATGGGAAAGTGCACTTAAAAGATATTTCAAGGCAATCCCCATGTTACCTTGTGGGAGAGATAGACCAAGCAATAGTGAAAAACAAATTTAGCACTATTTTACTATTAGGACATGTAAAACACACCAGTACATGTCCTACTTTTACACTGCACCCTGCCCATGGGGCTGCCTTGAACCTACTTTAAGGGTGACTTACATGTAGTGAAAGGGAAGGTTTCGGACTGTCGTGTGAGTGTTCTTTCCAGGTCGAATTGGCAGTTTAAAACTGCATACACAGACACTGCAGTGGGAGATTTGTTTACAGGACCACTTATGGGGGTGGCACAATCAGTGCTGCAGGGCCACCAGTGACATTTGATATACAGGTCCTGGACACACATAGTGCACTTTTTTAGGAAGCTACTAGTAAATCAGATAAGACAAACTTGGATACACCAATGACCAATACATTGTAGGCAGAGAGCATATGCACTTTAGCACTGGTTAGCAGTGGCAAAGTGCCCAGAGTCCTAAAGCCAACAAAAACAGGTCAGAAAAATAAGAGGAAGAAGGCAACATTTGTGGGGATAACACTGCAAAAAGGGCCAAGTCCACCCCCTTCCAGCCTAAAGCCAGAATAGACCTATCAATACATTGATGGACTTCCCTGCTTAGGGCGATAGAACATGGACCCTGGCCCACAACAGCAGGGGCACGCTCCAGTTCTATACTTTTCTGAACCCAGTTAGATCCCTCTGTTCATAAATCAGGGCCCACTAAGCTAACCCATGGGGAAGCCTTCTCCTCACCTACGGACCCCATATGTACATCACTCAATCTTACTTTGCTCACAGATGTATCCTAGTAGGTAGACTGTACCACCGTGACCAATGTAGAGGTGTGGCCAATTCCATCCTCGGGGTGTGACTCCTGTCTCCAACCCAAGGGCAACTCTCTCCAGAAGGACAGAAACCCACAGTGGCCACTGACAACTGTCAGTGATGGAAGCCAGGCCTCAGTCCTTTCAGGGCTTTCTAACATCTGTGGTTTTTCAGAGTGGGTGGGCAGTAGCCCCAGATCACTGGCACTCTGTGTCCATTCTCTCTTCCACCAGTTAAGAGATGGTATCTTGAGTCTGGTCCTCCAGGCCACGATATGTACCCTTAGGCTGAGCATGTGTCTTGCAAGCCAGGACTTTCGGGGAGTACAACCACACCCCCATGGGAATCACATTCCTCATGTGATATGTGAAAGTCTGCCCGCTGCAGGTCTCCCTACCCCTGTTCATCTGACAGAGCATCAAGCTCTCAAGCTCCCAAGCTAAAAGTGGTATCACCAAGGTCTTTCCTGGGGTGCTCTGACCTCAGAACTGGCAACCCCTGACCCACTGGTTCTTTCTCTAGGGACTGTCTCCCCCTCTCACCCCTCCATCTGGACATCTGCACTTTGCTCTCCAGAATTGTGCTGCCAGACACCAGAACTGGTGGGACACTTGTGACAGCCACTCCTCTATGTTCTCCTGAGACTATGGTACTCCCATCAGTGGATGGGCTCCCAGAACCGGCCAGGCCCCCCCTGTCTATGCCCCTCTGAGAGCAAGCCACACAATAGTGCTAGAGATAGGGCGCCCGGGACCTCTGCCTACTCCCACCCCTTCTCCTACTCTTGGAAAGGACGTAGGACCCTTCTCCCCCCTACTACACTGGGGCTTGTCTAGGGTACTGTAACCCTCCCCTTCACTCTGATGGGGAAACCCTGAGCAACTCTCCTTAGGATTACTCCCCAATGCCGCGTCAGATTCTCTGGCACTCTTTCAGAGATCTGCCTCCAGTGCAGATTCGCTGGGGTCAGAGAACTCACACTCCACCAAGTGTTTGCATAGTTCTGGAAAACTGTGACTAAACAAATGCTCCCCACCAATTAAGTTGTACAGCCCCTTGTGTGTGTTTACTATGCTTCTCTTCACTCAACCATCCAGTGCCTTCATGAAGTATCCCACATCATCCCCCATCTGGTTAGACAGTGTCTGACTGTCCCTGAAACTCAACCTACCCTCCTCTGGGGTGACTCCATACTCCCAGACCTGAGTTCCCTCTATGGGGGTACACCGCTCCCCATCACTACTTTCTAGAGCCAGTATAGTGTCCCTCCCACCACCAGGAATATGAATCCCCATGCCAGTTCCCAAATCCTCCTCATGGGCCCTTCGTACCTCTGGAGCACCCTCACATGCCTGAGCCCAATGGTGTTTGTCATCCCCCTCCTTAGAAACCAAGGCCCTCATTCTGACCTTGGCGTGCGGCGGAGGCCGCCCGCCAAAGTCCCGCCGTCAGGTTACCGTTCCGCGGTCGAAAGACCGCGGCGGTAATTCTGACTTTCCCGCTGGGCTGGCGGGCGGTCGCCTTCAGACCGCCAGCCAGCCCAGCGGGAAAGAGGCTTCCACGATGAAGCCGGCTCGGAATCGAGCCGGCGGAGTGGAAGCTGTGCGACGGGTGCAGTTGCACCCGTCGCGTATTTCACTGTCTGCGCAGCAGACAGTGAAATACATGTAGGGGCCCTCTTACGGGGGCCCCTGCAATGCCCATGCCAGTGGCATGGGCACTGCAGGGGCCCCCAGGGGCCCCGCGACCCCCCCTACCGCCATCCGGATCTCGGCGGTTCGACCGCCGGGATCTGGATGGCGGTAGGGGGGGTCGGAATCCCCGCGGCGGTGCAGCAAGCTGCGCCGCCGCGGAGGATTCAATGGGGCCGCGGTACACTGGCGGGACCCCGCCAGTCGTGCCGGTCCGACCGCGGCTTTACCGCCGCGGTCGGAATCCCCATTGGAGCACCGCCGGCCTGTCGGCGGTGCTCCCGCGGTCCTCCGCCCTGGCGGTCAAAGACCGCCAGGGTCAGAATGACCACCCAAGTCTCTTGGTATGTGGACCTTTATTCAGTACTGGACATGGTATTTTTGCTGTTGCCATCTGAGCTGAACTCAGCCATCCTGGCTTCCAAGTTCAGCTGTCTAAACTCCAGCTCATGAGCTAAAATAATTTCCTTCTCCTGGGCCACAGCCCTCATCTCCACCACTAGGGCTGTGCCATCCTCAGCTCCTCTCTCCTCTGTATTTAGTTGAGCCAGCAGCATGTCCCTCTCAGTCTGTCTATCCTTGAACTCCTCAGGGGACAGGTTGTGGAAGGAAACACTGCTCCCTGCAGTAGATCAGGTCGGGAACTCCCTCTTTGTGGGCTCCTGTCTCTCCTCTAGAGCCTCTGCAAAGTTGTTTTCCCCCTCCCCTGCTTCCTCCTCAGGGCCACTGCCCTCTTGGATTTCTGGTTTGGGATCATTTAGGAGGTTCCAAGGCCTTACATCTTTTACACTTCCCGAGGGTCCCTCCGGAGAGTCATCTGATAGTGTTGCTACCCAGCATGTTTCCTCATAACAATACAGGCCTGTCTCAAGATCCTGCCTTGTGGATCTCCACTTCACAGCCAGTCCTCTCTTCTTGCAGAAAGCTCTCAGCTCCTTCATAGTATAGATGTTTAGGTGCCAGAAGTTAATTTTAATTCTGTCAAGTCTTCACAGATTCAGCAACCACACAGAGTTCCAAGCTGATCAAGATGAAGCAGAAAAAATAACCAATTGGGAGAAAAATGAGAAATAATATATTGATAAGTAATGGCCTGTGACATGGAAGTAGTGCACACTAATCATTAAGGGGGTAATTTTGACCTCGGCGGTCTTTTTGAAAGACCGCCGAGGGACCGCCGTGCGGAAAACCGCCAGTGGTGACGGTTTTCCGCTTGGCCCATTATGACCGTTGGCAGCTCTCCGTCCTTTTTTGGACAGAGAGCCGCCAACAGCCATTCTGGCGTAAGGCGGGGAAGTGGAGGTTGCTCCACCGCCACGCCAACAGGACACCGCCCAGCGAATCACGTCCTGTGATTCGCCGTGGCGGTGTGGTGTCGGCGGAGCTGCCCCCATGGCTCCCGTCCTCTCCCGGAGGATCGTTGGACCAGGTAAGTCGATCGTCCGTGAAGGGAGGGGGATGGGAGGATGTTGTGTGTTGTGTGCGTGCATGGGAGTGTGCGTGTGTATATGTGAAGGGGGGTGTTGTGTGTATGGGAATGAGTGTGTGTATGTCTGTGGGTGTGTCAGTATGGATGTGTGCGTGAATGTTTGAATGTGGGTGTGCGTATCTGCCTGTGTGTGTGTATGTAGGCATGTATGTTGGCGTGAGTGCATGTGAGTGTGTAGGTGATGCCTGCGTGCGTTTCGTGTGGGAATGGGTGATGCAACCTTTCGGGGGTGGCAGGGGTGGTGGGGGGTGTAGGGGAGGGAGTCGGGGTGGGAGTGGGGGGTGGGGGAGACCCCTATCAGTGCCAGGGAAAGAATTCCCTGGCACTGATAGTGCTTACCGCCATGGATTTCATGGCGGTTCAAACTGCAGGAAATCCACGGTGGTAAGCCGGGTCATAATACCGCCGGCGGTATACTGACGTCCGCTGGGCTGGAGACCCAGGTCTCCAGCCCGGTGGGCGGAACGGAGAACCGGCGGATGACGGCCATGGTAACCGCCATGGTCATAATCCCATGAGGGAGACCGCCAGCCTGTTGGCGGTCTTACCGCCGGTTCTCCGCCTTCCGCCAGGGTCGTAATGACCCCCTAAATGTCAAGTACAAATTCAATACATTTTAGAGGACAGCATATGCACTTTAACACTGGTTAGCAGTGGTAAAGTTCCCATAGTCGTAAAGTCAACAAAAATAAGCAGAAAAAAACTTGAGGAAGAAGGCACAAAGTTTAGGGACAACTCTGCAAAAAGGGCCATGTCCAACAGTTATTGTGAGTGTAGACTTTTTCTTGATTAGGGATCAGAAAGTGTAAAACCTAGTCTGATTATTGATTTATGCTATTAGTTTTCTTTTGAAGAAGCAGACGTAGGCTGTTGTCATTTTATGTCTTAGTTACTAGATTTGTCTTTTGTTTGTTTGGGAGGATAAAATTGTAAAAGAGGGTGAACTACTGCAAGAAGTAGGTTGTTTTATCATATTGTGCTGTGTTGGTAGTGTTTGGTTAGTGTACGCCACACTGTGATTGATTGAATCTTGGCAAAATGTTAAAAGTCATTGGATGATTAAATTACTAAACTGTATTGTGATTAAATAAAAGGGGTTTCTCTGTTCTGACGTACATATCCGGAACAATTTCAAAACACTTGAGATGCTGTAATTCAGATTGTTGGATTTGTTGAATTAAATTTGAAATATGAAACTTTTTAATGCTTTAAGGAGTCTAATGAGAGGTGGTGTGATAGTTCCAGTTAGGGAGGGTGAAGAGGCATTTTCCGAGGATATGCCAGCATATCATTTGATGACTGAAGAAGGGCTACATACATGTGTTTGGCTTGGTCAATGGTGCTAGATCACTGAAAAAGATAGGACATTGAGTTTTCCTAGAAGGGGAAATTTAATTTAGGGATTATTGGCAGATTCTGAGATGTATTACATGAAATGAAGCCACCTCCTAAATCTACAGAATTTAAAGCACTTAAGGCCTGATTTAAGGAAAGTGGCGCCACTTTCCTTGTGCCCTTTAGTGCCATCCTAATGCCACCATGTGTTTGGTGTATCTAATATATGGTGCACCATGGGGGTAGTCAGGGAAACTAGAGTCCAAAATTTTGACACTAGTTCGGAGGTTTGCAGGACTAAAATAAAATATTTTTTCGCTAATCCTTCAAAGCCCATTAAGACCCATTAAAAACAATTGCACATGCAAATGCATGCAGTGCTCCACTTTGTAAATCTGGTGCAGCAATTTTGGCCTTATTGGGCCATATTAACGTTAAAAAAAATACGCTAATGTGGCGTAAGGAGGCACTAGAGGCTATTCAATTAGTCTCTTAGTGCAGGGGAGAAGATGGCATGAATTAAGGGCAGAAAAAGATTTTTTAAAATGAACTAATGGAACAATGAAAAATTATGCAGATGCAGTTTAGGATGAACAAGCACAGATATAGAGAAAGGGTGTAGTGGAAGGTACTAGATAATATCTCATGTTTACAAAACAAGAGAGCACAAAAAGTCTGCAAAGCCAGTAAGGACAACGATTAAAGACCAAGAAGTGAAAACTGAAACATAATTTGATTCAGGTACTGATTCAGGTGATGATATATTGGATGAACTTTTGCCTACACCTCTGCCACCATATGTGGGACCCATGCCAAATAATGGAGCTCATTTAGTAAATATTGTGACCATAGCAACAGCTCCAACAGATCCAGTTGCTCCACAAATCACTAGTCTGATCCAAGCAGTACAGCCTGCAAAGTACAACCTGTACTGAGTCACCTGATTGTTGCACAGACTGTTATTACAAAGCCTGTAACTCAGCAAGCAGTTATGAGTGCTCAGGTGGAGGGTATATACATGTCCCTTCAAATAGGGGAGATCTTGCAATCTTGCATCATTTACAAGCAATTTTCCAAAGTTAAGAGAAAGCTCAATGCACTAGGACACACATCAAGAGATTTGTAAAGATTTCAAAGGTGTTAAGTGTTGATTTTAATATGTTCTTTGGTATTGTGGTTCAGAGTGATGTGTGGGGGTAATATAAGATTGGTGTTCAAAGACCAGATGCAGCACCAGCAAGGGATCCTGTTATAAATGCGCCTTCGCCTGTGGTGATGACTAAGTATAATGAGGAGATAACATTTTTGAAGGGCAGAGTTCCACCTAAGGATTTGAATTATTTGAAATTGTATCAAATGCAACAGGAAATTAAGGAAACTGTGCAGGACAGACGCATGTTGATCCAACAGATATGTTTGTTTCCATTACACAGTTTGTGCTTAGTTTGAGACCTGAGATTTATCAGAACTTACAACAGAATGTGATTTGTTGGCAGACGATGTCTTGGATGAGATTTCGAAGCATGCCAGTATTGCAGTGATGAATAGGAGATGAAACTGAGTAATATTAAAGAGAGGTTTCTGTTGCTTCAGGCTAAATTTGCGCAACAAGGTTTTCAGAATCAGCCGTTTGTTGGAAATGGTGGTGCAGTTCAAGATGTAAGTAGAATGCAAACAGTTGGTTTTCAACCAAGGATGCAGGGTGTACAAGGAGAAATAGTGCTGTCTCAAGGAAGGGGTACTCCGATTGATCTGAGTAGAGGCTTTGATATTACAACACTGAAGAAGATGACACTTTGGGGGTCATTCTGACCTCGGCGGTAAAAGGCGCTTACCGCCGGCCAGAAGACCTCCATAACACCGCCGCGGCCGCGGTAAACCGCCACGGTCATTCTGACCCGCAACTGGCAAACCGCCAAAAACCTGACATTCACAAAAGTCCGCCACACCAAAGGTCAGCGAAAAAATGTCGATGACCAAACCTCCACCGTCACGCCAACAGAAATACGCCCATACCATTCCGACCCACAAATCCACGCGGCGGTCTTTCAAACGTGGTATTCCATCGGCGGTACACACCGCTGCGGTCAAAATACACACACACATAGAAAACTCAGCCACATTGGTCAGTTTGAAATACACACACCTGATACACATACTAACACCACTCCCACAGACCCAACACAATATAAAACACACACCCACATCACCCACAAGCCCCTACGACCCAAAATCATTACCGAAGGCTAGAGAGAGCACAGATTAGACAATCCCGCAACACCATCACCCACACAGAATCCACGCACCAAACACCACACACCACCACACGCACCACACTCATCACCACAAACGCCACCCCACACCTCAACCACACCACCCCATGGCACCCCAAAGACACCCCAGGTTCAGTGACGCCGAACTCAGGGTCATGGTGGAGGAAATAGTCTGTGTAGAACCCCAGCTCTTCGGGGCACAGGTGCAGCACACCACAATTGCCAGGAAGATGGAGCTATGGCAAAGGATAGTGGACAGGGTTAACGCGGTGGGACAGCATCCATGCAATCGGGAGGACATCAGGAAGAGATGGAACGACCTACGGGGGAAGGTGCGTTCCATGGTATCAAGGCACAACATTGCGGTGCAGAAGACTGGCGGCGGACCCCCACCTACTCCCCCAGAATTTACCGCATGGGAGGAGGAAGTCTTGCACATCCTGCATCCTGAGGGCCTCGCAGGAGTATCTGGAGGAATGGACTCTGGTATGTCAAATCTTCACTACTGCTTCCCACCCCCACCCCACCTGCATGCCAAATCATACCCCCACCCCCATCACACCAACTCCTTGAAAATGGCTAACCATCACAACCCACCCATCCCAACACCATGCCCTGCATGCGACCACAAAGCATGGACAGCCATCACCAAAGCATGCCCACTGCACACACACATCACCCCCACAAGCCACCCTCACAAAAGCCCCCACATGGAAATGCCTGCACTTGGGTACACGAACACCCACCCATCACACGAAATGCCATCACAGAAGCAATAACCATACCTTTATACCCCTGCAGGACCCGAACGCCACCACACCGCCACGGAGGGTCCAGAGATGTCCATCCCACCCCCAGAAGAGGCCCCCAGCGATGACAGCAGCTCTGTCTCCCTGGATCCAGATGACCAGCCCGGCCCATCGGGGACCTCTGGACAGTCGGTTCCCCACAGACAGCCACAGGCTACACCAGACCCAACCCCCTCTGGGAACACCAGCACAGCTCCCACCCAGCGGGCCCATGCCTCTGTCTCCAGGACACGTCAATCAGCGGTGTGTCCACCAATACAGGGCACCCAGGTTGACCCACCACCCCAACAACAACAGGGACCTGGGGGCAGTGGTAGTGGGCACACCGTCCAGGGGACAGAGGCCCAGGGACACAGGGGAACCGGGAGGGCTGCTGTGCGACGGGGGGGGACAGGCCCCGGGAACCGACTCTCCAAGAGGCCCTCTCCTCCATCATGGGAGCATACCACCGCTCCCAGGAGACGATGGCGACGGTACTGGCCCGGTTCCAGGAGATCCAGGAACTGCAGGAGGAACGGTACATGGGGTTCAGGGAGGAACTGAGGAACATCGGTTCCGCAATGGGGACCATCGTCGTGGCCCTTACCCAGATCGTCACCACATTGCGGGACCATGTGGCACCCCAAAGGGCCCCTGTCACTAGCCCAGGCCAGGAACAGCCTACCACCTCCGCCGGCGCTAGTGGACAGGAGGCCCCCACACAACAACAGGCCACCAGAACCCCACCTCCTGCAGAAGAAGAACCACCCCGCAAGCGGAACCTGAGATCTCACAAGAAGACAGAGTAGGATTGCAAGACCCCCGCCAGCCAAAGATATCCCCTGATGTCATCCCACTGTCCCACATTGTCACCCTGTCCAAACTTGAACTGCCCCTGCTCCATCCTTCCCCAGGCATATGGACAATGCACCTGTGCGACTGAGAACTGGACTCTGCCATGGACATTACTCCACCCCCACCCATCACCGTTTCACAATCATGAACCTATATGTAGCACTTAAAATAAATCACTTATTGCACTTAAAATAACAGGAGTCTGCTTGTATTCTTTACAAATGTATTACACATAACGGTGCAATAATGTCCAGTTACTTTGTGATGACAACATACCAATTTCAATAAGCTTTAGTCCATGGGCAAACAAAGCTGAAGTCAGGCAGTGGGTCATACAGCTCTGCAAAGGGAAGGGAAAGTCACAAATCAGTTAACAGGAACTGGGGGGAAACACAGACAGTGGAGACCCATGAGGCCTTAAGTAAATGTTAAATGGCGTGGCTGATTCTCACCTGTGTGCTACTGAAAATATTGTTGTATGACTGTATCCCTGTTGTCCCGTCATCTTCCTCCTCTTCACTCTCCACAGGCTCCACAGCTGCTACAACACCACCATCTGGTCCATCCTCCTGCAGAAAAGGCACCTGGCGTCGCAAAGCAAGATTGTGAAGCATACAGCAGGCCACGATGATATGGCACACCTTCTTTGGTGAGTACATTAGGGATCCCCCTGTCATATGCAGGCACCTAAACCTGGCCTTCAGGACCCCGAAGGTCCTTTCTATGATCCTCCTAGTGCGCCCATGGGCCTCATTGTACCGTTCCTCTGCCCTGGTCCGGGGATTCCTCACTGGGGTCAGTAGCCACGACAGGTTGGGGTAACCAGAGTCACCAATTAGCCACACACGGTGTCTCTGTAGCTGTTCCATCACATAAGGGATGCTGCTATTTCGCATGACATACGCGTCATGCACTGACCCAGGGAACTTGCCATTTACATGGGAGATGTACTGGTCAGCCAAACAGACCACCTGGACATTCATCGAATGATAACTTTTTCTGTTTCTGTACACCTGCTCACTTTCTTTGGGGGAACCAAAGCCACATGGGTCCCATCAATGGCACCAATGATGTTGGGGATGTGTCCAAGGGCATAGAAATCACCCTTCACTGTAGCCAATTCGCCCACCTCAGGGAAAATAATGTAGCTCCGTATGTATTTTATCAGGGCAGACTACACTCTGGACAAAACCTTAGAAAACATAGGCTGAGACATCCCAGATGATATGGCCACTGTTGTCTGAAAAGACCCACTTGCCAAAAAATGTAGTACTGACAGAACCTGCACCAGAGGGGGAATCCCTGTGGGTTGGCGGATGGGGGACATCAGGTCTGGCTCCAGCAGGGCACACAGTTCATGTATAGTTGCTCTGTCAAGCCGGTATGTAAGTATGATATGTCGTTCTTCCATTGTCGACAGGTCCACCAGCGGTCGGTACACAGGAGGATTCATCCTTCTCCTCGCAAGTCCCAGCGGACGGTGCCTAGGAAGGACAACATGGAGCACACAGTCAAGCAACCCACAGGTTCGTACACACAGCTTGCACAGTACACGAATCGCTATGCATTGAAAGGCTTGTATGAGTGGCAATGCAAGGCCTAGGCCTGTGTGACGCAGTAGAAATCATGCAATGTGGGCCCTTGAAATGGCGGCTGCCTGACCTGTGAAGTGTGACAGTGGGATGTGAGGTCACTGCGCTGGCGTGGCACACCGTGGCGGTAGACGGTCGAAGACCGCGGTGCAAAGCAGCATTGGTTAACATTGAACCCTATGGGTCTCAGGAGCCAATGACGATGTGCGCCGGCGGTCGCGGCACGCACCGCCGCGCTACGCACCGCCGCAGGCGTGACCGCCATTTTCTATCAGCTTAATCACTCGAGACCTGATCATCCACAGGAGAGGACCTATACTGCAAGTGCTGCTGTGACCTCGGTCTGGGAGATACAATGGCTGCTGCGACTGGGGAAAGGGCCCCTGCCTTCACTTCCGAAGAATTGTAGAAACTTGTTGATGGGGTCCTCCCCCAGTATGCTCTACTCTACGGTCCTCCAGACCAACAGGTTAGTACACACGGTGCACGTAGAATGGGCTATGCCTGTGTTGAGTGGGGTGTATGTAAGATGGTGGGGAGGGGAGCGAATGAGGAGTGCAACGCACGAAAGATGAGAGCATGTGCCACATGGCAAGGTTGGGGAGGGGGGGGCCACTCACATTGACCAGGCAGAAAACTGATGCGATATCCTTTACCACCCTGTACATGTCACATAGGTCAGCGCCCATCAGAAGATCGACATTTGGCGTGCCATCGCCAAGGACGTCCGGGCCCTGGGGGTCCACAACAGACGGGGCACCCACTGCCGAAAGAGGTGGGAGGACATCCGCCGTGGGACCAGAAAGACCGCCGAGTCTCTGCTGGGGATGGCCTCCCAACGTAGGAGGGGTGCCAGCCGCCAATTGACCCCCCTGATGTCCCGGATCCTGGCGGTGGCCTACCCCGATATGGATGAGTGCGTGAGGACATCACAGCAGACACAAGGGGGTGAGTATCAGCACATTCTGCTATCTTTGCGTGCAGTGAAGGTGTCTGGGTGGGGGAGGAGGGCTGTGGCTATCTCCAGGCCAGGGCGCATTCTGTAGGCTAGGCCCCTCCGTTAGACATGGCCCTGTCCCCCCGCACCCCACCTCTGTAGGGTGCCAAGTACAGCTATCCATGGTCCGGCCTCACCCATGTGTGCATTTGTCGTCCAGATACCTGTAGGCCTAGTCACAATAACTGAGTAGTGTACCCCGATTGCGCGGCCTAGTTCAGGGGGCTTCTGTGTCTGTCCTCTCCATCAACGGTGTTGCCAATGCATGCACTCAACCTGTCTTCATTTCTCCCCCCCCCATTTTCTTTGTCTTCCTGTTCATGTGTGCATTAGCATCATCAGGCGGAGGAGAAGTGGCATCGGCGCACGAGGGAGCTGCATCTCACATGGCCCTGGAGGGCCATACAACAGACTCCGAGTACACCAGTGAGACGGAGGGCGAGAAGAGCTCCACAACGGGGACCCGTGGAGACGTCAGCGACACCGACACGTCCTCGGAAGGGAGCTCCCTAGCGGTGGCGGCAACATCCGTGCCCACCGCAACAACAGGTACAGACGCCACCCAGCGCAGCAGCCCCGCCCTCCCAGCAGCCCCTCAGCCTTCGCTCCGTGCCCGCTCGCCCAGGAAGGCGGGCATCTCCTTCGCCCCAGGCACCTCAGGCCCTGCCCCAGTTACCCCTGCTGCCCTCAGTGAGGAGGTCATTGACCTCCTCAGGACACTCATTGTTGGGCAGTCTACCCTTTTGAATGCCATCCAGGGTGTAGAAAGGGAGGTGCATCGGAGAAATGCATACCTGGAGGGCATTCATTCGGGTCAGGCTGCCCATCAGCGATCGTTCAACGCTCTGGCCTCAGCACTGACGGTAGCCATTGTCCCTGTCTCCAGCCTCCCTCTTCTGACTCCCTCCATCCAGTCCCAGTCTCCTGTTCCTCTGCCTATCCCATCCACACCATCAGACCAGCCTGCACACACCTCAACACCCAAGGGCAGCTCATCCAGACATAAGCACCACAGATCACACAAGCATTCACCCAAGCAACATCCAGATGCAGACATGCCAACAGTCACTACCACCTCTGTGTCCCCCACCTCCTCATCTCCCTCCTCCCTCCCTGTGACGTCTCCACTCACACCTGCATGCACACCACCATCAGCCAGTACTTCCATCACCAGCACACCCTCCGTTACAGTCCGCACACATGCAGTCACCACCCCCACTGCCATTTACACGTCCCCTGTGTCCTCTCCCAGTGTGTCTGTCACCCCTTCTTCCAAAGCACACAAACGCAGGCAGCCACCCACCCAACAGCCATCCACCTCACGACAGCCTCCGTCACAGGCACCTTCACCCAAAGACAGCACACTTGACTCTCCTACAACCACATCCTCTTCCTCCACTCCCAAACCCACTACACCTACCCGTCCCTGTCCTTCCCAAGTCCTTTTCCTTTCCAACCTTGAGCTCGTTCCAATCACTGACCCACCCCCTCCATCTGGTAAGAGTAAAAAAAGCACCTCAGCCACCACCAGCCCTGCTTCTACTGTGACAAAAGTGCAGGGCTATTGGAGTCCACCAGATCCTAGGGCAGGAACATCGGCCAGCAGCAAGGGGACAGCCAGCCCACCCCCTGGTAAGAGGACAAAAAAGAAAAAGGCCCGGAGCGACAAGAGTGAGACGGCTGCCACCAAGGACAGTAGCCTTGCCCCGTCACCTACCACATCATCCAAGGGAGGCAAGGGCCACAGAGCTTCACCGAAGGAGGGCAAGGGCAGCAGGGCGGAGAAGTCAGGCAGGAGGCGAGCTGCCCAGGAGTGCCCCACCAGCCCCATTCCGGGTGTGATGGACGACACCCACGGGCCCAGGACTCCTTCACAGGAGGGCGCCGCGACCGCAAGTTCGGATGGTGAATGAGAGGGAAGTCTTGCCCAGGTCTGGCTCACTAGACACACAGGACAAGCACCGCTGAACAGGGCCCCGCCGGGAGGAGCACCGCTGAACAGGGACCCGCCGGGAGGAGCACAGCTGAACAGGGACCCGCCAGGAGGAGCACCGCTGAACAGGGACCCGCCGGGACAAGAACCGCTGAACAGGGCCCCCGCCGGGAGGAGCACCGCTGAACAGGGGCCCGCCGGGACAAGAACCGCTGAACAGGGGCCCGCCGGGACAAGAACCGCTGAACAGGGCCCCGCCGGGAGGAGCACCGCTGAACAGGGGCCCGCCGGGACAAGAACCGCTGAACAGGGACCCGCCGGGACAAGAACCGCTGAACAGGGCCCCCGCCGGGAGGAGCACCGCTGAACAGGGGCCCGCCGGCACAAGAACCGCTCAACAGGGGCCCGCCGGGACAAGAACCGCTGAACAGGGCCCCGCCGGGAGGAGCACCGCTGAACAGGGGCCCGCCGGGACAAGAACCGCTGAACAGGGCCCCGCCGGGACAACATCCGCTGAACAGGGCCCCGCTGGGACAACATCCGCTGAACAGGGCCCCGCCGGGAGGAGCACCGCTGAACAGGGGCCCGCCGGGAGGAGCACTGCTGAACAGGGCCCCGCCCGGACAACATCCGCTGAACAGGGCCCCGCCGGGAGGAGCACCGCTGAACAGGGACCCGCCGGGAGGAGCACCGCTGAACAGGGGCCCGCCGGGACAAGAACCGCTGAACAGGGCCCCGCCGGGACAAGAACCGCTCCGCTGGGCCCTTCATCTCAAGCACCACTCCGCGGGGGCCTTCATCTCAAGCACCACTCAGCTGGGCCCTTCATCTCAAGCACCGCTCCGCTGGGCCCTTCATCTCAAGCACCGCTCCGCTGGGCCCTTCATCTCAAGCACCACTCCTCTGGGTCCCGCCGTCTCTGCACCGCTCCGCTGGGTCCCGCCGTCTCTGCACCGCTCCGCTGGGGCCTTCATCTCAAGCACCGCTCCGCTGGGCCCTTCATCTCAAGCATCGCTCCGCTGGGGCCTTCATCTCAAGCACCGCTCCCCTGGGGCCTTCATCTCAAGCACCGCTCCGCTGGGCCCTTCATCTCAAGCACCGCTCCGCTGGGCCCTTCATCTCAAGCACCGCTCCGCTAGGCCCTTCATCTCAAGCACCGCTCCGCTGGGTCCCGCCGTCTCTGCACCGCTCCGCTGGGTCCCGCCGTCTCTGCACCGCTCCGCTGGGCCCTTCATCTCAAGCACCGCTCCGCTGGGTCCTGCCGTCTCTGCACCTCTCCGCTGGGTCCCGCCGACTCTGCACCGCTCCGCTGGGGCCTTCATCTCAAGCACCGCTCCGCTGGGGCCTTCATCTCAAGCACCGCTCCGCTGGGGCCTTCATCTCAAGCACCGCTCCGCTGGGCCCTTCATCTCAAGCACCCCTCCGCTGGGCCCTTCATCTCAAGCACTGCTCCGCTGGGCCTTTCACCTCAAGCACCGCTCCGCTGGGTCCCGCCGTCTCTGCACCGCTCCGCTGGGTCCCGCCGTCTCTGCACCGCTCCGCTGGGGCCTTCATCTCAAGCACCGCTCCGCTGGGGCCTTCATCTCAAGCACCGCTCCGCTGGGTTCCGCCGTCTCTGCACCGCTCCGCTGGGGCCTTCATCTCAAGCACCGCTCCGCTGGGGCCTTCATCTCAAGCACCGCTCCGCTGGGGCCTTCATCTCAAGCACCGCTCCGCTGGGTCCCGCCGTCTCTGCACCGCTCCGCTGGGGCCTTCATCTCAAGCACCGCTCCGCTGGGGCCTTCATCTCAAGCACCGCTGGCCCATTGACAGTGCCGGTTCTGTGTCAACCAGGGCTTCAGGAAGCACTCTGGGCACCATGCCTCCTCCATTAACAGTGGAGTCGGTAATCCATCTGATGGACTGTGGCTTTGCACTTCCCAGGATGGAACAGTGGCCAACCCACCCACTGTAGAGACTCGAGAGACCGTGGCTTTGCACTCCCCAGGATGGAACAGTGGGCAAGCCACCCACTGTAGAGACTTGTGAGACTGTGACTTTGCACTCCCCAGGATGGAACAGTGGGCATGTAGGCCCCTCGTGAATCTGGCGTCAAGGACTCATGTGGCTGAGGTGCCCCCCCTTCCCTTCCCCCTGAGGTGCCTGTAGTTTTATCATCTGATGCCCCAGCAG
The DNA here is from genome assembly GCF_031143425.1 of Pleurodeles waltl. Taxonomy (NCBI): domain Eukaryota; kingdom Metazoa; phylum Chordata; class Amphibia; order Caudata; family Salamandridae; genus Pleurodeles; species Pleurodeles waltl. The sequence goes on along the minus strand of NC_090439.1, from coordinate 668,094,829 downwards.
TGTTCTCTCCAATGGTATCTGGTCTCCTGTGTGGGCTTTGCCCATGTGTGTGTGCACATTGGCCCACGGACTATGGAACTTTGAGGGTATGTGCAGGACTTATTGCCTATGTATATATTGTTGACTCTGTTAATTCCTTATTTTTGTATCTTTTATATGGCATATTTCACATACCTTTAATGGTGCTATTTCTACATATATTTTATAGATCATTTTAATTGTGTCTTTGCATTATTCCGGTGGGTTTGGGGGGTGTCACTCTGACTTGTTGCTCGGCATTGGGGTGTAGGTATTTGTGGTGGGGGGTTGGGTGTATGGCGCATGTGTGTGCGCGTAAGCTTTCACCTCCCCCCTCGCCTGTGTCGTAGGTGCAGTACTCACCGTTGTCGTCTGCGCCGGCGTTCGTACTCCTGGTAGATGAGCAGGTAGACAATAGCTGGTAGGATGTTTAATTCGGGTTCCATGCTGTCCTCCTTCCTCATGGAGTGTGTATAGGTGAGCGTTTTCCCGTTCGTAGTCTGTTTCCGCCGTGTTTTTATCGGCGGGGCTCCCGCCCCGGAAAGGGTGGCGGATTGGTGAATTGTGATAGGGTGGGCGGTACATTGTCTGCCGCCTGCCTGTTGGCGGTGACCGCCGCGCTGTTTGTCTGTCCCGCCGTGGCGGTCGGAGTGTTGAAGTGGCGGGCTGTGTTGGCGGTTCCCGCCAGGGTCAGAATTCCTTTTTTTGGACCGCCTGCCTGTTGGCGGGTTGGCCGCCGCTTTATCACCGACCGCCAGGGTCAGAATGACCCCCTTTGTCACCTGTGTAACAGGGTGGGGAATTGGAAGCACGAGTGAAGGTTATACCCAAATAGAACTATCAATATTGAGATGCAGGCAGTAAACCAAACAATCTTGCTGAATGTTCCTATGCTACAGATGCAAGTGCCAATGCAAAATCAAACTCAAACGGTACCCATGCAACAAGCACCTATGGTCCAGTCAAATATAAAGAGTTCAAGATTAAATCTGAATAAGCTGCCGAAAATGAACCGAAATGTGACGCAAGTTCAAAACAAAATCAAAATGCAGTCCAGCAGTTTCTCATGTTTGATAACATTGAGATGTTAGACCTAGGCACATCGCAATGCCGGTGCCTGAGAGATGAGGTAGATTGTATGATTGGCGCAGTCCTAGGGGTATATCAGAGTGGACCATTTGTGGAAGGTGAAGTGAATGGCTACCAAGTGTCATTTCTGATAGACACAAGAGCTGTTCATTCTACTATGAGATTAGCAGAAGTACCAGACCTATCTCTTTCAGGAAAAGAGATTCAAGCTATGGGAGTTACAAACAGACAGATTACTAACCTGATTTGAAAAGGAATACCTGTAAAAATAGGCTAATTTGAAGAAAATCTTCAGTTTGAAGTGATGGATTCAAGTCCAGTTAACCTATTAGGAAGAGGTGTAATGTGCAAGTTAAATTGCACCATCTGGTGCAAGGAGTAGAATTCCATACTCATGATGAGAACATAGATTTTAAAATTGTTCGACAAAAAGCAATAGGGATCTGCCCAATGTTAACAACAAAACATTTGCTACAGATTTAATTGGGACATTTAATCCAGAAGTGTGGGACTTCACAAGAAAGGATATTGGATTAATCAAAGGAGTGAACCAGTCAAAATAAACATAAAGCCAAATGTAGTTTTTCCTCCCTAGAACACCATCCTATAACCTTACACATGAAGTGCTAGAAGGAATAATGCCCTTGATCAATGACATGCTGGAAAAGGGCATTTTAAGGGACATAGGTGGTCATTCCAACCTCGGCGGTAAAAGGTGGTTACCGCCGTGCAGAAGACCGCCATAACACCGCCGCGGCCGAGGTAAACCGCCATGGTCATTCTGACCCACAACAGGCAAACCGCCAAAATGCAGACATCCACAAAAGTCCGCCACACCAAAGGGCAGCGAGAAACTGACGATGACCAAACCTCCACCGTCACGCCAACAGAAATACGCCCACACTATCACGACACACGAATCCACGCGGCGGTCTTTCAACCGCGGTAGTCCATTGGCGGTACACACCGCCACGCTCAAAATACACACACATATACAAAACACAGCCACATTGGACAATTCGAAATACACACACCTGATACACATACACACACCACTCCCACACACCCAATACAATATAAAACACACACCCACATCACCCACAAACCCCTACTCCTAGAGATTCGTGAACACGCACAGAGATAAGAGACCCGAGCACACAGACGTGCAATTCACTGTCACCCAGCTATACTACCACGCACGTCAAAATACACACCAATACACATCACCACACTTAGCACCACACAATCCACCCCACACATCACCCAAACCACCCCATGGCACCGCAAAGACACCCCAGGTTTTCTGACGCTGAACTCAGGGTCATGGTGGAGGAAATTGTACGGGTAGAGCCACAGCTCTTCGGGACACAGGTGCAGCACACCACCATTGCCAGGAAGATGGAGCGATGGAGCAGAATAGTGGACAGGGTCAACGCTGTGGGACAGCACCCAAGAAATCGGGACGACATGAGGAAGAGGTGGAACGACCTACGGGGGAAGGTGCTTTCCATGGTATCCAGGCACAACATCGCGGTGCAGCGGACTGGGAGGAGCAGGTCTTGGCGATCCTGCATCCTGAGGGCCTCGCAGGAGTAGGCGGAGGAATGGACTCTGGTAAGTCATATCTTAATTACTACATCCCCCCAACCCCACCAGCATGCCAACTCATACCCCCACCCTCACCCCCACCCCATCACACCTACTCCTTTCAAATGTCTCACCCTCACAACCCAACCCATCCCAACACCAAGCCCTGCATGCGACCACTAAGCATGGACACCCATCACCTAAGCATGCCCACTGCACATACCCATCCCCCCCCCAAACCACCCTCACAAAAGCCCCCACACAGGAATGCAAGCACAGGGGTACAAGGGCACCCACCCATTGCACTCTATGGCACACACAGAAGCAATAATCATACTATTATACCCCTGCAGGACCCGAATGCCACGTCACCGCGCAGGAGGGTCCACAAATGTCCACTCCACCCCCAGAAGAGGCCCACAGTGATGACAGCACCTCTGTCTCCCTGGATCTAGATGACCAGCCCGGCCCATCGGGGACCTCTGGACAGTCGGTTCCCCTCAGACAGCCACAGGCCACAGCAGACCTTCCCCCCTCTGGGAACACCAGCACAGCACCCACACAGCGGGCCCATACCTCTGTCCCCAGGACACGTCAATCAGCGGTGTGTCCACCACTACAGGGAACCCAGGTTAACCCACCACCCCAACAACAACAGGGACCTGGGGGCAGTGGTAGTGGGCACACGGTCCAGGGGACAGAGGCACAGGGAAACAGGAGAACTGGGAGGGCTGCTGTGCGACAGGGGGGGGACAGGCCCAGGGAACCCACCCTCCACGAGGCCCTCTCCTCCATCATGGGAGCATACCACCACTCCCAGGAGACGATGGCGACGGTCCTGGCCAGGTTTCAGGAGATCCAGCTTCTGCAGGAGCAACAGTATATGGGGTTCAGGGAAGAACTAAGAAACATCAGTACCGCCATGGGCACCATCGTAGTGGCTCTGAATGAGCTAGTCACCACATTGCGGGACACTGTTGCACCACAAAGGGCCCCTGACACTAGCATGGACCAAGAACTGCCTACCACCTCCGCCGGCGCTAGTGGACAGGAGGCCCCGACACAAGACCAACAGGCCACCAGAACCCCACCCCCTGCAGAAGGTGAACCACCCCACAAGCGGGCCCTGAGATCCAGGAAGAAGACAGAGTAAGATGCCAAGACCCCCGCCAGCAAAGGATACCTCCCTGATTGTCATCCAACTGTCCCACATTGATACCCTGTCCATTCTTACACGGCCCCTGCTCCACTTTCCACAGGCATCTGGACAATGCACCAGTGATACGGATAGTCTGGACTCTGCCATGGACAATCCTCCACCATCACACCTCAACCATTTGCAACCACCCACCAATTTAGAGCACTGTAATAAACACACTTATTGCATAAAACAATCTGGAGTCTGGCTGTGATTATGTACAAATGTATTAGACATTACCGTGCCAAATGGCATATTCACATTGTGATGCCAACATACCAATGTCACACAGCTGTAGTCCATGGGGAAATAAAGCAGATGTCACGCAGTGGGGCCCACATCTCTGAAATTGGAAGGGAAAGTCACAACTCAGTTACCATACACTGGGGGAAAAGGACAGACAGTAGAGAGGTAGTAGGGGTTAAGTATATGTAATATGCCGGTGTGGATTCTTACCTGTGTGTCATTGAAAATACTGCTGTATCACTGTGTTCCTGTTCTCTATGTCGTCCTCTTCGCCTTCCTCCTCTTCACTCTCCACAGGCTCCACAGCTGCTACAACACCACCATCTGGACCATCCTCCTGCAGAAAAGGCACCTGGCGTCGCAAAGCCAGGTTGTGAAGCATACAGCAGGCCACGATGATCTGGCACACCTTCTTTGGTGAGTACATTAGGGATCCACCTGTCATATGTAGACAGCGGAACCTGGCCTTCAGGAGGCCGAAGGTCTGCTCGATCACCCTCCTACTTCTCCCATGGGCCTCATTGTACCGTTCCTCTGCCCTTGTCCTGGGATTCCTCACTGGGGTCAGTAGCCATGACAGGTTGGGGTAACCAGAGTCTCCTAATAGCCACACACGGTGCCTCTGGAGTTGACCCATCACGTAAGGGATGCTGCTATTCCGCATGATGTACGCGTCATGCACTGACCCAGGGAACTTGGCATTAACATGGGAGATGTACTGGTCAGCCAAACACACCATCTGGACATTCATGGAATGATAACTCTTCCTGTTCCTGTACACCTGTTCACTCCTGCTGGGGGGGGGACCAAAGCAACATGTGTCCCATCAATGGCACCAATGATGTTGGGGATATGTCCAAGGGCATAGAAATCAGCCTTCACTGTAGCCAAATCCCTCACCTCAGGGAAGACGATGTAGCTCCGCATGTGTTTCAGCAGGGCAGACAACACTCTGGACAACACCTTGGAAAACATGGGCTGGGACATCCCTGATGATATGGCCACTGTTGTTTGAAATGACCCACTTGCAAGGAAATGGAGTACTGACAGCACCTGCACTAGAGGGGAGATCCCTGTGGGTTGGCGGATTGGTGACATCAGGTCTGGCTCCAACTGGGTACACAGTTCCTGTACAGTGGCTCGGTCAAGCCTGTATGTCAGTATGACATGTCTTTCCTCCATTGTCGACAGGTCCACCAGTGGTCTGTACACAGGAAGATTTCTCCATCTCCTTGCATGTCCCAGTGGACGGTGCCTATGAAGGACAACCGCGAGCACAGAGTCAATCAACCCTCAGGTACGTAACCACCGCTTGCACATAACACGATTCCCAATGCATTGAATGGCTTGTATGAGTGTCGATGCAACGCCTAGGTATGCGTGACGCAGTAGAAAATAAGGCATGTGGGCCCTTGAAATGGCGGCTGCCTGACCTGTGAAGTGCGACAATGGGATGTGAGGTCAATGCGCTGGTGTGGGGGATCACCGTGGCGGTAGGCGGTCGAAGACCGCGGCGCAAAGCTGCATTGGTTAACATTGAACCCTATGGGTCTCAGGAGCCAATGACGATGTGCGCCGGCGGTCGCGGTACGCACCGCCACGGTACGCACCGCCGCGGACGTGACCGACATTTTCTATCTGCTTAATCACTCAATACCTGATCTTCGACAGGAGAGGACCTACACTGCAAGTGCTGCTGTGACCACGGTCTGGAAGAGACAATGGCTCATGCGACTGGGGAAAGGGCCCCTGCCTTCACTGCTCAGGAGTTAGAGAAACTCGTGGATGGGGTCCTCCCCCAGTATGCGCTACTCTACGGTCCTCCAGACCAACAGGTAAGTACACTGGGACCATGCTTTGTGGGCAATGCCTGTGTTGAGTCGGGTGGATGAAAGATGGTTGGGAGGGGAGTGATTGAGGCATGCATCAAACGACAGATGAGAGCATGTGCCACATGGCAAGGGTGGGGATGGGGGGGCCACTCACATCGAGCATGCAGAAGGTGATGATTATTCTTCTCTCCCTGTACATGTCACATAGGTGAGCACCCACCAGAAAATTGTATTTGTGCCATCGCCAAGGACGTCCGGACCCTTGGGGTCCACCAGAGACGGGGCACCCACTGCAGGAAGAGATGGGAGGACATCCAACGCTGGAGCAGGAAGACAGCGGAGGCTCAGCTGGGGATGGCCTCCCAACGTGGGAGGGGTGCCCGTCGTACTTTGACCTCCCTGATGTCCCGGATCCTGGCGGTGGCCTACCCCGAGTTGGATGGGCGCGTGAGGACATCACAGCAGACACAAGGGGGTGAGTACACTCAAATCCTGGTTACTTTGCGCGCAGTGGAGGTGTCTGGGTGGGGGAGGAGGGCTGTGGGTATCCCTAGGCCAGTGCGATATCTGTAGGCTAGGCCCCTCCGTAAGGCATGGCCCTGTGCCCCCGCCCCCCACCTCTGTAGGGTGACAAGTACAGCTATTCATTGCCCTGTGTCATGTATGTGAGCAGAGGTTGCCCATAGGCTTGTAGGCCATGTCCCACGGATTGCGTAGTTGACCCCAAGTGCGCGGTGTAGTGCAGGGGGCTTCTGTGTCTGTCCTGTCCGCCAACGGTGTCGCCAATGCATGCACTCAACATTTCTTTCTTTTTCCCCACCCCCCTTTTTTGTTGTCTTCCTGTTCATTTATGCATTAGCATCATCAGGCGGAGGAGAAGTGGCATCGGAGCACGAGGGAGCTGCATCTCACATGGCCATGGCAGGCCATGCTACTGACTCGGATTTCACCAGTGAGACCGAGGGCGAGGGGAGCTCCACAGCGGGGACTCGTGGGATGTCAGTGACAGCGACTCGTCCTCTGAAGGGAGCTCCCTTGTGGTGGCGGCAACATCTGTGCCCCCCGCTACAACAGGTACAGCCGCCACCCAGCGCACCAGCACCGCCCTCCCAGCAGCCCCTCAGCATTTGCCCCATGCCCGCTCACCCAGGAAGGTGGGCATCTCCTTCGCCCCAGGCACCTCAGGCCCTGCCCCAGTCACCCCTGCTGCCCTCAGTGAGGAGGTCATTGACCTCCTGCGGACGCTCATTGTTGGGCAGTCTACCCTTTTGAATGCCATCCAGGGTGTAGAAAGGGAGGTGCACCAGAGTAATGCATACCTGGAGGGCATTCATTCGGGTCAGGCTGCCCATCAGCGATCGTTCAACACTCTGGCCTCAGCACTGATGGCAGCAATTGCCCCTGTCTCTAGCCTCCCCCCTCCAACTTCCTCCACCCAGACCCAATCCCCTGTACCTCTGCCTATCCCAGACACACCATCAGACCAGCCTGCACACACCTCAAAACCCAAGGGAAGCTCATCCAGACATAAGCACCACACATCACACAAGCATTAACACAAGCAACATCCACATGCAGACATACCAACACCCACTGCCTCCACTGTGTCCCCCTCCTCCTCGTCTCCCTCATCCCTCCCTGTCACGTCTACACTCACACCTGCATGCACAACATCTTCAGCCACTACGTCCATCACCAACACACCCACCAGAACTCCACGCACACGTGCAGTCACCACCCCCACTACCATTCACACGTCCCCTGTGTCCTCTCCCAGTGTGTCGGTCACCCCCTCTGCCAAGCTACACAAACGCAGGCAGCCACCCACCCAACAGCCATCCACCTCACGACAGCCTCCAGCCCAAGCACCTGCACCCAAAGACACCAGACTTCAAACTCCTACAACCACAACCTCCTCCTCCACTCCCATACCTACTACACCTACCCGTCCCTCTCTTCCTAAACTTATTTTCCTTTCCAAACTTGACCTCTTCCCAACAACTCCCCCACCCCGTCCATCTAAAAAGACTCCAGTCAGCACCTCAGCCACCACAACAGCGGGCCCTCTGAAGACAGTCTGCCATGGACTGTGGAGTCCCCCACCCTCAATGGCAGGCAGCTCAGTAGGGAGCCAAGGCACGGGCAGCCCACCGCTGCAAAAACATGCCAAAATTGTCAGTGCCCAGCGCGAGAGGCCTAAAACACCTGGGACAAAAATTCCTACCATGGCTCCGGCAGGGAGTGTGGTGCCACCTGGCACACCGCCAAAGGTGGGGAAGGGCCACAGGCGACCAGGGAAGGCTGGGAAGGGCAGCACGCCCGACAAGACCGCCAGCAGCCCAGCTGAGCAGGAGGGCCCCGCATGCCCCATCCCAGGTGGGCTGGAGGAGACCAACAGGCCCGGGACTGCAGCCCAGGAGGGCCCCACCAGGCCGATCCCAGGTGGGCAGGAAGGCGCAGCCTGCCACAGGTCAGGTGGTGAATGACCTCCACGCCATGGGCTGATCCGCTGAACTGGGCACTCATCCGAAGCACCGCTGCGCTGGGCACCGCCGTCTCAAGCACCGCTGAACTGGGCCCTTCATCTCAAGCACCGCTCCGCTGGGCCCTTCATCTCAAGCACAGCTCCGCTGGGCACCGCCGTCTCAAGAACCGCTGAACTGGGCCCTTCATCTCAAGCACTGCTCCGCTGGGCACCGCCGTCTCAAGCACCGCTCCGCTGGGCCCTTCATCTCAAGCACCGCTGGCCCATTGGCGGAAGGGGCAGGCCCGCATCTGTGTCGGGCAGGGCTGCACGAAGCACTCTGGGCAATAGTCACCCTCCAGTACCAGTGGAGACTGATATTGACCTGAGAGACTGTGGCTTTGCACTCCCCACGATGGCACAGTGGGCAAGCCACCCACTGTAGAGACTTGAGAGACTGTGGCTTTGCACTCCCCAGGATGGCACAGTGGGCAAGCCACCCACTGTAGAGACTTGAGAGACTGTGGCTTTGCACTCCCCAGGATGGCACAGTGGCCATGGAGGCCCCTCGTGGATCTGGCGTCGTGGACTCATCTGGCTGAGGTGCCCCCCTTCCCTTCCCCCTGAGGTGCCTGTAGTTTAGCTATCTGATGCCCCTGCAGTGTTCTCTCCATTGGAGTCAGGTATCCTGTGTGGGCTTTGCCCATGTGATTTTGGCCCAGTGGCCCACGAACAATGGCTGATACACATATCTGACTGGACAATTTATGTATATAAAGTTATAGATGTGTGATATATTTTATACTCAGTCATACAATATATTTCTAAGTTTATAATCATTTCCTTTGTCTTTGCATTCTTCCGGGGGGTTTGGGGGGGTAACTGTGATGTGTTGCTATGCATTGATGTGTGTGTTGTAGTGGGTGAGGGTGAGGGTGGGTGTGTCGCATATGTGTGTCCCCGTAATTTTTTGCCTCCCCCCACCCCTGTGTCGTAGGTGCAGTACTCACTGTTGTCTTCTGCGTCGGCGTTCGTGCTCCTGGTAGAGGAGCAGGAAGACAATAGCTGGGAGGATGTGGAGTTCGGGATCCATGCTGTCCAGATTCCTCGTGGGGTGTATGGAGGTAAGCGTTTTCCGTTTGAAATGTCTGTTTCCGCCGTGTTTTTATCGGCGGGGCTACCGCCCCGGAAAAGGTGGCGGATTGGTGGGTTGTGATAGGGTGGGCCGTACATTGTCTCCCGTCTGTCTGTTGGCGGTGACCGCTGCACTGTTTGTTTGTCCCACCATGGCAGGCGGTGTGTTAAAATGGCGGTCTCTGTTGGCGGTTTCCTCCAGGGTCGGAATTGCATTTTTTTTATCGCCAGCCTGTTGCCGGTTTTGCCGCCGCTTTAACACCGACCGCCAGGGTTGGAATGACCCCCATAATTAGGAGCCCATACAACTCACCAATTATGGGAATGTGAAAACCGAATAGAAAGTTTAGGATAGGTCAAGATTTAATAAAGTTCAATGATATTGTAATAACATGTTGTCCTGTGGTACCGAATCCAGCCCCCCTACATTATCAAATTCCATGTGCAGCTGAGTGGTTTACTGTGATTGATCTCTGTCAAGCCTTCCTCTTGATTCCATTACACAAAGATAGTCAGTGATTGTTCTCCTTCGTGTTCCTAGAGAAAATATTAGCATGGTGTTGTGTCCCACAAGGGTACACTGAGAGAAAAAAGAATCTGGAATTTTTGTCCAAGCCCCAAAGTTCAGTCTTGGTGCAATATAGATGATCAACTTGTTGCATCAAGAAGAAAGGAATCTTGCAAAGTTGCCATATTGCATTGTTGAATCATTTGGCAGAAAATAGACATAAGCTGTCCACAATCAAATTGCAATTTGTCAAAAAAAGGTTCAATATTTGGGGCACATTATTGAAAAAGGAACAAGAAAAGAGTCAAGATAGAAGGTTGACACTATTCTGAAAATTGGTCCTCCTAAAATGCAAAAAGAAGTCAAGATGTTTTTGGGAATGTCTGGCTACTGTAGACAGTAAATATCCAATGTTTCCATTACTGAGGTTGACTCACAAAGATGTACCAGATTTAATTCCATGGAATAATGAATGCATGAAAGCGTTCCTTGAGCTGGGAGAAAGTCTCTGTCTTACCTGGGACTGGGAATGCCAGATTATACAAAATATTTCATACTGTTTTGTAGTGAGAGGGAAGGCTGAGCTTTCTCAGTTCTATCCTAAATTAATTGAGATGCCAAAAACCCTGTGACATATTTCTCTGTAACTTTGATCCTCTAGCCGTTGCTTTGCCTGGGGGCCTTAAAGCGTTAGTTGCAGTAAGTGCAAGCCTTTCAGAAGTGTGAAAACATTGTGATGGGACATTCTTAAATAGTCATGGTTCCTCACTCAGTCAACGTATTACTTACCAGAACTAAAACATCTTACTAATTCAAGACCAACCCATTATAAACAAGAGATTCTTCTGGGAAGCAACGGTGAGCTGAGAAGATGTCAAATATTGAATACTAGCACACTGTTACCCATCCCGAGGGAGAAGTATCTGATTATTTTGAACATGATTCCCTTCATGTGATGGACTTATGCACCAAACCCAGACGAGGTATAAAAGATGATTCTTTAATAACTCCATTTTATGTCCTTTTTGTGGATGGCTCATGCTTGAAAACAAATGAAGGTTTTTGAGAGCAGCTTCTGCAGTCTGCACAAATCAAGAAATAATATAAGCTTCATGACTTCAATGAATTTTTTCAGCACAAGGTGCATAATTAATTGCCCTTACCAGAACTTGCAGCTTGACAGCACAAATGAGTGACTATATTTACAGATAGTCAATATGGATTTGGTGTTGCCCGTGGTTTTAGGCACTTGTGGTCACACCAAGAATTTATGACCTCATTTGGTTCACCTACTAGAAGTGGGGAATGTTAAAAATGTATTTAAAGCTCTACAACCCGCCACAGAAATTGCTGGTTGAAATGTGCAGCACACAGGGGTGACAGCAGTTATGTCACAGTCAGCAACAGGTATGCTGATGAAGTGGCACGCTATTGTGCAATTGTAGCCCGCACTTTTAATAGCTCATTTACAAATGTAAATCCAGCAGAAATCATCTTTTCAATGATGTTGAGAGTGGGTGATAATCGGTATGGGCTGGGAAGAATGCAAGAAAATGCACTAGAGAAATAGGGTTGCATCAGAGCAGAATGTAGGATAATTGAGTACAGTTTTGGGTTTCAATAAATGGAAGACCAGTGTTGTCAGATGGTCTGCTATTTCCATTGACAAGACATTTCCATGGCCCAACTCACCTATGGAGGAATGCAATCATTCAAACTTTTAAACAGCCCTGGTTTAATCCAAGATTCAGATCCCAAGCCAAAGAACAGTGTCATTAATGTGTAACATGTCAGCAAATGAACTTAGGCAAACTAAAACACGTAGTTTTGAGTCATGTAAGAAGATCAGAAGGTCCTTACAACAGGATGCAGATGAATTTTATCGAAATGCCCATTTGCAATGTGATGGTGATTGTCAGCATCTTCTCGTGATGGTTAGAAGCTTATCCAACCAGAAGAGATCATAGTCTCACTGTAGCAAAATTACTGCTGGGGGAGTTAGAACCCAGGTATTGCATGCCTGTCTCTCTAGAGGCAGCTCAAGGTACTCACTTTAACAGTGAAATTATAACAATTTTGCATGCAGCGTTACAAGTTGATCAGAAGCTCTATTGCAATTATTGTCAAGAAATGTCAGGTATAGTAGAACAGCTAAATAGGATGATTAAATCAAGACTGGTGAAAGTTTGTGCTTCTCCTTCTCTGCAATGGTCTGATGCTTTGCCTCTATTGATAAGTCTACAAAGTACAACTGACAAGAAAACAAGTTTATTGTCCCCTGAGATTCTTGGGGGCAGAGCAATGAGATTGCCTGCAGTTCCAGCAAATGTACTTGTGAATATTGCAGATGACATGGTACTTGGTTATTGTAAGGGACTAGCTAATGTGGTACTTTCTGTCTCTCTGCAGTTTCAATCTGTTACTGCAAATCCAAACCAGGTGCAGTTTCACGACCCTAATCCTGCTGACTGGGTTGTAATCAAGAAGCATGTGAAAAAGTACTTTGTAGAGCCAAGTTGGAAAGAACCCTATCAAATAATCCTGATAACAAACACAGCAGTTAAATATGCTGGAATCCCACACTGGGTCTGTTGTGGATGGACTCTTGCTCTAGGCAAGACTGCTGGTTTAGACATGACAGTACGTTTGTTTGTAGGTGACTAGGCCAATCCTACAACAAGTCACAACTGTTGGCCCAACCCTCCCGGCTCATAAAAACCCAAATATTAAAGGTGATTTGTGGCAGGCTTCACGCATGGACTCAAGAGAGCAGCATCTCGGGGGAGTCGTGGTTAAATGGAGATTACCCTTTTCTCACATAAGCAACAAGTCTCAGTTACGCAAAGGCACTGAAGTAGATGCAGTAAAGTTTTCAATAGGTTTTATTAACAGGACTGTAATTTACTGTAAATTGCAAGGCCTGCAATGATTAGGATAATGAACAATACAAGAAACAGAATTGTAGAAACAAGAGTCATGAATATAAAGACCCTCTCCATCTTGCAATATCATGAGATGTGAAATAGGTGTGAAATAGACCCTAATACCCTAGCATGATGAACCTAATCTCTAACCTAAAGAGAGCTAGATGTGTTACACCTAATCTGCCAGTACCATGTCTTTGAGAAGAGCCCCCCCAAACCCTTGTTGCCTTGGAATGAGGTCTCTATATCAGACTCTGTGGGTACACGGAGGCTGGGTCTGCATCAAGGTGACCTGTAGCATAGATGGCGTGGATGGCATCTGGTAGGAGTCCCTCTGATAACCTTGCTTGTCTGTGTGAGATTTATTAATACAGATCTTGTAGGACCCCTGATGCGAGTATGTTACCAAACAATAGATAAGAAGGCATGCTTGGGGCGGCAATTATATAAACAATTCCCTGAAAAGTACATTATGTTACTGTCACACATACGTGGGAAAGTACACGATGTGAATACCCACGTATAGCACTTGTTTTTGTGGCTGATAATGACACCTTCACAGAGAGGCACTGATAACGCGAAATCAAAACATCTTCCTAACTATAAACATAGCAGCCATCTTGGAAGAAATAATTAAATAAATGCACAAACAAGAGCAGGCTAAGTAGGTTAAAAGTCACTAGGTGACGGGGGTTCAGGCCTGCAAGCCAGAAGGCTATGCTATCTCCTGATTCCCAATAAAACCAAATAGGATCCACTACACCTTCCCCATTGCTGGAACAAGTATGACACCATAGTGATGACTCAAGAGAAGGTGAACGAACCCAAGCTAAAATGCTCTGGACTGAAACAAGCTAAATTCATAATAAAATATAACTAAAATCTAATTACAAACTTGTTAAAAATAGCTAAAACATACAAAGGGACAAATGTTGACCATGACAAGCACAGACGGCCAAAGTTAAAGGCAATGTTTTGCAAAACTTTGAAACTTTAGAATAAGCCAATGGTCAAATTAATTTAACTGGAGTCATGATCTTGAAGAATGTTTTCAAAGCCATCCAAAGGAAGGTCATTCAGAAAAGAAACCACATCATCAGATGTCAGATCACTGACAGGACTGGCAGACAGATCCATGAAGCAGTGGTGCACAGCAGCCTCAGGCACAGGATCATCCACGAGGGCAGTGCCATCCAAAGTGCCTATAGGAGCCAGATACTCCATCAAGGGCGGCTCACAAATGGCCTCAAGAATCAGCCTCAGTCTCATGGGGCACGACCGTGAATGAACACTCATCTAGAACATCAGCAGTTCTCGGTCCACAGGAGGCATTGGCGGAACAGCAAGGCACACTGAAGGTAGATGTTCAAACAGGTACCAGGCACAATGAACGACTGATTGCACACACCATAAGACTGGTAGGAATGACAGTGACCAATCATGGTCCAATTCTTCCAGCATCGGAGCACCGAAGAAATGCAGCATACGATCATAGCACAGCTGGGCTGGTGGTAGTAGCTCCATCACTCCGCTTAGCTGGAAAGGCACATTCACTGCATATCAGGAACAACAGCAGCAGAATACCACGATAAATGCCAGTAACAGAAAGGCTGCCAAACACACTTGAAAATAGTGAATGGATGGCTGAAGGAACGACTCCAAAGACAGTCTGGAAGATGGACACAACTCAAGATTTGACAACCTTAAAGAAGTGCACAGTCCCTGTAGCGCTTAAAGCTTTAATATTCCAGATACCAGCGCTCCAAAGTGCTTGGGGATGTTGGTATTTAATGGGGATTGTATCTCAGCTGATGATCCTGCTATCTGGAGAGCATACATCTCTCTAGCCGATGTCAACACAACGTGTTTCCAGAAGAGGAGCGCCTTAAGTCTGCTCAGCTTGTCATAATTTACATTAGTAGTATCAGCGTGAGACTACAATTCTGCTACTCTTATCTCTTGTGTGGGGATAATAAAACATGTCCGCAACACGTTACAATATTAGAGTCACAAAACCATTCCACAATAGAGAGGCAGGAAATGTCAGAAATATCCACAGATAATTTCATGGATAAAGTAAATAGTTATTTTTAAGCCATATGTACAGCTTATGTGTCTTTGAAACAGTTTCAGTTGCAGATATGGATGAAGTTGAAGATAAATCATCAAGGTCAATTAAATAACTAGGAGCAGTCTCTGCAAAAACAGGGGACGGGGCATTACTGGTGGATGGATCCACTTCGTGTGGAGGCTCATGGTAGACAAAGTTGTCTGTTTGTGTAGAGTTGGAGTGGAAGACAGCCACATCTTGGACAGGTGGTAACGTGAATCAGCAAAAGCTCATTTTCTGCCCTCCCCATGCTCAAGGAGCTTTTCATAGCATTGTTGTACATGCTTGTATAGTCAAAACTGTTATTGTTTCTTCTTTGAAGAGGTATGTCCTGTTAGGTAGAGAGAGGGGACTGGGAACTACCCAAGGGTCTACCGTTCAGGATCGGCCACATTATGGATTTTGATGTTGTAAATTGAGACAAATCTGTTTGCTTTGGAAGCAGGCAGTGGTGGAAGGATAACAGTCCTGGTACCTTATATTCCCAGGTTCTTGGACTGGTGCTCTGTAGGATGGGCCAAATTCCTTCTTCACATCAATCTTCTCATGAACCAGATCCTCGACTTTAGGAATCCAGCTAGTAGAAATTGTTGGTAAATTTCTTATTCCTAATGTTGCAGCACTGGAGGATAAATTATCATCACAAAAATGCTGAAGCTCCTGTAAGACAGGGAGACGTTCATTTATGTCAAAAGGTGTTTCTGCTGCCACCAAACCAGGACCATACAGATCTGGGACATACATAGGTATCCCAAAGAGAACCTCATAAGGAGTGCATCCACGCAACGACCGTCGTGGCAGATTATTCAGTGCTCTCTGGACCCCATACAAGTGATGAAGCCAGCTGCGACCAGAACCTAATACTCTAGCTGTTAAGGACTGCTTTAGATCTTGATTCCTCATCTCCACAACTGAATTCCCCTCTGGATGGTAGGGTGAGGAGTAATGGAGTTCAACACCCATCGTCCTCATGGTGTCCCTGAATGCCTTAGAGGTAAAGGCATGGCCCTGGTCCGAATGGAATGCTACAACCGCATATGCACCAAGATCAGCAAGTCTTTTATAAAAGTTTGAGCGTCAGCCGACCACTGAGGCCATACCCACAGGAATATACAGCGACTAAAACTTATTTGTGTGCACCATCACGTTGAAGGGGACCATAATGGTCCAGATAAACACATTGTAGTTGCCTGTTGGACACTAAGAGGGATGTCTGCGTGGGTGTTTGATGGTTGAGCCGTTTATCTGTTGGCAAATTTCACAACAAAGAACATATAGCTAGGACTGTTTGGTTAGACCTGGCCACTGGTAGCGTTTCTGTAAGAGTGTTACTTTGGCCACAACACCAGCATGTGCAGAAGCAACACCCTCATGTTTGCTTTTATGACATTTAGGGGGTCATTCTAACTTCGGCGGGCGGCGGAGGCCGCCCGCCAAAGTTCCCCCGCCAGAATACCGCAGCGCGGTCAAATGACCGCCGCGGTAATTCTGACTTTCCCGCTGGGCGGGTGGGTGACCGCCAAAAGGCCGCCCGCCCGCCCAGCGGGAAAGCACCAGCAACGAGGAAGCCGGCTCCGAATGGAGCTGGCAGAGTTGCTGGTGTGCGACGGGTGCAGTTGCACCCGTCGCGATTTTCAGTGTCTGCCAAGCAGACACTGAAAATCAATGTGGGGCCCTGTTAGGGGGCCCCTGCAGTGCCCATGCCAGTGGCATGGGCACTGCAGGGGCCCCCAGGGGCCCCACGACACCCGTTCCCACCAGCCTGGTTCTGGCGGTGAAAACCGCCAGAACCAAGCTGGCGGGAAGGGGTTCGGAATCCCCATGGCGGCGCTGCTTGCAGCGCCGCAGTGGAGGATTCCCTGGGGCAGCGGAAAACCGGCGGGAAACCGCCGGCTTCCCTTTTCTGACCGCGGCTTTACCGCCGCGGTCAGAATAGCCCCAGAAGCACCGCCAGCCTGTTGGCGGTGCTTCCTCCGTCCCCTACCCTGGCGGTCTCGGACCGCCAGGGTAGGAATGACCCCCTTAATCTCTGGTCTTTGTTCGGGCTCTCAATCTCCAACCTCAGGAAGTGTTCCATTGGCAACATTCTGGCGGTCATTCCGACCCTGGTGGTCAAAGACCCCCAGGGCCGCGAATGGAGGAAGCACCGCCAACAGGCTGGCGGTGCTTCCCTGCCCATTCTGACTGCGGCGGTAAAGCCGCGGTCAGAAAACCGGGTCCGTCGGTTTCCCGCTGGATTTCCCCCGGCTGGGCAAATCCGCCAGGGCAGCGCTGGAGGCAGCGCTGCCCAGGGGATTCTGACCCCCTTCCCGCCAGCCTGTTTCTGGCGGTTTACACCGCCAGGAAGAGGCTGGCGGGAACGGGTGTCCTGGGGCCCCTGGGGGCCCATGCACTGCCCATGGCACTGGCATGGGCAGTGCAGGGGCCCCCTAACAGGGCCCCAGCCTGCTTTTCACTGTCTGCCTAGCAGACAGTGAAAAGCGCGACGGGTGCTACTGCACCCGTCGCACACCTGCAACACCGCCGGCTCCATTCGGAGCCGGCTTCAATGTTGCAGGCCCCCTTCCCGCTGGGCCGGCGGGCGCTAACATTGTTAGCACCTGCTGGCCCAGCGGGAAAGGTCGGAATGCCGCCAGCGGTCTTTTGACCGCGGAGCGGTCAAATGGCGGTTCCCGCCAGGCGGGCGGTGACCGCCGCCCGCCGGGGTCAGAATGACCCCCTCTGTGTACTGATGTGGTAAGAGTATTTTGTAGGGTACACTTTTGGGAGAGGCTTACCTTCAGCTGAAGGTTACACTGCAGCTAATATTTTTTTTTTGTTAAACTTTCTTTATTGGTGTTTTTATGGTACAATGCGAATGACATTTCAGAATAATTTATGGATTGTCATATCCTGCTGTGTGCTACAGAGGAATACATCTTCAACATAACATGGCTTACAGTGGCGTCATATCAAAAAGTAGTAGGGGGTACCCCTCCTAATCAAACCACATTGTAGCATGTTCACCTAAGTACCAAATAACTGGTGTAAAAAGAAAAGAAAAACGTAACAACAATACAATGGGGGTTATTACAACTTTGGAGGAGGTGTTAATCCGTCCCAAAAGTGACGGTAAAGTGACGGATATACCACCAGCCGTATTACGAGTTACATAGGATATAATGGACTTGTAATACGGCTGGTGGTATATCCGTCACTTTACCGTCACTTTTGGGACGGATTAACACCTCCTCCAAAGTTGTAATAACCCCCAATGTGTCTAAGCTAACTCAGCATAGCTAATGTGACTGGGGAGGCATAGTCAGTGGAGTTGATCCACATCCCCTCAGGAGAACCATGCGCCACCAGGCCCTTCCTTCCTGAGACAGCGCCTCTCTATACATGGAAGAGATGCAATGCCCTGAGACGGGGGCTACAGATTGTAAGCGGCAGCCCCCTGTGGCGGAACTGAATCAGGGAGTCCCATATATACGCAACGCCTATTCTCGAACCTGCCAATTTGTCTGTTAGGCGTTCCATGGAGAAGCTGTGCCATAGTCTAGTGTACCACAGTGCTATAGGGGGTGGTTCTGGTTTCTTACAATATGATGCCAAAGCCGTCTTGGCATCTCCTAGTGCTAGCCACATAATGGAGCGGTCTCCACCTGTTTGGTATTTTATGGCTGGTGCCCATAGACCAAGCAAAATGTGTGCCGGTGATGTTGGGATGGGGTAGCCCAAAATTTCCTTTATTTGTGACCGGATTTCCTCCCAGTAGGGACAAGTAGTTGGGCAGTCCCACCAGATATGTCTGAAGTCTCCCAACATGCCACTGCCTCTCCAGTATCTATCGGACGCGTGAGGATATACTTTTTCAATTTTTTTATGGGTAGAGGTACCAATTGTAAAGCAATTTATAGTGTGCTTCTCTTGCCCCCATAGAGCGATTGTATTTGGTGATATCACAGAAGAGTAAATTCTATTGTTTTTCCTCTATTGTTGAGCCCAGGACCTGCTCCCAAAATGCAATATAGTGAGGAGTGTAAGTGTGATGGGCTGATGTCAGTAGCTGGTACAGCATAGAAATACTTCCCCTTGCTCCCCCCCTTGCTGTACAAATTGTTCCCTGGTGGCCACTAGATGCATGTGAGGCTATGTAACCCAGTGTTTCATTTGAGTGTAATGGAAGTGTTCTGATGGGGGTATCTGAAAATCCCTAAAGCAGTTCACAAATGTGAGTATGTTTTCACCATGATACAAGTCTGAGATCTGCAGGCATCCTCCTCCTTCCATCTATCTAAGGGCCCTGGTGTCAATCCTGGGGGGAAGGATACATTGTGGTGGATGGGGGTGTGCATTAACCGGTTCTGTGCCGCGGACATAACGGTTACGTCCTGCGGCACAGTACTGCTGTGCCGAGGACGTAACCATTACATCCTCGGCACACAGCTCAGAGGGAGCGCTCTCGCTCCCTCTGTGTGCTTCCCCCCAACCCCCCAAGGCAGGGATGGAAGGGGAAGCCCTTCCCCTTCCACCCCCACCCCTCCACCCCCCCCATAATGACGTCAGCACGCAATCGCGCACTGACATCATTACAGGGTGCTGGTCGCGCAGGAAGCCATTTGCTTCCTGTACGCGATCGAGGAAGAGGTGAGTTTCTCTTCCCGGTGGGTGGGGGGTTTGAAAGAAAGAGGCACCGAGGGAAAGGAAAGGATTTTCCTTTCCCCCGGTGTCTCTTTGAGCATTCCTGCTGCCTGATCGCATTGCGATCAGGCAGCAGGAATGCCCACTAGACGACAGGGATTTTTTATTTTTTATTTATGTAAACTTTGGTATCGGGGAGTGGCCCCTTGGGCAAGGGTCACTCCCCTTTTGGGGGCCAAGTTGGTAACGGCCATTTCAGCCCCCAGATCGTCCTATAATTTAAGCTGATCCCACTGGAACGCCAGGGATGTTTATATTTTTGTTTATTTATGTGGAGGGGTGCCCCCTTGGGCAAGGGGTGCCACCCCAAGGGGGCATGGAACTGTTGCCCTTTTCTGCCCCCAAGGCTATTTTTTTTAGCTCCATCTTCCCCCAAGGGGGGGCAGAAGCCACTTAGGCACCAGGGATTGTGTGTTTAGTGGATGGGGGGGCGGCCCCTTGGGCAAGGGTCGCTCCCCTTTGGGGGGCATGTCTTTTAGGGCCATATTATTTTTAGGCTGATCTGCCCCCAAGGGGGGCAGAAACCACTAGAACGCCAGGGATTTTTTTGTATATGTTTATTTTTGTGGGGGGGCGTCCCCTTGGGCAAGCGGCGCCCCCCCAAGGGGGGCATTGACCTGTTGGCCATTTCTGACCCCCTTGGGGGCAGATGGGCCTATATTTTTTAGGCCCATCTGCCCCCAAGGGGGGCGGAAGCCACTTAGACACCAGGGATAGTGTGTGTGTGTTAGTGATTGGGGGGGCGGCCCCTTGGGCATGGGTCGCCCCCCCTTTGGGGGGCACATGTACCAAGGCCATTTCTGCACCTCTTGGGGACAGATCGGCCTATTATTTTTAGGCTGACCACTAGAATGCCAGGGATTTTTTTTTTATATGTTCATTTTTGTGGGGGGGAGTCCCCTTTGGCAAGGGGCGCCCCCCAAGGAGGGCATTGACCTATTTTTTTAGGCCCATTTGCCCCCAAGGGGGGCGGAAGCCACTTAGACACCAGGGATAGTGTGTGTGTGTGTATGTTAGTGGTTGGGGGGTCGGCCCCTTGGGCAAGGGTCGCCCCCCCTTTGGGGGCACATGTACCAAGGCCATTTCTGCACCCCTTGGGGACAGATCGGCCTATTATTATTAGGCTGATCTGCCCCCAAGGGGGGCAAAAATCACTAGAACAGCAGGGATTTTTTTCATGTTTATTTTTGTGGGGGGCATTTACCTGTTGGCCATTTCTGCTCCCCTTGGGGGCAGATAGGCCTATTGTTTTAGGCCCATCTGCCCCCAAGGGGGGCAGAAGCCACTTAGGCACCAGGGATAGTGTGTGTGTGTTTTTTTGTTTTTTTTGTTTGGGGGGTGTCCCCTTGGGCAAGGGTCGCTCCCCATGGGGACACACTACTAAAGGTATTTTCTGCCCTCCTTGGGGCAGATAGGCCTATTTTTAGTAGGCCCATCTGCCCCTATGGCAGAATCCACTTAGGCACCAATTTCTAAATGTTTGATGGTGGGGTGTTTGTCAACTGATGAAGTATTTGCATTTGTGATAAAAAATGTTTTCCTTCTTTTTGTTCTAGTTCAAAGCTTTTGCTTTCTTTGCTGTGGCTCCTTGCGGTTTTGGCGGTGGTTGACCTGCGGTTTGCATAGTTGCATGTTTTAGGTAAGTAAAAACAATTTACTCCAAAGGAGTATTGTTGCCATGCATGAATTACATGTTTGTAGGGGGTGTACTAAATACAGGATTGTGTGTGAAATTGTCCTTAGATTTGTGCACAATGATATTTGTTTTGTCTTATTTCTAATTTGCTTTTCTTTCTTTCTTTTTTAGTGGGATATCATTGGTGATTGCTGTGTCTGTGCAGAGTAGTTGCTGGTGATTCAAGCTTTTTCAGGCAAGTGAGCAGTATAGTTTTTGAGTTTATACCTCTTACTAATAAAGCTACACTTTATTACTTATCTTACACAGTGCTGGTTGTTGGTGGTGCATTTGTCCAGTTAATTTTAGTATGAAATATCATTGCTAGCCGCAGGATGACCGCCCATCAGGTGGTTGGTATGCTTTTTGAGTCATTGTCTGATCATGATTATGAGACGGACTCTGCATCTGAGGCAGAGGAGAAAGTGAGAGATTCTGGCAGTGATGTTTCTGTTGGAGAGGAATCTTATGATGAGGAAGCCACACTCAGTGCAGATGAAGGGCCTGTTTTAGAGGAGGACACTGATGTGCCATTAGTGCAGCAACCTGGGGCTGAAAGGTTTCCCGTTATAAGACCTGATCTCTGGGTTGCCCCAAACATGGAGCAGCCAGAGTTGCCTGCCTTTACTGGTCCCCCAGGGTGTAGCGCCAATACAGAGAAATGTTTGCCTGTCAATTTCTTTGAGTTATTCAAGGATGATGTGTTTTTGGAGGAGATTGTTGAGCAGACTAATTTGTATGCGGAGCAGCATTCGAGGGACAACGCTGCTAGACTTAGGCCACACTCTAGAGCTGCCCAGTGGATTCCCACAAATTTGGAGGAGATGAAAAAGTTTTTGGGTTTGACTTTTTTGATGGGGTTGATAAGGAAGCTGTCACTGGCTTCTTATTGGTCTACTATTCCCTTAATGGCAACAGCTATATTTCCTGCGACCATGAGTTGTAATCAGTATTTGCTTATTCTTAGGATGCTGCATTTTGTTGACAATGCATTAGCCTTGCCACGAGATCACCCTGATTCTGACCGTCTTTTTAAGATTAGGCCTGTCCTTGATCATTTTGTAGATCGGTTTTCGGAGGTCTATGTTCCAGAGATAAGTGTGGATGAGTCTTTGGTCCTCTTCAAGGGTCGTTTGGTTTTTAGGCAGTACATTTCTAGCAAAAGGGCCCGATATGGAATTAAATTGTATATGCTGTCTGAAAGTAGTACAGGATATGTGAATAGTTTCCGTGTCGACACTGGTAGAGATTCCAATATTGACCCCCCTTGTTGTCCTCCCACTTTTGGAGTTACTGAGAAAATTGTGTGGGGTCTTGGTAGACGACTGTTCCACAAAGGTCACCATTTGTATGTAGATAACTTCTATACTGGAGTGCAGTTGTTCAAGGAATTGTTTAGAGTGGACACTGTTGCTTGTGGCACAATTCGCTGTAACCGGAAAGGCTATCCAAGGGAGCTTGTTTGTAAAAAACTTGAGAGGGGACAGTGCTGTGCTTTGCGGAATGATGAGCTGCTAGCTTTGAAATGTTCAGACAAGAGGGATGTCTACATGCTAAGTACCATCCATGAGGAGAGTACTTCCCCCGTGACTGTTTGGGACCAGGTTGCTGAAGTGCGCAAACCTGTGTGCATTTTAGATTATAATAAGCACATGGGAGGTGTAGATAGAGTTGATCAGAGGTTGGAACCTTAAATTGCTATTCGTAAGTCTTACGTTTGGTATAAGAAGTTAGCAATTCACCTCTTCCACTTAGCAACCTTTAATGCTTTTATTGTGTTTAAGGATAGGTCTCCAGAGTCAAAGATGACATTTGTGAAATTTCAGGAGTCAGTGATAGAGAGCCTTATTGTGGTGGAACAGGCCAGAGTTCCTAGAGAAGCAGTGGTGGAGGATGTGGCTAGATTGAAAGATCGCCACTTTGCTGAGCACATTCCTCCCACACCCAAAAAAGACTTTCCAGCTAAGAAATGTAGAGTGTGTTTTCGAAGAGGTATCCGAAGGAGACTCGAATGTACTGCCCAGATTGTCCTTCAAAGCCTGGGCTGTGTGTGGGTGGTTGTTTTAAGAATTACCACACCCAGAAGAAGTACTGGGAACAACCATGAGTGTAAACTCATGTCTGTTTTGTATTTTCATGTGTTCAGTTTCATGGTTAGCATTTCTGTCATGTACTTAGAGCTTTTGTGTTTGTAGTTTTGTAATTATTTCTACTTAGGGGTTCCTTTGTTTAAAAAAAAATAAAAAATTATGCTATTGTGTGTGGAGTGGGGCTTGGCTGAGGGTGTACATAGTGTACATATTGACTTGCTGTTGGCTACTGCAACACACTGCCAGCCAAACACCAGTCCACACACTTCCATCAGCTGGTATGATTGTTGTATCAGGCATGTGGGCGTATGTAAGTGATGGGCCCTTAGTGGCGCTGTCTGTCGATGCGAGTGTTGTAATGTGCTGGGCCCGTGGCTGGCGGTGGGAATGGTCTTGTGCGTGTCATGTATGAAAGGTGTGTGAATGGACTGTAAAGCGGTTGGTGCCTTGTCGCGGCTTTACAGCTCACGAGCTGTAAATCATTGGTTCAGTTTTTTGCCTTTCAGTTATTAACAGTGCATTTCATTTTTGTGAAATCTCTTGTTAATAAAATTTGATCCACTGAACCATCACTCACCCTCGTGCCAAATCCAACCAGTATGTGTGGTAAAAATTACAAAACCTGCTCCGCTGTAATCACGCGTCGCAGCACACCTGTGACACCCTAGGTGCTTCGGGTGGGACCCCGATGATGAAGCATGCCACCAACTTGGTTGTTGGGTGAGGGGTCTTTTTCACATAACCTAAGTGCGTTTCTTTTCATAATTTTAGTGTTTGGCATATCACAGACGTATGTGGACACATCAAAATGATATATTACAAAACTACCTGTGTTTGGGGGGGAGGGGGAACCTATGTTTATGGTCCTGGGTGCGGCCTTCATCTAGGGAAACCTACCAAACCCAGACATTTTTAAAACTAGACACCCCAAGGAGTCCAGGGAGGTGTGGCTTGCGTGGATCCCCCAACATTTTCTTACCCAGACTCCTCTGCAAACCTCGAAATCTGTTTAAAAACGCATATTTTCGTGACTTTCGTTTGTACGATCACCGCTCCAGCACAAAATTCCTACTCCCCAATGTTCCCCTCAGTCTCTAAAGTAAAATGACACCTCACTTATGTGGGTCTCCAAAGCAGAGTCAGCCTAAAGATGTATAAAAGAAGAATATGGCGGTCATTCTGACCGCGGCGGGCGGCGGTAGCCGCCCGCCATGCGGTCACCGCCATTTGCCCGCTCCGCGGTCAAAAGACCGCGGAGGCCATTCTGGCTTTCCCGCTGGGCCGGTGGGCGCCCGCCAAAGGAGCACCCGCCAGCCCAGCGGGAAAGGCCCTGCAACATAGAACTCCGTCAGGTTACCGTTCCGCGGTCGAAAGACCGCGGCGGTAATTCTGACTTTCCCGCTGGGCTGGCGGGCGGTCGCCTTCAGACCGCCAGTCAGCCCAGCGGGAAAGAGGCTTCCACGATGAAGCCGGCTCGGAATCGAGCCGGCGGAGTGGAAGCGGTGCGACGGGTGCAGTTGCACCCGTCGCGTATTTCACTGTCTGCGCAGCAGACAGTGAAATACATGTAGGGGCCCTCTTACGGGGGGCCCTGCAATGCCCATGCCAGTGGCATGGGCACTGCAGGGGCCCCCAGGGGCCCCGCGACCCCCCCTACCGCCATCCGGATCTCGGCGGTCCGACCGCCGGGATCTGGATGGCGGTAGTGGGGGTCGGAATCCCCGCGGCGGTGCAGCAAGCTGCGCCGCCGCGGAGGATTCAATGGGGCCGCGGTACACTGGCGAGACCCCGCCAGTGGTGCCGGTCCGACCGCGGCTTTACCGCCGCGGTCGGAATCCCCATTGGAGCACCGCCGGCCTGTCGGCGGTGCTCCCGCGGTCCTCCGCCCTGGCGGTCAAAGACCGCCAGGGTCAGAATGAGGGCCATAGTAATGTGGTTTATATGTCCTGACAGTGAAATACTGCCAACTTCGTTTTTCACTGTTGCAAGGCCTGTCTCTCTCATAGGATAATATGGGGGCTACCTTTAAATATGATTAAAGTGTAGATTCCCCTAGAGAGTAGATGGACATGTGGAGTTTGAGGTCCCTGAACTCACAATTCAGAAATACATCTTTTAGTAAAGTTGATTTTAAGATTGTGCGTTTGAAAATGCCACTTTTAGAAAGTGAGCATTTTCTTGCTTAAACCATTCTGTGACTCTGCCTTGTTTCTGGATTCCCTGTCTGGGTCAGTTTGACAGTTGGGTTGTTTTTCACCTCGCACTAGACAGTGACACAAAGGGAGCTGGGGTGTAACCTGCATTTCCTGATTAGCCATCTCTGCTAGGAGGGAGGGGTGGAGTGGTCACTCTCATCTGAAAGGACTGTGCCTGCCTCTGACAATGCAGACTCCAACCCCCTGGTGTGTGTCTGAGGCCTTGCCTGGGCAAGGCAGGATTTCACAAGTAGGTGTGAGTCCCCTTTGAAGAAAGGTGACTTCAAAGACTAAAATGGGTATAAGAAGGGCACCCAAATCTATAGACTTTAGAAACACTTCTGGAACCAAGAGGAACCTCTGCCTGGAGAAGAGCTGATAGCTGAGGAAGAAGTGCTGCCCTGCCTGTGACTGTGCTTTGTGGAGCTTTCCTGCAGTGCTGCTTCTGCCAGAGTAAGAGGGCAAAGACTGGACTTTGTGTGCCTTCCATCTTGTGAAGAAATCTCCAAGGGCTTGATTTAGAGCTTGCCTCCTGTTGTTTGAAGTCTCAGGGACAGCAAAGACTTCTCTCTGCCAGCACCTGGAGTCTCTGGAGAGACTCCTGCTGAAGTCCGCAACTCCGTGGAAGTCGCCGCACCACGTCGTGACTGACGCCGCTCGAAGTGCACGGATTCAACGTTTCGCACAGACGCCGCGATCCCAGACTTCGCGCATCGGCTTGTTTTCACTCTTCACCAAAGGTACTGTACTTGGGGGTCTACACGACTCCGTGTCCAGCGTCGCTGGTGTTGGCTTGTTGGGAACGACTCCGTCACGACGCCGTGTTAACACCTCATCGAAGCATTTTTGTTTCTAAGCGCTATTTTTGAGTTTAATCTTTAAAAATCTGTAAGTTTACTTGTGTATGTTGGATTTTTGTCGTTTTGGTGTTGTTTTGTTTAGATAAATATTTCCTATTGTTCTAAACTGGTGTTGTGTCATTTTGTAGTGTTTTCATTAAGTTTGTGTGTGTTGGTACAAATACTTTACACCTTGCACTCTAAAGTTAATCCTACTGCTCTGCCAAGCTACCAAAGGGGTAAGCAGGGGTTAGCTGAGGGTGTTTCTCTTTTACCCTGACTAGAGTGAGGGTCCTTGCTTGAACAGGGGGTAACCTGACTGTCAACCAAAGACTCCATTTCTAACATTGGTGATCAGTGGTTGGGATTTGGACTTGTATTTGTACTTGACATACAGTAATTAAGTGTACACTACTGTTTGAGTTCAGACCACTACGTGACCACATACTACTAGTCTTGTGATTTTTGTTTTTTTTCTATTTGGACTGTTTTTGCTCTGCATTAATTTTTTTTCTCGCTGATTCCTTGATTGACTTTCTTTGGAACTTCATTTGGGAACTTGTTTTTCTGCCTTCGGAACTTTACACTTGTTTTTGAATCTTCATCATGTCCCATGCTGGAGATGCATCAGTTGGAGCTGACTTTGACTTCGAGAAATTGGAGAGTTATACCAAAGCTCATTTGAAGCATTTCTGTAAAGGTTTTGACTGTCCCATTAAGAGCTCATCCAGGAAGGAGGAGCTGCAAAAGGCGCTGAGGGCCTGGGTGACAGCCAAGAGCACTGAAGGGCACACAGAGGATGAGGGAGATGAGGAGGATGAGGAAGAGTGTTCAGTACACAATGGTATTGTGGGTGGGCCTGTTATGTCCAGGGAGAAGGTCTCCAGGGCAGGTAGCAGTGTCTCATCCAAGGGTCTGACACCTGAGGAGTTACAGGACAGACAGGCAGAAAGGGAGTACCAATTGGAGCAGAGGAGGCTAGCCCTTGAGGAGAGGAAGTTAGCAATGGCTCATGAGCTTAGCTTGAGAGAGATGGATCATAGAAGCCAGTCCAGTAGAGATGATGGCAGCAATCCTACAGTGCAGCCTGAGAGAAGGGTACACATCCCAAAAGACCTTGTGAGGGATTATAAGAGGGAGGATGATATCTACTTGTGGTTCAAGGGTTATGAGTCAGCTCTTCACATGAACCTGGTCCCTGAAGCTCATTGGGGGGCAGCCCTGTGGAAGCATTTTGAGGCAGAGGGGAGGGACACACTGACAGCCTTAGGGGATGCTCAGGATCTCACCTATCCTGTCATGAAGGAGGCCTTACTCACTAGGTATGGTCTCACCCCTGAGCAGCACAAGGAGAAGTTTAGATCCTACAAGAGAAAGGAATCCCAAACATGGTTGGAATGTGTTGATTCTTTTTGCAGGTCACTGGATGGTTGGGTGAAGGGCAGTAAGGTAAACACGTATGAGGGGCTTTACAATTTAATTGCTTGGGAGCACTTGTACAGTTTATGATTTCCAGAGCTGCGCCAGCACCTCATTGACAGCAAGCTGACTGACCCCAGGAAGCGGATCGCTGGGAGAGCACCAGGGTCCAAAAGAGGTATGGGGGAGACCACGCCAAGGATGGGTAGGGTCCCTCTCAGAAGAAAGGGGGGGGGTAAGGGCAAACAGGGGAAGTTCTCTAAAGGGCCCCAAACTGATTCCTAGGGTAAAGATTCCCAACCCCCCAGTGAAAAGAAGCCATGGTTGTCCAAAGGGAAGCCAGTGGCAGGTGGTCCCCCACGTAAGTTATGCATGTGACGTCAAATGCCCCAAAAGTACACCGGCACCCATTGGTGCACCGTCCCAGGGTTTGGCCAGTGTAGCGCTTGGGGAGGAGTTGGTTTCAGGTGGGTGGGAACCAGCAGAAAGGACCCTTGTCTCACTAGGGGACAGTGAGATGGTCCAGAGAAACCTAGTGCCTGATAACACTAAGAAGTACAGACAATGGGTGACCATCAATAGACAGAGGGTGGAGGCTCTGAGAGACACAGGAGCCAGTGTGACTACAGTGAGGAGTCACCTGGTGTCTGAAGAGCAGATTGATCCCCGGGTACTTCATCAAGTAATTGCGGTAGACAACACTGAGCGCCTCTGCAGAGTGGCACAGGTTCCATTTGAATGGGGGGGGGGTCTCAGGTTCCTGGAAAGTAGCTGTGAGTCCAACCATGCCTGTTGATTGTTTACTAGGTAACGACCTGGAGGATTCCCCTTGGAAGGAGGTGGAACACCGGTCTCACTTGGAGATGTTGGGTCTGCCTGGGTGGGTATGTGTATCCACCCGGGCTATGGCAGCCAATCAGGGTAGTCAAGAACCCCTGGAGCCTGAAACAGTGGCCCTGGGGACCGCCAAGAAGAGGAAGGGGAGGGGGCGCGGGAAGCCGGCCCCAAGGTACCCACGGTCCGGGAGGAGGCAGAGCCTGAGGGTGGCGCCCCGGAACCTACAGGGGAGCAGGTGGCTGAACTGGGGAAGGTCCCTGAGCTGTCACAGTGGCAGCAGGAAGGCGGGCCCACCAGGGAAGCATTCTGCACAGCGCAGAAGGAGTGCCCTACTCTTGAGGGGCTGCGGCAGCAGGCTGCAGCCCAGGCGGCTGGCGAGGCGCCAGGTACTCACCTGATATATTGGGAGGATGGCCTCCTGTATAGTGAGCCTAAGGTTCCTGAGCCTGGGTCAGCTTGTATGCTGGTGGTACCCCAGTGCTTCAGGGCCTTCCTACTGGGTTTGGCTCATGATGTGCCTTTGGCAGGACATCTAGGGCAGGACAAGACCTATAAGAGGCTTGTCTCCCACGTTTACTGGCCCTTGATGCACAAGCAGTCAGTTGCTTATTGTAGGTCTTGTCAGACTTGTCAGGCAAGTGGCAAGAGTGGGGGGAAATGCAAAGCTCCCCTCCAACCTTTACCTGTAGTCAGCACTCCCTTTGAAAGGGTAGGAATTGACATTGTGGGGCCTCTGGATCCCAAGACAGCCATGGGCAACAGGTTCATCCTGGTCTTGGTGGACCATGCCACACAGTACCCAGAAGCCATTCCTCTAAGGACGGTCACTGCCCCCGTGGTGGGACGTGCCTTGATGGGAGTTTTTACCCGCATGGGGTTCCCCAAGGAAGTGGTATCTGATAGAGGTACAAACTTCATATCCACTTATATAAAGTCTCTGTTGAAGGTGTGTGGGTTAACGTACAAGTTCACCACACCTTACCACCCCCAAAGTAATGGTCTGGTTGCCAGATTCAACCGCACCTTGAAAGGCATGATTCAGGGCCTGTCAGAGCCCTTGAGGCGTAAGTGGGATGTCCTCTTGCCATGCCTTCTGTTCGCTTACAGGGAGGTGCCTCAAAAGGGACTTGGCTTTAGCCCCTTTGAGCTCATCTATGGCCACCCTGTGAGGGGACCGCTCAGTCTGGTGAAGGAGGCTTTGGAGAAAGCTCCTAGTAAACCACCCCAGGATGTATTTAGCTACATGCTGGCACCAAGAAACCAGACTGCCCGCTTCAGGAGTCTCGCTCAGGAGAACCTGGAAGCAAGCCAGAAGGATATGAAACGGTGGTACAACCAGAATGCCACTCTGGTTGAGTTTCAGCCTGGACAAAAAGTGTGGGTCATGGCACCAGTGGAGCCTAGGACTCTCCAAGATAAGTGGACTGGGCCTTTTGAGGTGGTGGAAAGAAAGAGCAAGGTCACCTATCTGGTAGAAATGCAATCACCCAGGAACACTTTGAGGGTTCTACATGTCAACCGCCTCAAACCACACTTTGAGCAAACTGAGCTATCCATGATCCTAGCGACAGATGACGGGGTGGAGGAAGAGAGTGAGCCTCTTCCTGACCTTCTGTCTGCAGGAGAGAAAGATGGGTCTGTGGAGGGAGTGATCCTTTCCCCCTCCCTGACTGAGGAACAGCAGAGGGACTGTCACCACGTGTTGGGACAGTTTGCCTCGCTGTTTTCCCTGATCCCAGGAGTCACACACCTGTGCACACATGATGTGGACACTGGGGACAGTACACCTGTTAAACATAAGGTTTACAGGGTGACTGACAGGGTCAGGGCTTGCATTAAGGAGGAAGTCTCCAAAATGTTAACCCTAGGGGTTATTGAGCACTCCAGCAGTCCTTGGGCCAGCCCAGTGGTCTTGGTCCCAAAGGCTGCTGCTCCTGGTGCCACTCCGGAACTTAGGTTCTGTGTGGATTACCGGGGTCTCACTGCGGTCAGCAAGACTGATGCACACCCCATCCCCCGAGCTGATGAGCTCATTGATCGGTTAGGAGCTGCCAAGTACCTCAGTACGTTTGATTTAACATCTGGGTTCTGGCAGATTGCCATAACTGAGGGGGCAAAGGAGAGGTCAGCATTCTCTACCCCAGATGGGCACTTCCACTTCAACGTGATGCCCTTTGGGATGAAGAATGCCCCTGCCACCTTTCAGAGGTTGGTCAACCAGGTGTTGGCAGGACTGGATGAGTTCAGTGCCGCCTACCTGGATGACATTGCTGTGTTTAGTTCCACATGGGAGGAACACCTGCAACATCTCTGGAGAGTGTTAGAGGCCCTGCAGAAGGCAGGCCTCATTATTAAGGCGAGCAAGTGCCAAATAGGGCAGGGTTCTGTGGTGTACTTAGGACACCAGGTGTGGAGTGGCCAGGTGGCACCCCTACAGCCTAAGATTGGCACGATTCTGGCTTGGGAGCCTCACAAGACCCAGACTGAAGTGAGAGCCGTTTTAGGTCTCACAGGATATTACAGGAGGTTTGTTAAGGGATATGGTACCATTGTTACCCCCTTAACTGAGTTGACTTCTAAGATGCAACCCAAGAAGGTGATCTGGACAGAGGCTTGCCAGAATGGTTTTGATGCCCTGAAGGCTGCCATGTGCACAGCACCTGTGCTGAAGGTACCTGACTACTCCAAGGAGTTTGTTGTGCAAATAAATGCCTCAGAGCATGGTATTGGAGCAGTACTCTCACAGCTTAATGAAGAGGGCCTAGATCAACCCGTAGCCTACATTAGCAGGAGGTTACTACCCAGGGAACGTAGGCGGAGTGCAATAGAACGCGAAGCGTTTGCTGTGGTCTGGGCACTGAAGAAGCTAAGACCCTACTTGTTTGGGACTCACTTCCGAGTTCAGACCGACCACAGGCCCCTCAGATGGTTAATGCAGATGAGGGGTGAGAATCCAAAACTGTTGAGGTGGTCCATTTCACTATAGGGGATGGACTTTACGGTGGAACATCGTCCTGGTACAGAACACGCCAATGCTGATGGTCTGTCCAGGTTCTTCCGCCTTAGTGATGAGAACTCCTATGAGGTTGGGTAGTTGCTCCCCACTTTTAGCTGGGGGGACACGTGTTAGACTTTTCATCCTTGGCGTGGTCTCCCTTAACTTTTTGCCTCTGGTCCCCAGCTTGTTGATGTGTGCTGGACTCTGATTTTACTGTTTTTGTTACTCTGGGCACTTTACCCCTGCTAACCAGTGCTAAAGTGCAAGTGCTCCTGTTTAAAATGTGTACGTAATTGGTTCTCCATGATTGGCATATTGGTTTTACTGTTGAGTCCCTAGTAAAGTGCACTAGAGCTGCCCAGGGCCTGTAAATCAAATGTTACTAGTGGGCCTGCAGCACTGGTTGTGCCACCCACACAAGTAGCCCTGTAATCATGTCTCAGACCTGCCACTGCAGTGTCTGTGTGTGTTGCTTAAACCATTCTGTGACTCTGCCTTGTTTCTGGATTCCCTGTCTGGGTCAGTTTGACAGTTGGGTTGTTTTTCACCTCGCACTAGACAGTGACACAAAGGGAGCTGGGGTGTAACCTGCATTTCCTGATTAGCCATCTCTGCTAGGAGGGAGGGGTGGAGTGGTCACTCTCATCTGAAAGGACTGTGCCTGCCTCTGACAATGCAGACTCCAACCCCCTGGTGTGTGTCTGAGGCCTTGCCTGGGCAAGGCAGGATTTCACAAGTAGATGTGAGTCCCCTTTGAAGAAAGGTGACTTCAAAGACTAAAATGGGTATAAGAAGGGCACCCAAATCTACAGACTTTAGAAACACTTCTGGAACCAAGAGGAACCTCTGCCTGGAGAAGAGCTGATAGCTGAGGAAGAAGTGCTGCCCTGCCTGTGACTGTGCTTTGTGGAGCTTTCCTGCAGTGCTGCTTCTGCCAGAGTAAGAGGGCAAAGACTGGACTTTGTGTGCCTTCCATCTTGTGAAGAAATCTCCAAGGGCTTGATTTAAAGCTTGCCTCCTGTTGTTTGAAGTCTCAGGGACAGCAAAGACTTCTCTCTGCCAGCACCTGGAGTCTCTGGAGAGACTCCTGCTCTGACAAGTGGCGCCCTATCCAGTTCCTGGGCACTTGGAAGGAAAGCTGGTGGAAATCCAAGGAAATCGACTTCAGACGACTCCGGACCGACGCTGCTGCTGAATCCGGTGACGCCGCCTGCACCCGACACCGTGACCTTCGCTGGAACGCGACGCTCTTCGCGGGCCCGATGCCGCAGCAGCCCCGCTGAAGTCCGCGACTCCGTGGAAGTCGCCGCACCACATCGTGACAGACGCCGCTCGAAGTGCACGGATTCAACGTTTCGCACAGACGCCGGGATCCCCGACTTCGCGCATCGGCTTTTTTTCACTCTTCACCAAAGGTACTGTACTTGGGGGTCTACACGACTCCGTGTCCAGCGCTGCTGGTGTCGGCTTGTTGGGAATGACTCCATCACGACGCCATGTTAACACCTCATCGAAGCATTTTTGTTTCTAAGCGCTATTTTTGAGTTTAACCTTTAAAAATCCATAACTTGACTTGTGTATGTTGGATTTTTGTCGTTTTGGTCTTGTTTTGTTTAGATAAATATTTCCTATTTTTCTAAACTGGTGTTGTGTCATTTTGTAGTGTTTTCATTAAGTTACTGTGTGTGTTGGTACAAATACTTTACACCTAGCACTCTAAAGTTAAGCCTACTGCTCTGCCAAGCTACCAAGGGGGTAAGCAGGGGTTAGCTGAGGATGATTCTCTTTTACCCTGACTTGAGTGTGGGTCCTTGCTTGAACAGGGGTTAACCTGACTGTCAACCAAAGACCCCATTTCTAACATTTCCCCAGGTGCCGGCTGAGTTAGAGGCCAAAATCCACAGCTAGGCACTTTGTAAAAAAACAGCTCTTTTTTCTTTCTGAAAATGTGATGTGTCCACGTTGTGTTTTGGGGCATATCCTGTTGCGGGCGCTAGGCCTACCCACGCAAGTGAGGTACCATTTCTATCGGGAGACTTGGGGGAACACAGAATAGCAAAACAAGTGTTATTGTCCCTTGTCTTTCTCTACATTTTTTCCTTCCAAATGTAAGACAGTGTGTAAAAAAGACGTCTATTTGAGAAATGCTCTGTAATTCAAATGCTAGTATGGCAGAATTCAGAGATGTGCAAATAACCACTGCTTCTTAACACCTTATCTTGTAGCCATTTTGGAAATACAAAGGTTATCTTGATACCTATTTTTCACTTTTTATATTTCAGCAAATGAATTGCTGTATACCCGGTATAGAATGAAAACCCATTGCAAGGTGCAGCTCATTTATTGGCTCTGGGTACCTAGGAGTCTTGATGAACCTACAAGCCCTATATATCCTCGCAACCAAAAGAGTCCAGGTGACGTAACGGTATATTGCTTTCAAAAATCTGACAAAGCAGGAAAAGGTTACAGAGTAAAATGTGGAGAAAAATGGCTGTTTTTTTACCTCAATTTCAATATTTTTTTATTTCAGCTGATATTTTCTGTAGGAAACCCTTGTAGGATCTACACAAATGACCCTTGGTGAATTCAGAATTTTGTCTACTTTTCAGAACTGTTTAGCTTTCTGGGATCCAGCATTGGTTTCACACCCATTTCTGTCACTAACTGAAAGGAGGCTGAAAGCGCAAAAAATAGTAAAAATGGGGTATGTCCCAGTAAAATGCCAAAATTGTGTTGAAAAATGGGGTTTTCTGATTCAAGTCTGCCTGTTCCTGAAAGCTGGGAAGATGGTGGTTTTAGCACCGCAAACCTTTTGTTGATGCCATTTTCAGGGGAAAAACCACAAGCCTTCATCTGCAGCCCTTTTTTTTGCATTTTTTTTTAAAAAAACGAAATTTCTGCTGTATTTTGGCTAATTTCTTGGTCTCCTTCAGGGAAACCCACAAAGTCTGGGTACCTCTAGAATCCCTAGGATGTTGGAAAAAAAGGACGCAAATTTGGGGTGGGTAGCTTATGTGGAGAAAAAGTTATGAGGGCCTAAGCGCGAACTGCCCCAAATAGCCAAAAAAAGGCTCGGCACAGGAGGGGGAAAAGGCCTGGCAGCGAAGGGGTTAAGGGAAAGGTGCTCACCTTGTAAGCCCTTGTTACTGTGTCCCATACTTTAAGTGTAGTGGCTATAGGGGATAAGAGTTCTTTGGCCGCTCCGCGCTAGGTTTCCACAACATGTCCCATATAGTCCACCCCACCACTGTACTGTCCATGTGTAGCCAAAGTATGTCCAACTGCGGAGGGACCATTCAGCAATAATGCAGAGTTGGGCCGCTTTGTAGTAAAGTAGAAGGTCCGGGAGTGCCAAGCCTCCTTTCTCCTTTGACCTTGTGAACAGTTTATTAGAAAGTCTGACACTGTTTCCCTGCCATATCAATTGAGTAATCATTGTACAGCCTCTGTAAAGAAGTCTTTGGGGATGTCGATAGCCAGACTTTGGAACAAACATAGTATACAGGGGAGTGCTGTCATCTTGATGGTGTTGATACCTCCCAGCCAGGTAAGCCAAAGAGGTGACCATCTCTTAAAGTCAGTTCGCAGGCTTCTGAGGAAGGGTGGGAAATTGGCTTTAAATAGGTTGGTAACTTTGGGGGTAAGTTTAATGTCTAAGTATGAGATCTCTTTTTTAGCCCACAAAACTGCTGTTTTGGAAGCTATCTCACCCATCTCGGATGTGGGTATTGTCAGATTGAGCGTGCATGATTAACCCTTATTCACTTTAAAACCTGCTACTTATTCAAACAGAGCGAGTTCCTCCTGGATTGCCAGTAGGGTTGTTCGGGGGTCAGTGACAAAGAGTAAAATGTCATCCACAAACAATGAGAGTTTGTGCTGGCCGACACCATGGATTCTCTGTTGTGCCTGCATTCTATCTGCTAGGGGTTCTACACTCACTGAGCGCGAACAGCAGTGGAGAGAGATGGCAACCCTGCCTTATTTCCCTTGTCAGGTCAAAGAAGGCAGATGCCACCCTGTTTACCAAGACTTGTGAGCGGGGGCAGGAATAGTTGTTCATCAGCATTGCTATGAACTGGTCACTGAACCCAAATCGCCTTAAGGTAGCCACCGAGAAAGACCATTCCATCCTGTTGAAGGCTTTTTCGGCGTCCAGTGCCAGCAACACAGCGGGAACTTTTTCTTAGTCACCTTTTCCATTAGGTGGATTACTTATTGTAAGTTATCATGCATTTGGCGACCTTTGATGAATCCTGACTCATCGGGGTGTATCAGGTCTGGCATCACATTCACCAAGTCTTTTGGCCAGGGTTTTAGAATACAGCTTTATGTCTAGATTTAGTAGAGCAATAGGTCTATAAGATGCACAAGATTGAGGGACTTTCCGGATTTGGGCATATTAAGGCTTCTCCCATGGTGGGGACAATGCATGTTCCGTTCTAATCTGGTTGAACAATTCAGTGAAGTGCAGCATTAACTCCGCACCAAAGGTTTTGTAGAAATGGGCATTGAACCCATCAGGACCCGGCGCTTTGTGTAGGGGGAGAGAGTCAATGGCTGCCTGTATTTCTTCCATAGTAAAGGGAGCTAATAAGGTGTCATTAGTTTCTTGAGATACCTGCAGAAGGTTTGATTGTTGGAGGTTTGAGCCTTGTGTTAGGATATTGGGTCATTCAGACATATACAGTCAGGTGTAAAAGTCTCAAAAGGCTTGTGTCTCTTCTTCTGAGTAGTGTTCCCCTGCCTCATCCCATATTTGGGCTATATATTCCTTAGCCTGTTTGGTGCGAATCTGGGCCTATTTTGTTCCCCTTTTCATAGTAGGTTTTCCTGATTCGTAGCATTGCGATTTCTGCTCTATTCGTATACATGGATTGCATTTTACCTTTGATTGAGGTCACCTTCTTTTGCGAGAGCCAAGTGGGGGGCAGTTTGTGGGCCTGTTCTGCTACTGTCAATTCATTTTCTAGATTCCGTCTTTCATTGGCCTTTAATTGGTATAGAGAAGTTGCTAAAGAAATGCATTTAAAGATCAGCTACCCTCCCCCACAGAGTTCTGTATTTTATGGTTTTCCCCTTTCAATCTCTGAACCCGTTCAGTCACCAATGATTAAGATAATCATTGAATGAATGGACACAGTAATACGAATCACACACAATCAATGTGAGTTGTCCTGGATCCATATGTCCAGTGTTAAGATAAGGGCTTAAAGTTCAGCCAGCTGAGCTGTGTAGTCCCTCAGGGTCTGCATGTATGTATTGTGAGGGTAGAATATACCATCCTTCATCACTCTGCTCACAGCTGCACAAGCAGCTGAGAACTGATGTCCCCTGGGCATGGTCATTGGGCATAGTGGCATGTAGGGGGGCACAAATCAGGCCCCCCTATGCCACCCAAAAAAAAAAAAAATTATACTTACCTAAACTTACCTTAGTGTCCCTGGGATGGGTCCTTCCATCCTTGGGTGTCCTCCTGGGGTGGGCAAGGGTGAAAGGGGGTGTCCCTGGGGGCATGGGAGGGCACCTCCGGGCTCCTTCCGAGCCCACAGGTCCCTTAACGCCTGCCTTTTGCAGGCGCTAAAAAACGGCGCAAAAGCGGCCGCACGTCATTTTTTTTGACCCGCCCACTCCCTGGCGTGATTTTTGCCCGGGAGTATAAATCCGACGCACATGCCTCAGAGTCGATTTTTTAGACGGGAACGCCTACCTTGCATATAATTAACGCAAAGTAGGTGTCCACGCTAAAAAATGACGCAAACTCCATGGACTTTGGCGCTAGACGCGTCTAACGCCAAAGTATAAATATGGAGTTAGTTTAGCGTCAGAATTGCGTCAAAAAAAACGACGCAATTCCGGCGCAAACGGAGTATAAATATGCCCCCTAATCTCTGAACTATAGAGAGCTAGGTTTGTTAAACCCAATCTGAGAGTACCATGTCCACGAAAAGAGCCCGCCAACCTTTGGTACATTGAAATGAGGTCTCTAGGTCAGACTCCATCGGGACACGAAGGCGGGGTCTGCATCAAGGTAGAGTTCATGGCATGTGGTAGGAATCCCTCTGATAACCTTGTCAGTGTGAGATGTATTTATACAGATCTTGTAGGACCCCTGATGCAGATATGTTCCCAAACAATAGATAGGAAGGCATGCTTAGGGCAACAATTATATGAACAATTCCCTGAAAAGTACATTATTTTACTGTCACACATAAGTGGGAAAGTACGTGATGTGAATATCTACATATATCGGTTGTCTTTGTAGCTTATAATGACGCCTTCACAGAGTGGCACTAATAACGTGAAATCAAAACATCTTCCTAACTATAAACAGAGCACTCATCTTGGAATAAATAATCAAATAAATGTGCTAAAACAGAGAAAGCTAAGTAGATTAAAAGTCACCAGGTGATGGGGGCACAGGCCTGCAAGCCAGAAGGCTATGCTATCTCCTGATTCCCAATAAAACCAAATAGGATCCACTACAGGTGCCTGGTTTACATACCTAGAGAACAGGAGATCCTTATGAAGAAATAGTGTTCTATCAGCCAGAACCAAGAGCACTGATGTACGTACCACCACATGTTGTACAAGAACAGATGCAAAAAAGAGAAGACTGTAATAAGAGACAGCAAGAAGGAGAAAGGGGTGATGAATCTCTGACAGGCGAAGAAGTCCAATTGCCGTACATCTCACAGAGTTATGCTGGGGAATAACTGATAACACAATCTTATGAAGGAACGTCTGAAACAGTTCCAGAACAAGCAGAACGTCTGGATGATCCAGGAGACGAAATGAGTTCTGGAATTATGATAAAAAGTGATCGACATAATGAGAGATGGCCAAAAGCTGGAGTCCAAGAGAGGTCAAAATTGAATGTGTCAGTTAAATCAATATCACAAACAAACAGAGAAGAAGCACAGTCAAGTGATTTAAGTGACACAGAAGAAGAACCAAACAGACACAGAAGTTAAAACAAATCTAGAGTACCTTATCAAAGATATTTGTCACCCGAATGGACATTTGAGCCAAGTTTTGAATGTTAGAATTTCTGACGTACTTTATTGGAGTGAAGAACGGCCAGAACCTTCTTGAAATCTTTTGATTGCAAACTATTGATCTGAAAATTCAAAAACTGAGAAATAAAAAAGACTGAGAAGTTATATAAATTATTTCATGTAATAAAAAGACTAATAAAAATTAATTAAAAAAGAAGATAACAAGCGTATCAAGGTCCAAGGGTGCAGCTTAAGAGTACAAATAACATTTTAGAACAACAAGGAGTAGAGTTGAGGATTGTCTATACAATGATATTATTATTAACAAGACTGAAAGATTTAACGAAAAAGAAAATCAATGAAAATAAAAGACTAATTCAAGACGAAAACTAACCTGAAGAAGACTGTACTGATATTGTTAAACTTTGAGAAGAGTTATTTTGCTGTCACAAATGATTTATTGGAAGTAGATCTGATTGTTGAGACATATGTGTAATGCTAATAGAACTAGGTGCAAAATATTTTTAGGGATTTTACTCACACCTATAGTTTTAGTACGAATAGCATTCGTATCAGTCATACAATTCACACCTGACACAGAAATGGCTGTATTAGAATATGTATATGTGACATTTAAACCATTTATAGATGAAGATGAGCTGAAGACGTAATTTGTAGATTACATGAATGAAGATTATGCAATGAATGTTTACTCTAGACTAATTCAAGCATAAACTAAGGCTACTGACGTTAAAGACTGCTATGTTCGTATATGCATGCCATCCTCTGCAGATGAACAGGTTTCCTTCCATTACATTCCACTTTTCTATGCTATCTCCTGCTGTATATTTGTAAATGTAGTGTATAAGCTACAAGATTTTGAATGCTATTGCTCAAACATTGACATGGTACATTCTAAAGTTCCCCTAGTGAAAAGTTTCAATTTACACACACAAGCTAGGAAAATGGAGACTGCATGGCATTACTTTAGACCATTTCTTCCTGTAAGCAGTATTAAAGCACATGAGGGAAACCTAACATGCTTAATGAATTCACCGGAAAAAAACTTGTATTCTTACATTAGAAGAGAATTTGCAAGAAGTACATATAAGAAAGAAGATGTTCAGTAGAATGTATAGAGAAGAGAAGAAGATGAATTTGGAAGGAAAATGTCTGTTCCTAAGCTTAAATTAGATAAAATATGTAAAGTGAAAGTATGTGTGTTTAAAGGGAGAATTGGTGGGAGAAAGACACCAGTTGGAAATAGTAATTGTGAACATGTGTTTGAATAGTTTGGAGGAACATCAGAACTTTTGCAAGAAGATGACCCTACAGTACCTGGAGTGTGTAATGCATACTTTTTACTGCCTGCTTTTTGGGAGAGGTTTTGCTATTTAGGCTTACTTTTTCCTAAAATGTATCATGTACAAAGTTTGGATGCACTAACAGTGACACCAGCACATAGATGATATTCACACAGTGTAGACTGACGGAATGCTGTTAGTAACAGACATATTTGAGAGATCATACCTGCTGTGGGAGTAGTCTTGAATGACATGAAAATCAGGAAACTGTCAACAGTAGTTGACTGATTAGCAACTAGTTCCTCTGGAGCTTTATTCATAGAAAACACAGCTTGTAGCAGTTTGAGCTATGGTTTTGAAGAACCTCTATGCATTAGATATCCTATTAGCAGAGAAAGATGCAGTCTGCAAGATGCTGAAAATTGAGATTTTTTGCACATACATACCAGACCAGAGTAGAAAGATTGTGGAGTAACATTTTTGACCTAAAGCTTGATCTTGAACCTTTAGAAACCACAAGTATAGTTCAAAGCTTTCCAAAAGCTAGATGGCTTACCACAATAGGAAGAGGAATTCCTAAAGCAATATTAGTTCCTGTACTAAGCGTAGTAGCCTGTTTCCTTTCTACACTAGCAATATACAAGGCAATAAAAATGATTTTGATAGAGAAGAAAGCTAGAGACATGAATAAAAGAATGAAGAAAGATTTACAATTGGGTAACAGAATGAATGAAGAATATAAGAGATTGAGAAAAAGAGAAAACCTTAAAAGGAAAAGTCAGAATGCTGAAGAAGAAGATAAAAGTGAACTCTGGCAAATACATTTGTGATTGAAATTTTGTGATTGTTCCAAACCATCAGATGGGGGAGTTCCTAGAGATGTCATTAGGAATGAAATCCATTTAATTCCTAACCTGTATGTAGGCCTAACTAAAAGCTGCATTTTAAACATGCATTTTCCTTTCTAAACTGTGCATGCCCCATATTTGTTTGACTTGGTTAATTTGCTAATGTTAAAAAATTCACAAAGAAACATTAATTCAGCAGAAATGTTTCTATTGCAACTTCCTATACTTGCAACAAAGAAACCTATACTATTTTATTCTTTTAACCACTTGGCCTGCACTGGAATTTCAAAACTTGCTAATCTGAAACTTCCTTCTTTATTAAAAAGCTTTAGTGTGGAGATGTTTGAGAACAAGTATGACCTAAGTTATTTGTGCATTACTTTTACATAAGTGTATTTTCTTTCAGAGAGCAAGATGGCTGAGAATCTCCTAGAATATAACAGCTTTTATAAAACAGTTTGTCAAATGTATCTTGCAGTAGAACTGTCTTTGTTAAAAGTTACCATCTCTACAGAGCTGATCTCATTTGTGCTAAAATGTTCGCTATTGGATTTGTATTATAAAAATGTCCCAGGGAAAGAATAGATTTCAAAAGTGGGCACCAGTGATAGCAGTGTGCACACAAGCTCTTAGCTCTCATGCTCCCAGATTCAGATTTCATTCAGCCTGTGACTCAGACTGCCTTTGCCTTCTGCCTAGACTATTCTCTATCAGAGACTGTTACACTATTCTTTATGAGTACTGATAGTTTTCTGGCTAAACCGCCTCTTGAAACATTGTCTCGTTTGTTATTTCTGACTAAACTGATTTACTCTTATGGATTTGGAATACTGAATTGGGATAGATTGTGAGACACACTTTATGCAAAGCTCTGTAAACTTTAATTGACTAGTAAAGAAAAGATTTAAAGCTCATATAAATAAAACTTTAAACTATAACTAAAAACTCTCATTGTTGACTCCTGAATGAATATTTAATTATTTGATGTTGTAAATTGAATTGCAGCTTTTATTTCTAGCCCATTTAAAAGATCCCCTCCTGGATGTCTAAAGGTTGCAGAGTCTTTTATAAATTTAGGATTCTCCAATCTCCCACAAAGGAATATTTAGTACTATGCTTTTCTACAGTGCTAAGTTCCCATCCAAGTGGGTATGCAGGTGTTGGGATAGTGCCAGATCACCATGTAGGATCATCTGAAGCACCAGGTGTACAGTCATTTGAACTAAACCATTTTGCAACCTGCTGTCCTGATGTTCTGGATGAGGTTTTTACAGATGTTAGCTACCATGTAGAAGAACACCCTGAACCCTGTCTTGTTCATATGGAAATTGGAGGTAAGAGTTATTGCAAGTGATGTAGAGTAGAGGTCTATGATTTGTGTTGGAAGCATAGATAGTGTGTGAGCTAATTGGGTCCTAGGTAGTATAATCCCTTGTAGATGTGGTGATTCAGATTGGACTGGCAGTGTATCTGAATGGGGACACCTCATTCTGTCTCAAGGAGGCACGGGGTGATGTGTGTGCCTCAAGTGGGGAGAGTAATGGACAGGCCCTGCTGTGTATAGTTTAATATTTGTGTTGCAGCTGTGCAGAGATGTTGTAGTACAGGGAAAAGGTGTACTATAGTCTACATGTGATTAGGGCCTGGGCGATTGTGTTACCAATGGCAGGGTGGAAACAGAAGAAAAGTCTGACCATGCAACATATGTAAAATCAGGTGGTTGTGAAACAGGTATTTGTAAATTGTAAGGGTGATGTAGGTGTCCAGGATGATGGTGAGGTGGCTGGGATGGTTGGAAGTTGAGGGTTTTGGACATAATTGTGTGGGCAAACAGGGTAGGTACATGATGCAGACTATCCTCACTAACATCTACTGAGGTTCAGTATGACTCATTGCTCTCACATATAGGTATGCTGGACAACAGCATCTTGTAACAAATGTTGGTGGTGTATGTGTCTTTTGCAAGCTATTGTTTGATATAGGTATCATCAGTGTGTGAGATTAAGCAGAGTGTCTGGGTCTGAATTATGATTACCTGAGGATCCATGTACAAGTAAAACTGGGTGAAGAGATTAGT
Organism: Pleurodeles waltl; assembly: GCF_031143425.1. NCBI lineage: Eukaryota > Metazoa > Chordata > Amphibia > Caudata > Salamandridae > Pleurodeles > Pleurodeles waltl. The sequence goes on along the minus strand of NC_090439.1, from coordinate 668,051,756 downwards.
GGGACTCTGCAGATGAATATCTTGGGGTCTGAATAAATGGACTGAGCTTGAGATGTTGCATAGTTTCAATTTGGATGTTTGCAATCCCATTCAGAGATGGGAGTCAGTGTCTATTGGTCTATACTCTGTAGATGAATGTGTGTGCTAGGAAACTTCTTGGTATCAAAATAAAACTGAAGTATGGTATATACATATCCTTGCCATTTCTTGCAGTATAGTAAGGTTGCTTGCATCGTAGAGTTACCTGGATATGTGACAAATATAACCCCACACCATATGATTTGTTATAATTGCATGTACAGCAAGGCAGATTGGTGTGATGTACTGTGTGCCAGGCAGAGTACAGGATAATTTATGAAACATAACAAAATAACATGACCTGGACACTGTTGTGGTGCTAACTTATGGCTAGAGGGATTGCTGGCTCCCTGGTGACATGGTGCAATAGTCTCAGCTGTGGGGTGAAGAACCTAATGTAGCATCAGTGTAGGCATTAACCACAAAGATTATGCACAGTGCAAAAAGCGTTCATTATCTGTACTCATTCTTTCATGCAGGGCAGAGCAGCAAGCTGCCGAGCTGTGTTCTGTTGTGTGTCATTAAACTAATTATACCCCTTATTCATACAAGGCTAGTCTGAACAATGTTAAGGCTCTGCCATGTGTAAGGCAATCATAGTCTAACATAGCCGAATCTACTTCTTGTAACACATGTTCCACATATCCACATGTATTTGACACATGGAAAAAACTAGTCTGAATGTTAGTAAAAACTCTTATGTCTATGTATATCATGGATTGACATGTTTATATCTTTTTTTAGAGGAACAACACCTCAGTCTGTCCTTGATGAACAACCTATTGAGGACATCAAGGAGGACATCATCCCCCATGGATGATGCCACCTTCAGACAACTCCTGGACTCTACTGAATCGCCTCCTCTAGTCTAGCCAAGTAAGGACTATGTTGCAGGGCCTCCAGAGGAACCATCATTCAAAGGACAGACCCCATCTGGCTGTGCATTCCCAGCTGAGAACCCCCAAGTTGAATTTCAATGGCGAGTGGTATGAGTCTAGAAGTAAATGGCTGATGAGGTGCCAGTGAGGATAGAGGCCATAGCAGATAGCCTAGAGGGAGTCGGTAGGTGTCTGAGTCCTAATAAGGGTATGGCTAAGGCTAGTACAGACACCTACACTCGGCTCCATTCCATTGATGAGTCCCTAGCTAACATTTCTGGTGTCATGATGCAGAGGGAACAACATCAGCCCTCTACTTCTGACACCAGTGAAGGTGCAGCTGGGGACCATCCATGACATCATGGAATCCATGGAGTGCAAATTGAATTCCTATATAACAATAATAGGTGACCTCAATAGCAATGTCTCAGGCTGAGTTATTGGCATTGATGAACACTCATGGGGACAGGGTAGTCACATCTTCTGTCCATGACATGTGTGTGCCTCAGATACCTCCTATACAAATAGCATTACCTTCAGGGGAGGCACAACACCCATCGGAGGAGAAAAATTTGAACTTTGCCAGTTTTCAGTGGTAATCTACCTGGTGAGATTTGTCAGTGCCTTTAGGACAGTTTCATAGTGGTCCTGTGTTTGATATCATGCCTCCTCCTTTGTCACCCAGCACTGTACTCTTTGTTTGGACACCTATTTAATTGAACCACTTTTGGACTTTGAAACACTCATACTTTCCCTAATGGCAATTTGTACCTCCTCAGTGAAATTCTCTTAACCTCCACATTTTGCATGACATGTCTCCAAAATGGATTCTGTCTAGTCATCTACACATTCTACAATTTTTGGTGTTCGTCAAATAGGAAAATGAAACTCCTTGCAGAGACTGTGAAGGACAATCAATCTTCAATAAAATAATGGTTGTCTGAAAATCTGTGCAAATCCTCAAATTGCATTATATCTATTTTTTTGCTGAAAGGACTACATATACCATGAAGGAAGACATGAGCAAAACTAAAGTTCAGGTGCTGCTTTTGGGTATGCACCTACACCAATTATACCCGCTGCTATGGTCTAATAAGCAATGTGTTCTCTTTCAAAGGAATGTCAATATGTAACATCAAGCTTTAAGACTGTTCGGGTCTCTCTCATCAGGGAATGCGCCGCTGCGGCTTAAAGGCAATGTTGGTATAGAGGCAGGCTGGTGTTGTATCAAGAAGCAAGGTTGTGCCCGAATGCAGCTCACCGCAGGGGAAGTGCAAGCACGTGCAGCACATCTCCATTACCTGCCAACATGGGCAACAGGCTGAAAGGAAGCCTCTCCGAAGTCCTTGCGAAGCAAGCGGCAGGCTGTAATGACATCGCTCACACATCCTGGCAAAGCAGGCGGTAGGCTGAAATGAAGTTGTTTTGAAGTCCTGGCAACACGGGCAGCAGGCTAAAATGAAGACGCTCTGAAGTCCTTGCAAAGCAGCACTGTAGGCTAAAATGAAACCACTCTGCAGTCCTGGCAAAGTGACAGCAGGCTGAAATGAAGCTGATCTGAGGTCGTTGATGTCCCCTAGACCTCTAGTAGAACCGGAGGTAAATCAGAAAACCCTTGGAGTAAATCTGTGATTAGGTCTTGGTTCTTTGTATGCAGGGCAGAGGTCAGCAAGCAGCAGGGCAGCTCAGTAAAACAGGACATCAGTTCCTTGTCTGGCACAGCAAAATGTGGCAATTCTCCAGCACAGCAACCTTCACCCCAGCAGGGTTCTATCTCAAATCCAGAAGTGTAGAGACTTTTGGAGTCAGAGACCCAGTACATGTACCAAAAAGTTCATTTGATGTGGGGGATGATTTCAAAAGGTTTATCTGAAGTCCACAGGTCCCCCTTCCAGCCCAGTCCCGGCTCTAGACTATCAGTGGGAGCTCATCAGCCCCTTTCTGGGGCTCAGGCTACTACCCTTTGAAGTGTAAGTGAGAGCTCTTCCTAAACCTTTCCCCAGGAAGACCCATTAGTATGCAGATAAATACAGATGCAGTTGAGTATCCTGTGTTGTAGGTATTTGAAGGGAATGCACCAGTGCAGCTGTCACCTAGCCCAGGCCAGATGTGTATTGGAGGCAGGTCGTGGGCACATAAGGCAGTGAGAACAGAGAAATACCCACTTTTCTAAAAGTGACCTTTCTAAAATGGTACTAATAAATCCACCTTTAGCAGAAAAACAGGAGGTGAAAGGCAAAAAGTCTGAGGTAAGACCACCTTAATGATGCCAGGTCTAACACGTGTCTTCCCCAGCTTAAAGTAGGGAGAGCTACCCAACCTCTAGGGCGTTCTCATCACTAAGGTGGAAAAACCTCGCTAGACCATCAGCATTGGGGTGGTCTACCCCAGGTCTGTTTTCCACCATGATGTCCATACCCTGTAGGGAAATGGACCATCTCAACAGCTTTGGATTTTCACCCCTCATTTGCTTTAGCCACCTGAGTGGCCTGTGGTCAGTCTGAATCAGGAAGTGAATGCCAAACAAATATGGCCTCAACTTCGATAGGGCCAAAACCACAGCAAAAGCTTATCTTATTATAACACTCCATCTCAGGTCCTGGGGAAGTAACCTCCTGCATATGAAGGCTGTAGGATGATCCAGGCCTTCTTCATAAAGTTGTGACAAAACTGCCCCTATAACATGCTCTGAGTCATCTGTTTGTACAACAAACTCCATGAAGAAGTCAGAGGCCTTGAGCACAGGAGTCAAATGCTTTTTGGCATGCCTCCATCCAAATCGCATTTCTGGGCCGCTTCTTAGAAGCCAGCTTGGTCAAGGGGGCAACAATGGTGGGATATCCCTTGACAAACCACCTATATTGCCCAGTGAGGCGCAGGAATGCTCTGACCTCAGTTTGGGACTTGGGGGGCTTCCAGGCCATGATACTTTCAAGCTTGGTTTAGAGGGGTTGTACCTTAGCCCTCCCACCAGGTGTCCCAGGTACACCACTGACCCCTGCCCTATCTGACACTTACTGGCCTTGATAGTCAGACCTGCCTGTTGCAGGGCCTGGAACCCTTCCTGGAGGTAACAGAGGTGGTCCTTCTAGGAGCTCATAAAGACAGGTATGTCATTAAAGTAAGCAACAGACAAGACCTCCAACCCAGCAAGTACCTGTTTCACCAGGCTCTGGAAGGTGGTAGGGTCATCCTCTAAACCAAAGGGTATCATTCTGAACTGGTAGTGGACCTTTGGAGTGGGGAATGCCAACCTTTCCTTGGCTCCTTCAGTTAGGGTGATCTGCCAGTATCCTGATGTAAGATCAAAGGTGCTTGAGTACTTGGTAGCGCCTAACCTGTCAATCAGCTGATCAGCCCAGGGGATAGGATGCGCATCAGTTTTGGTTATGGAATTCAGCTCTCTGTAATCCACATAGAACCTCAGCTCAGATGTGTTACCCGGTGGGGAAACCTTTGGTACTAGACCCACAGGACTGGCGCAGGGAATACTGGAGGGTTCTACTACCCCCCAACTCCAGCATCTTAGCAACCTCACTCGTAATGCTGGCCTTCACCTTATCTGACAACCTGTAAGATTTGTTCTTGACAGGAAGGTTGTCCCCTGTGTCCATATCATGGGTACACAGGTGGGTAATCGTAGGAGTGAGGGAGAAGAGAGAGGAGAACTGTTCTAGTACTTGAAGATAATGCATCTGTTCTTCAAGAGTCAGAGTGGGGGAAAGGATCACTTCTTCCCCAGACCCATCCTTCTCCTTGGAGACTAAGAGGGCAGACAGAGGTTAACTCTCCACCTCATCATCTCCTCCAGTCACCAGCAGAATTGTGACCTCAGATCTCCTAAAGTGTGGTTTGAGGTGATTGATATGAAGAACCAGGTGGGGTTGCCTTGGCGTCTTGAGGACCATCACATAGGAGGCCTTACCCTTCTTTTCAATCATGTCATAGGGCCCCATCCAGCAAACCAGGAGGACCCCTTGTTCCACAGGTTTTATCACCCACACTTTGGTGGTCATTATAAACATGGCAGTAAACACTGCATCGCCGGCGGTGCTGGTAACTACCGCCAACAGGCTGGCGATCCGGACCGCCAAATAATGAGGCACATGAGAAACAGGCATCAGGCCATCCACCCACCACAATTTTGGTAGTCCCGCCGACAACGGGGAGGCCATCTTCAGCCCGGCGCAAAGGCCCTACCCGCCCACCAAATAATGAAACACCACACCGCCATCAGTTCCAGGGCAGGACCACCGCCACGCAAAGCTTGGCAGAAACAATCCATATAAGGGAAAACACTCACCGAAGGCACACAGAACACGCCGACGTTGACATGGATACAGTGCTTCTCCTTGCCATGTTTCTCCAGGGTCCGTGACCGACAACAAAGACAACGATGGTAAGTACATCGGCCTAGTACACATGGGAGGAAAGGGCACAGTTACACACCCACCCATCCCACCCTCCCTGCAACACACTCCCAACCCCTCCCACCATCCCAAGCCATACATGCCATGACAAGATGTACTTACCAGACACAAGCAAACAAATACCCGCACCAATGCACACACTTGTGCACACAACGCGCTCACAGTGAAACGCTGCACAACGGGCCAATATTGTGCCAACAAGACTGCTGGGCACTAAAATTTACTCCAACTGGATTAAAAATAAATGTACAAACAAGCTCATAGGCCAGTCCATGTAAAAGTCCCAAAAGGGCAAATATGAGCTGCATTTGACTCCTAAGATGGCAAAGGAAACTCCACTGAGAAGGGGCATCTATGAGGCAGCCAGGCACCTCAGGTATCAGGAAGTGGTAGGGGTGGTGAGTCATGATTGGAAGGCGGGGTCTTGGGCTTAGGTTTAGGAGGTGGAGGTGGAGAGGGTGTGGGCTTGCCTTTGGAAGGAGGGGGGAGTGGGCTTGGACCGGGGGTGGCAGAGGGACCTGGGGCAGCACGGGGTTCTTCGTCCCTGGGAAAGGTGCATAGGAATGGAAAGGGCGGACTGTTGAGGACTTTGAGGAGGAAGGAGTGGCCTGGGAGAGGGCCTGGGAATGTTTAGGGACAAGACTGGGTGGGCCAGTGGGTTCAAACAGGTCAACATAGGAGAGGAAAAGCTTCTTAGGTGCAGTTGGAGGGGTTTTGGAGCCAGGTCTGGGAGTGGAAGTTGAGGGAGTGGTGGTACGAGTTGTAGGTGTGCTGGATGTGGATGCAGGTGCCTGTTTAATCTGCTTATGCATGGTGGAGGTGTATGGTGTGGATGAGTCTGAGCGTTTGAGTGTTTTGGGCGGGTGGGGGGTGGACTCAGTAGAAGAAGACAGGCTGCCAGTGTGTATGGATGTTGTGTATGTGTCTGCAGGTCTGGTGAGTGTGTTGCAACTGTCTGTGAATGTAGTCATGGTGAGTGCAGGTGTAGTGCCTGGGGTGCATGACTAGATGTCAGCGATTGTGGTGACTGCAAGAATGGGGGCAGCAGCAGTGACTTAGGGTGCAGTGCAGGTGGGTGTGCATGGTGAGGTGACAGACAGGGAGGCGGGGAGGTTGAAACAGTGGGGGAGGTGGATGTTGTTGTATCTGCTTTGGTATGTTGGGTGTGCGCCTGCATGTGGTGGGAAGTGTGGTGCTTGTGTTTCTCTGTGTGCTTCTTGTGTGTTGATCTGTGTGCATGGTTGTCTGTATTTGTGCCTGGGATGGGTGAAAGGAGTGGGGTGCTGGAAGGGGTAGAGGTGGCGGGAGAAGGGATGGAAAGACCAGGGACACTGTCTGCCGTCAAAGAGGAGGCCAGAGCCTGAAAAGATTTCTGTGGGCCAGACATGGCACCGTGAATACCTTCCAGGGTTGCAATGCATTGCTGGATCTGGTATGCTAGCCTCTGGATGGCATTCATGATGGTTGGCTGCCCTACAGAGATGGTTCTCAGGAGGTCAATAGCCTCCTCCGTGAGGGCAGCAGGGATGACTGGAGCAGGGGATGAGGTGCCTGGGGGCGAAGGAGACACCCACCCTCCTAGGTGAGCGGGCACGGGCAACTTGGTGGGGAGCTACTGGGAGGGTGGTGATTATATGGGTGGTGGTGGAAGATGGCAAAGAATGGGTGGGTCCAGTAGGGTCCGCCACTACCAGGGAGCAGCCATCGGAGGAGGTATCGGAGTCACTACCTCCAGTGGTAGTTGCCTCCCCCGTGGTTCTCCCCTCGCCCTCCAACCCACTGGTCCCCTTGGCGTTGGTAGACTCTGCCACATGGGTCCCATGGGCTGCAGCCTCCCCACTCACCTGTGCCTCAGCTCCCTTGCCTTATGATGATAAAGTACACAAGGACACAAGAGCACAGGGGGGACAAAACAAGAAAAAAATATGTCAATTCCAGGAAATATGTACATGTTGGGACACATACACTCCCATCCAGCTCAGACACGAACCCTCAGCAGACACAACACATGTTAAGAATGTGCCCCTGACTGGTAGGCATGACCCCACAGTACACCATCCTGCCCCTCTACTCTGATACACTTTGCAAAGTGAACCAATGAGAGACAATGACAAGTCATCACATCTGCAAGTCCATGAGGCTACATTGAATACAATGACCCAAACAGAGGACCCCTCACAGCCCTACAGACCCAGCCAAAATTACCCAGGACACTATCCCACAGATGTGGAGGGGGGCAGGACTGCAGGGACACAACTGTTGATGTGCCTGGCACTACTATGTATGCACCCCTTAGCACCTAACTATACTCATCCTAGTGGCATCACAACAGTGTTGGTACCCACCCGCTTGTGGCTGCTGTGCTGCCTTCAAGCGCTCATCTAAATCCGGATAGGCCACCGCCAGAATGCGGGTCATTAGGTGGGTTAGGGTCCGACGTGCACGCCTTCCTTGTTGGGAGGCCTTCCCCAGCTGGGACTCACCGGTCTTCCTGGCTCAGCACCTCAGATCCTCCAACCACTTCCGGCAGTAGGTACTCCGACCGGTTGTAGATACCCAGGGTCTGCATTTCCTTGGCGATGGCTTGCCACAGTCATCAGTATGGGTGCCCCATACACAAATGCCATGCTCGTGCAACCTGACATGGCCCATGAAGACATACATATGGACAATTTCCAAGCCAAAAACTACAAGACACACTACGGATGAGCACTCACACAGCGAACAAAAACACACACAGGCATCCACCACAATCACACACATCTAAGGAGGACAAATAGGAATTCACCTGCTCCTCTGGTCCCCCATACAGCTTGACATACAGGGGTAAGACCCCATCCCCCAGCTTCTCCAGCTCCTTCGCTGTGAAGGCCGACGGCCTTTCCCCTGTAACATGTGCCATCTCAAGAACCAGAGTCAGGAAACAGCAGCACACGCAGTGGAGTTCTTCCATTCTCATTGTTCAGGAGTCAAGTGTCAAGGCCATGTTAAAATGGCGATAGACACCGCGGCGGTGTGCACCGTCACTGCTGGCGGGGATCATGATTGGCCCAGCTTCCCTATTGACAGCCATGTTTTCCAATGATCTGGTGCATGGCAGTGAACACCGCCTGCTGCCATGATAAGTAACGCCAGCGGAATTAAATCACTTCCACACTACACTACCTGTATGGCAGGAGGCTGCCAGTTTGCATCCACCATGCCTCCATAGCCTGCAGGGGGCCTCATTCATGGCTCCATTTCCTCTCCCCTTTGTTGATTACTGACATGAGTCTTGTTTCTCCACCATGAATCATGGTGGGAAGTGTGTCTACACTGTGATGCCATTGTGACTGAGACACCACACCACACATTAGCTTGACAGGAATACTTCCTTCTTTGTGTCTGTGTGAGGTACATTTGTGTTGCATGTAAAACATTAATTCTGTCACCATGTGATGCAAGTTTATGCCCCAACTCAATGTGTCTTTCTTCCTCCCCCTTAGGCACAGACTCATGTGGCGAGGGAGAGCCGCATCTGTTTACGGACCCCTGGTAGATCTGGACACCACGGAGGAACGTCACATCATCATAAATTACCGCCTGAATCAACTACAATCCTGGAACTATGTGCAGAAATGGAGCTTGTTCTGAAGCCATCTAATAGGAATCCCCATGCCATAACTACAACTGTGCAGGTACTATCCGTGCTCCATTTTTTGGCCACAGGCTCATTCCAAGTGACAGTTTGCATGGCTGCTGGGGAATCTCAGCCAATGTTCAGCCACATCCTGTCCAATTTCCTGAATAAATTTGTGCAACATCTGCAAAGTTATGTCCAGTTTCCCCAAAGGACTGATCTCACCACCATCAAATCTGGATTCTATGCTTTTGCAAATATCCCCCATGTGATAGGTGCCATTGATGGTACCCACATAGCCCTCATACCCCCAAGTGGACCATGGTGGATAAGATCCTGAAGGTCGAGCCACAACTATTCAGGGCTCAGGTGCTGCACACACCCATCACCAGGAAGATGGAGCTATGGCAGACCATTGTCAACAGGGTCAATGCAGTGGGACATCCACGCACCAGGGACGACATCCGCAAGAGATAGAACGACCTGCGGGGGAAGGTCAGGGCCATGGCATCCAGGCACCACATTGCAGTCAAGAAGACTGGGGGAGGACCTCCACCAACACCACTCGACTACACTGACTGGGAGGAAAAGGTACTTGTCACCCTGCACCCTGAGGGACTCCCTGGACTCACTGGGGGAATGGACTTGGGTAAGTCGTTTACATTTACCCTATATCCATCACACCTGTAATGCATGCACCACCCCACCCCTCCAACACCCACTAGGACCAACACCCCACCCAGCCCACGGGCACTGAATCCACCACACCTACCTGCTCACAAACCCACTAACAGGCTCATATCCCTCCCCACCCATGCAAGGAAACACAATAGCCTATAACAACCACAATGCAGCTCCACATACAAAGCTAAAAGCAATGCTAACCCCACTAAAGCATCCTGCATGGTCCCAAAGTGTGTAATGTAAGCTGCATAAACCTGCCCAGGCCTCTGCCCCCCCATCCGTCAATGCGGATGAAACAGACATGTCCATTTCCACACAACAGGCACCACCACCCATGCCACCCTGACAGACAGGACAAGGAGTGGCAGTGCCCCCCATGGAGACAGAGGCACCTCACAGGACACTGGGGATGGAACCCTGGACACTGATGAGCAGAATGACGCCTCACACAGTCCTGGACTGTCACCATCCAGCAGCCCCACCCAGGATACCACTGACACCCCTACCACCCAGGAAAGAACATCAGCCCAGGACAACCGTCCACACACCTGTATATCCAGGCCACAGACTGGTGGAACACAGGTACAGAGGCCACAGTCACCCCCTACCAACAGGCAGGAAGACGATGGCCCCAGTACAAGTGGCACCGCCAGACCTGTGCAGGGGACACAGGCACAGGAGGCTAGGCCCGGTAGGAGGGCATCACTGGCCCAGGGGGGAGACCACAGGATGGATGCTGTAGCCCAGGACGTGATCTCTGAGGTCCTGGGGGCCTACCACTATACCCATGACAGATTGGCACAGATAGTATCCACCCTGGAGCAGAGTCCGAGGATGCAGCAAGCACACCACTAAGAGGCCATGGAGCAGTGGAAACTGCACAATGCCACAATGGCCAGCATAGCAGGTGCGCTGCAGCAGCTAGTCCAAACCCAGCCTGAGGCCAACACAGTACAGGAAGCCCCCACTCTAGCACAGGAGACAGACCGGAAAATGAGAGCATCAGCAGCAACTTCACACGAGCTACCCTCTGAAGAAACACAGGGGATCTCCATCTCATCTCCTACAGCCCACAACAGGCGCCCAAACGGACCCTCAGGACAAGATATGGGACTGGAACACCTGCCAAGAACAAGGCCTCCTCAAAGAAGTGACTATGCAAAAATTCTGTCCACCAACTATCCCACTTAATCAACCACCAAACAGTGTTAACAATAATTAAGAACTTATGTAAGCATTGATGGACCTACCAATACTGACAACAATGCTGCCACCATGTTGGCATTTAGGATAACCACCATTGACCCACTGCCATCACTGTAATTTGCACAATTTAATCCCTGAACAAATTAAAACACATATCACAGCTGTAACAATGTCCCCTGTCATAATGTGTGAACAAAGTGAAGTATGGATGCAACTGGTTGATAACTACTTTATTTGTACCTGCGTAGCATGAAATGAACCACTCGCCTTACATGTTGTAGTGCCTAAATATGTTTAGAAAAAAAAACACTAAATTGTATTCTGTCCTATGCAGACCTGGACACAGTGGCAATTAGTACATTCCAAACCCCCCCAGATGACAAGGCACACTGGCAGTATGATGCACAGACACCAATCTCAGCCCTTAGTCCCACATAGTTACTGGAAGTAGAGTTGTATCAGTTGGGTCCTGGAATTTACATCTTCCCCTTCCTCATCACAACCATCACTCTCGTCCCACTCTCTGAGGAAGCTGGTCTGGATATAGAGCACTCTCCACCTCCAAGAGGGGAATAGAATTTCTCACAGCCATGTTGTGCATCATGCAGCAGGCCACCACTATTCTACACACCTTTTCAGGACCATAGGCCAGGGATCCACCAGAGATATGTAGACAACAAAATCTAGCCTTCTGGAGACCTATTGTACGCTCTATCACCCTCCTAATACATCCATGGGCCTCAATGTAATTCCTCTCTGCATCTGTTCCAGGATTCCTCACTGGTGCCAGGAGCCAACGCAAGTTGGGATAGCCAGAATCACCTAGAAAAAGGTACAAAACAGAACTTTCATTGACAAGCCTCAGAGGCAGACCACCTGGCTGTCTGCTAGATGGCAGTTAGTGACAGAAACACCTACCTATGATCCACCCTCTGTCCTTTTGTAGTTGTTCCATCTTGTGTGGCACACTACTGTTCCTCAGCACAAATTAATCATGGACTGAACCAGGGAACATGGCATTCACATGTGTGATGTACTGGTCTGCAGTACATACCAATTGAATGTTCATGGAGTGAATGTTTTTCCGGTTTCTGAACACATGTTCACTTACTCTTGGGGGGATTATAGATATGTATCTGCCATCGATGGCACCTATCACATGGGGTATGTTGGCAAAGGCATAGAAGTCTGACTTGATGGCAGGGACGTCAGTAATTTGGGGAAACCTTACATAGGACTGCAGGTGTCATACAAATGCATTCAGGAATCTTGTCGGTATAATGCTAAACATTGGCTGTGAAAAACCAGCACCCATGCCCACTGTCACTTGAAATGAGCCTGTGGCCAGGAGATGGAGTGCAGAGAGGACCTGCACTTCAGTAGGGATGGCATGCTGATTACGATTTGCCAGAGTCAGTGCAGGATCCAGTAATGCACAACGTTCAAGAATAGTTGCACGGGTGAGTCGGTAGTTGATAATGATGTGACGCTCCACCATGGTCTGCAAATCCACAAGTGGTCTGTACAACGATGGGGCCCTTCCTCGCCATAAGGGGCAGTACCTAGGAGGAGTTGGAAACACGTGTTAGGAACATACATACATCGGCACACATTGTCAGTCATTGAGCACTGCTGACTTGATTGTAGCAACACAAATGCCTATTGTGTTTGACATAACATCAACTTGACCACAATTACTGATCAGGGCTTGTCAGGTGAGGTAATGTTAATGGTCATATGCATATGTGTGCTTGGTGAACATTAGGGCCTGCATTGTACAGATGGCAGTTTTATAAATGCATACTTATTGCCAAAATGTCTGCCCCCTGTAATTCACAACTGTTGTGGTGGAAATGACCTCATACCACTAGCGGTTGACGTAACAACATAAGGCAGTGTTTACTGCCGGGTGCAAAATCATTGGTTAACATAGATGTCAATGGGGAATCCTGCATATCATGATCGCCGCTGGCGGTGATGGTGCACACCGCCGCGATGCATACGCAAAGTCATCACCCCATCTTCACTTGACTCCCTGATCTTGTGCAAGCAGGTACTCCACTGAGTGTACTGCTGTGTCCTGCCTCTGGTCATGGAAGTGGCTTGTGTTGCAGGGGAAAGGGCCCTGTCAGGAATAAGGCTGTGCGCGGTCCAGGTCCCACCCAGAACTCCGCTGCGTGAATTTGCGGCTCTTTATGCACACCACTTGTCATCCTCTCTTGTTCCAAAAGAGGCCATCAGCGTCGTCTGCCCTGTGGTAAAGCTCATGAAGCTGCAGGTTCAGGACATTGATGGACAAGATGCACTTATCAGTGCTATTCTATGTAGGGACTACAATTCCCATGTTTTTAGAGGCAGCAGCCATCTTGGGGCGTAGCAGGCCTATAAAGCCCAGCCACACCCAAGCAAGTTGCTCACTATTTTGAAGACTTCGACGCAGTCAGACCTCGTGGGGGTTCCTCTGAAGGAGAGCAGATTTCCTGCATTTCAGATGGGCAGCAAATCGGAGTATCTATGTTTTCATGGTGAATTCAGATACGAGTAGGTCGTACTCATAGCGGTAAGGGCTTGATGAGCCCAATCTTGAAGGGAGTTGTTACTTCCAAAAGGTAAAGCGCCCATTAGCACAACAAGCAAAGTGTTTTCAGTTTTCAGAGTATAGCAGCCTTGGTGCAGCGATTAAAGCGCTTCAGAGCACAGAAGTAAAGCACCCCTTAGCACAACGAGCAAAGCGCTTCAGGACACACATGTAAAGCGCCTTTGGCACGGCAATCAAAGCGCTTCAGTTCACATGAGTAAAGCGCTCTTGGCACAGCAATCAAATTGCTTCAGTTCTCATGAATAAAGCGTCCTTGCCACAGCAATCAAAGCGCTTTAGTCCACTTGAGGAAATCGCCTTTGGCACGGCAATCAAAGCGCTTCAGTTCACATGAGGAAAGCGCCCTTGGCACAGCAATCAAAACGCTTCAGTCCGCATGAGTAAAGCTCCCTTGGCACAGCAATCAAAGTGCTTCAATCCACATGAGTAAAACGCCCTTGGTACAGCAATCAAAGTGCTTCGGTCTACATGAGTAAAGCACCCTTGGCGCGGCAATAAAAGTGCTTCAGTCCACATGAGGAAAGCACCCTTGGCACAGCAATCAAAGCACTACAGTCCACATGTGTAAAAAGCCCTTGACACAACAATCAAAGTGATTCAGGCCACATGAGTAAGGCGCTCCTTAGCATAACGAGCGTAGCGCTTCAGATGAAACAAGTGAAAGCGCTATCTGACATAAGGAACAAAGCGCTTCAAGTTCAATGAGTAAAACTATAGTTGTGAATGTGAAAGCATTTTTGGAGATAAGCAAATTATAGTTTTCATTGTTTTTTTGGAAAGCATAATATGTGAAAAGCATATTTAATTCTTTGAGAATTTCTAGGCTATGATCAAAGGTTTATGTTATGAATGCATAGTTGTTACAGGATTGATATTCAGAATATGACCATAATCCAAAGCTCTTGCCATCTATTGGTTCTGAGGTTTTAGTTTTTTCTTGTTCCATTATTCAAAGAAGGGGCTTTGCCCTCACTTCAAAAGGGGTCTCAATCTGATATCATGGAGACGCCTTTAGTCAAGAGTCTATTGATGAATTATACTGCTATGAATGAGTATATGCATATTTGTTCTGACCTTTTCTTTTCAGATCCCTGCAGTTCCCTACCCTAATTCCCTTCCCCGCCTGGCTTCATCATAACTGTGCCATAATAGCTTTCTGAGTTGGTGACGCCGGGAGGTGGGCCTTTTGTTCAGCAACGTGCAGATCCAGAGGAAAGGACACTGTGATAGCCTCGGCCTTCACCCAAGAGGAATTGGAGAGGCTCGTGGACTGGGTCCTGCCCCTATATGCCAAGCTCTACGGATGGCCAGAGGTACAGGTGAGTAGGGGGATTGTGGGCCATGGTTGTCTGCAATGGATGGTGTTGGCAGTATATATGTGAACACCTCTGACCCTGGATGGGCCATGTTTCCTGTCATGCTGCATGTGTATGTGCTGTTAGTCTGTTTGTACTGTCCGTCCCATAGTGGACGTATAGCCAGCTGCATATGTTTGCCAAGTGCCTGACCTCTGTGTTACATTTCTGTGTCTCTCTTTTAGGTAAGCACCCACCAGAAGAGGGCACTTTGGCATGCCATCGCCAAGGAGTTGTGGACCCTGGGGGTCTACAACCGGCGGAGCACCCACTGCAGGAAGAGGTGGGAGGACCTGCAGCACTCGGCGTGAAAAATCAGCGAGGCCCAGCTGGGGAAGTTCTCCCAATCTCCCAACGGGGAAGGTGTGCCCGTTGGGCACTGACCCCCCTTATGCTACACATCCTGGCGGTGGCGTACCCAGACCTGGATGGGCTCTTGAAGGCTGAACAGCAGTCACAAGGGGGTGAGTACACATACCGTATATTTGACCCTTGATGGATGTCTGTGCATGCATTCGGGTTTATGCTGCTTAGTTGCAGGGACTCTGACTGATGTCCATCTACATGATTGCCCCGTAGGGAGTAGGGGTGTTTTGGTCAGGTCTCCTACACATCGGGTCCTCAAGTTGTTTAGGGAATGGCTGTGGAGCAGGGTTCTGGACACTAGTCAGGGGCATAGCCATGGGTATAGTGGAAGGTGCTGCCTGTTGGAGGGTCTTCTGGGTTGGTGTATGTATGAACCACTATGTTCACTCCATTCAGCTATTTACAAGTGTCTCTCCTGTTTTGTCTCCCCATCCCTGTTCTCTTGTTTTGTCTGTGTACATCAGCATCATCTGGAGAGGGAGCTGCAGCACCGGCGAGTGGGGATGCAGCGGCCCACGGAACCTCGGAGGCAGAGTCGTCCAACACCTAGGGGACCAGTGGGTTGGAGGGCGAGGGGAGTACCACGGGGGAGGCAACTACCACTGGAAGTAGTGACTCTGATACCTCCTCCGATGGGGGCTCCCTGGTGGTGGTGAACCCTGGTGGGCCCACACCTACTGTGTCATCATCCCCCACCCCCATGCCATCACCACCCTCCCATTTGCTCCCCACTGAGTTGCCCGTGCCCCCTCACCCATTACTGTGGCCTTCTCCTTCGCCCCAGGCACCTCTTCCCCTGTCCCAGTCAGCCCTGCTGCCCTCACAGAGGAGGCTATTGACCTCCTGAGAACCATCTCTGTTATGCAGACAACCATCGTCAATGCCATCTAGGGGCTAGCATCATAGATGTAGCAAACCAACGCCTATCTGGATGGCATTCACGGTGCTGTGTCTGGCCTACAGAGAACTTTTCAGGCTCTGGCCTCCTCTTTGACGGCAGCCAGTGACCCTGGTCATTCCGTCCCCCCTCCAACCTACTCTACCCCTTCCTGCACCCCACTCCTTTCACCCGTCCAAAGCACACATTCTGACACACAGGCACACACCTCAACACACAAGAAGCACACTTCTAAACACAAGCACCACACCTCCCACCACAAGCATTCACACAGTCAACACACACATGCACACACAGCAACATCCACTTCCCCCAGTGTGCCCACTTCTTCCTCCTCCCCATCTGTCCCCTCTACATGCCCCCCCACACACTGCTCCTTCATTCAGTGTTGCTGACACTATTCCTGCAGTCACCACAATAGCACTCATCCATACCTGCACCCCAGACACCACTCTTGCACTCACCACAACTTCTTTAGTTGACACATGCAGCACACTCACCAGACTTGCAGACACCCAAACAACATACATTCACACTGGCAGCCTGTCTTCTCCCACTGTGTCCTCCCCCCTCCTCCAAAAACACACAAATGCATCAAAACACCCACCCATCACACATCCACCACACCTCAGCATACTGTCCAGTCACCTGCACCTACAACACGCACCCCTACACCACTTACGTCCACACCCTCTGCCTCCACTCCCACACCCTCCTCCAGGTCCAACCCATTTGCTCCAAAAAAACATTTCCTCTCCTGTGCTGACCTCTTCCAACCCAGTGGCCCACCCTGTCTTGTCCCTAAATGTGCACACCTCCTTGCCCTTTCCACTCCTTCCACTTCACAGCCCACCCCTGTCCGCCCTTCACATTCCCATGCCCCTTCCCCAGAGAGGAAGAAGCCCTGTGCTGAGCGAATTCCATCTGGTCCAAGCACACTCCCCCACCTTCCAAGGCAAACCCAAACCCCCTCTACCTTCCGAATGCAAATCCAAGGCCCACCCCTGTCGTAAATTCCCACCCCCACCACCCCCTGCCACTGTTCCCTGAGGTGCCTGGATGCCCCATTGTTCCCCCTATAAGGTGAGTACCATAGCACTTGTGGGAGTCTGGTTGGGGCCATTGTAGCCCACGGGACTCATGACACTATGGATTTGACATTGGCCTTACTTAAGAATCGTTTGCTCAGAGAGCTGCATTAAAAGTTTATGTGTGGCCTGTGTTTTGGTGGCATTGTTTGTGGGTGTGGGGCATTTGCATGTACTATGGTCAGGTTGGATTTGCCTTGTGTCGGGTAAGTACCTCTTGCTGTGGGGTGTATGGCTTGTGCTGCTGTGAAGGGTTGGAGGAGCGTTGTGGGGTGGGTGGAGTGGGTGGGTATGTAACTGTGCCCTTTCTTCCCTTGTTTGGTTGGTTGCGGTACTTACCGTTGTCGTCTTCATCGGTGGTCTCCGTTGTGGAGGTACATAGCAAGGAGCAGGGCTGGCATGATCTGCAGCTCTCTATCCATGTCTGCTTTGGTGTGTTGTGTTAGCCTCCAGTGAGTGTTTCCTTATATTTAGTTTGTTTCCGCCTGGCTTTGCATGGCGGTGGTTCCCGCCCCGGAACTGACGGTGGTCTAGTGATTCGTTATTTGATGGGCAGGTTGGGCCTTTCCGTCGGTCTGTGGGCAGTCTCTGCCGTCATTGTTGGGACTCCTCTGCTGGTAGTGAGTAATTTTCAGGATGCCTGTGTTTCAGTTGCTTCATTATTTGGCGGTCCGGACCGCTCCTCTATTGGTGGTTTTTACCGCCGCCGCCGGTGAGGTGGTTACCGCCGTGTTCATAATGACTGCCTAAATAAATTATGAAGCATATGGTCTTATTTGTAGCTGCATCATCAGAAAAAAAAAAAATTATAATCAGAAGACTAGAGTAATACAGATGTTATATGTTGTGTTTTATATATGAGTGCAACATTCTTTCACTGTATGAGACCACCTTAAAAAGCATTCTCGTCTTATGTCCCTGTTCTCTCACAACAAACTGGCACACAGTGCCCCTTGGGTGTTTCATTTTCCATTAGAAAGTAATGTTTATTATACTGTTGCCTATAAAACATATCCACAAAAAAGTAAAACAGAAACACAAATCCTACAATTAGAATGTCCCAAATTACATGTCTAACAAGAATTTTCCAAAGACAACCACAATATCAACTTATTAAACTTGTTCTAAAAATGCTTTAAAAAAAGGCCACAACTATTATGACTCAATTGTTTACAATACGACTCTAGGAATAAATGACAAGCAATAAGTGCAATGGTGAGTAAAACATATTTATCTATATATCTATCTGTTAATAAATACATTCACTAAAGAAAACAACAGTTAAATTTACTTTAAAGGTAGGTATTGAAATGAGACACAAAACAATATTCTATATAATATAATAATATAATGCCAAGGAATATCAGAGGAACAAAAGGAGGTACGACCAGGAGCATGCCTGAGGGGCCTGAGATCCTTCCCTCAAGGGTGGTCAGCAAAGGAGCCATCCACTACCAACACCAATGCTGCACCAAGGCCTGTGGCTACAGGCAGTGCCATGTCTCCTGGGGCAGGACCCTCAACCTCGGCTTTATCAACTGGTTCTGCAACATCAACAACTGCAGCACATAACTACGTGTAGCCCCCCTATGTGCAGGAGTTTCATACAGAGTTGGCTGACCAGAAATGCCATTTAGCCAGGTGGAGCACTAGAATGGGCAGATTTTGACACTGCTTTGAGAACTTAAAGCACATATGATGAAGCACTGAGAGGGACAAGTGGACACTAACTCATCACGTCCCTCCCATTTTGTAATGTGCATGTATATAGTTGGGGTATTTAGTTATGTTAACATAGTGTAGGTTAGTTTGTAGTACTTAGTGATAGTTCATATTTGGGCTGGGGGAGTAGAGTATTGTTTATTGTTTTTGGTTAGGGAGAGGGGTGATATTTGAGTAGATGTAAAAAATAAATAAATACAACAAAATAAAACATTTAAAAAATGTACAAAAAATATATTATTGTTTAGGTCAAATGTTTAGTTAGTCAATGTTTAGCTTTAGTAACTATTGACCTTGTGATTACATGTATATTAAGTAGGGTTGATGTTTATCATGTTGTGCCATATGTTTAGAATAAGTAGTGATAAGTTAGGTTACGTTATTAATATAAGTTAGGCTAAGATAGTGTAGTTTAGGTTAGTTTAGGTAGTTTAGTTAGTTTTGGATTTTTAGGCTTATATCCATAGTTCAATAAATCATTTTACTATTCTTAATACTCTATTCTGATTTAGCGTGTAGGTAGTAGCATGTATACATGTCATGTTAGACACATGGTTTTGCAAGTTATAGTTAGTTTACATGTGTGACTTTGTGTATCCCCCATTGTCAAGTTCCTGTCAGGTTGGCAAAGGTGTCACATCTGTAACCCCAGACATATTTAAGCAATTTATGTGACACTTTGGGTGAGCATGGATACACATACCAGAACAGGGATTTAAACATCATGTCTCCATATTGTTCAGTAATGTCACTTCAATTGTTAGCGTATTGTAGAAACTGTACTCCCCCTACATCTAGAGTTTGTGAATGAGACACTCATGACTGTTCCTCACACTCTTACACATGCATCATTTATCTGTAATGTCAGTGGTTTTCCCGCTGCTACCATCCTTGCTAGGCCCAGTCACTTGTGCTGGGATTGTTGTCAGCTATCACATTACATACATGCTGTCAAATGCCATGCCTGGGATACTTAGGTTCAACTTGTTTCTTCACCTAGCTATCAATCACCTCATTCATGTTGCAGTCAGTGTGTGTGTGACTTTGTGTATGTCACAAATCCAAATGTATCCCTTAGACAAGTACTCAGGAGCATGATGACAAGTCCCTAGCGCCACCAGAGCTTCTCTTTTTCGTGTTACTCCAGTGGCACTGTGGCCTTTCACTAATTTCTAAGAATTGCATGAAGCCACTGACACCACACTGTCTACATGGCTCCCACCCAACACAGATTTCTGTGGGAGAGGGACATGCAATGGGTGTTGCTGTGGGCTTACCCATGCAACATTCTTTGAAACTGGTACTACCTTAGAGTTAGAGTGGAATGTATACCTGAGTCAGTGCTGAAACTATGACATCAGCCCAGGGGTGTGGTTTACATTGGACAACAGGGAGACAGACAAATCGTTAGGCTGGGTTTTCTTCTTGTTTGTGTGCTGCATTGTGCCATTTACATAGTAGCAGCAAGGAGCTTTTATTGTTGTATATGTGCAGGGAGTAAGACTCCCCTTTGAACGGTCATCTCCAATCTTTTTACCTCCTTCCTCCTATTTTTCCTGACCTGCTTTTGTTGGCTTTAGGACTCTGGGCACTTTACTACTGCTAACCAGTGCTAAAGTGCATATGCTCTCTGTGTAAATTGTATTGTTGATTGGTTTAACCATGATTGGCATATTGGATTTACTATTAAGTCCCTAGTACAGTGCACTAGAGGTGCACAGGGCCTGTAAATCAAATGCTACTAGTGGGCCTGCAGCACTAGTTGTGCCACCCACATTAGTAGCCCTGTAAACATGGCTCAGACCTGATATCGTAGTGTCTGTGTGTGCAACCTTGCACTGCGACTTGACAATTCGACTTGGCAAGTGTACCCACTTGCCAGCCCTAAACCTTCCCTTTTCCTACATCTAAGGCACCACTAAGATAGGCCCTAAGTAGCCCCATGGGCAGCGTGCAGTGTATGTTTAAGGTAGGACATATACTAATGTGTTTTATATGTCCTTACAGTGAAATACTGCCAAATTCAGTTTTCACTGTGCAATGCCTATCTCTCTCATAGGTTTAAAAATACATATTTTAGTAAAGTTGGTTTTGAGATTGTGTGTTTGAAAATGCCACTTTTATAAAGTAGGCATTTTCTTTCTTAAACCATTCTGTGACTTTGCCTGTTTGTGGATTCCCTGTCAGAGTTAGTTTGACAGTTGGTCTGTTTGTGAAGAGGGCATGTTGATAGAAGTTGTAACGTTGGCATGATCTTCAGCACAGAGCAAAAGAGAAACTGCCCATGTGCCACAGTCTGTAGCTACCGGGTTGCTTTACGCGTGAAAGATGTTCCTTCCATATCTTCATCCTCAGATGTATACAGTGCCTCCTGTGCCATGGGTGGTCGTGGTGTTGAAGTTGAGGGAGGCACACACACATCAGGGGATAGAGATGTGTAATGAAAGGTCCCAGCATGTGCCATTTGTGGGAAAGCGAAAAGCATCACTGTAGCAAAGAGGAACTGCTGGTTTCGCAAAAAAACAGCAACATCACAGTGGTAGGCAGCCAGGTTGTCATTAAGGGAGCTCAGAATCTGCTTCATGGACTCCAGGATAGTTTGGATAGCCCCCAGCGTGTTGTCAATCATGCTGGTGCCACTGTGAGAGGGCAATTGTTCGAACCTCAGCCTCAGGACACCAGCTACGTCAGCAAGGGACTGCTGGAGTCCATGTAGCAGAGAGTGTGTGCCTCTGATGGCAGCAGAGTTGGCCTTATTCAGACTGAGGCACCTATGAACTCCGCTAGGCTGCCCGCCATGGTCTCCATCCTCACTGCACATGCTGTGCTAGCTCCTGCTGGACTCCTACCGCTGCATTTTGGAAGATGATGTCTGGGTCTTGGGAGTCCAGGGCTGTGGATGAGGTGGCAGATGGTGTGTGTTGGGTGGTTCATTTGGAGACCCTGCAGTGCTTAGTGTCCTTTTTGCAGCATGGGTACAAGGGTTCCTATGTTGCAAGGCTTAGTGTTGTTGTGCATGACGGGACACCTTCCTGTACATCCCTATACATGAGAGGTGGTTGCATCTTACTATGGGTATTTTTAGGATACAGCACACATGATAAGAGGTGAGAAGGTGAATGAATGTGGACTGTTGTCCCACTTGCATTACTGTTACAATACACATGGGTTGGCATATGGAGTCGACCCATTCTCAAACATGTCAATGTGTGAATGCATTAGGTAGCATCACCGCCTCAGGGTTTGGCATTGTGATTGTGTAACATATGAATGACATTGTTGCTGGCCCTTTGATTACATCTTTCAATGTGTGTTTCAATTGGCAACAGACATTGGCAGTGGCAAACAGCATTCCTGATTGGTGATGTTGCAGGATGTGTCACTTCCTACTCATGTGCATTCATACCTGCAACTCAGGCACCCCTACACCACGTTCAATGTGTGCAGGTGTTGGTGTTAGGCAGCAGGTTGTACCCCATAACCAAGGTTAGTACAGGGATGCATTGCATGATAGTGACAACTACACATCCCATCACATTCAAGGTGATGCAGCACAACAGGCTGGGTTGCTGTACTGCACTGCATGACTTCATCATGCATGGCTAACAATGAGCAGAATTTTCCAGAGACTGACTGTACACTGCCCTACCAGGGCATACTTTTTATGTTACATTCCCGTTTGACGGACAACAGCAATCATCCCCAAATCATAAGCACCCTTGCGTCATGGTTTACCAGAACAGACTATAATGACAGAAATGCCCAATATGTTGTGTGTGCATCACATTAGTGTCCTATCCCAGTGGTGAAGGAAGGAGTATCACTGCCCTTGAATAGCCCACCCTACGCAATAGGTCTGGTACATGATAGCCAATGAAAGTTACACATGACCAGATGGTTCAGTTGATACAGTGAAGGGCATGTTGTGATGGTTGTGAAGTGGTCTGTGCATATGGGGGTGGGGTCAGTGCACATTACATGTGTTTGGTGTTTCGCCATAATTCTACCACATGCAACCTTTTCACATGCATGGAGTGTCTCCTATGTTTCTCCCTCTTGGGTTGAGTTAGTAAATACATTTTCCCCCACTGCTATTTACTCTGTATTTGTTTATTGCTCATCATGTGCTGCAGTGTCCTGTCCCTGGACTCCGGTGACCAACACCTCCAGTCTGACTGCTGCCATTATCTCCTTCAGCTCATCCAGCTCCTCCCGGGGACTGGACTTCCACCCCCAGTCTGCAGTGCTGCTTTTCGGTTGCTGTGCAGTTTCTCTTTTGTTTTTCGCTTGCACTCATGCCAGCTCTTCTTACAATCGGTCACAGACCTCTTCATCTCTGCCACACTGTTGACTTTATCAATTATGGGCTCCCATATGGCCTGCTCCATACTTATTGGCACTTTAGAGGTAACAAAGAGTTGGAATTAGTGCTCCGTCACCTCTGTGACCAGGATCTGATTCTTCTCCTGATCGAAGCAACACTTCCTCTTCCTTTTCCTCTTCTCCTGGGACTCTGTCTGTCCATCCTGGCCTACACTAGGCT
Organism: Pleurodeles waltl; assembly: GCF_031143425.1. Lineage (NCBI taxonomy): Eukaryota > Metazoa > Chordata > Amphibia > Caudata > Salamandridae > Pleurodeles > Pleurodeles waltl. The sequence goes on along the minus strand of NC_090439.1, from coordinate 668,028,290 downwards.
GAATAAGGTCTCTCTCGGGCCTCTCTGCCCTGATTTCTCAATTTGTTTACCTTGTGTCTTCTGTTTGGTGTTTTTCTAGACGCTTTTAGGAAAAAGTGACGCTAGCACAATTAGCGTAAAAAAACATGCTGCAAATCAGGCTAGCACCTCTTTTCCGGCACTAGCGTAATTTTCTTTTTGCGACATGTTGCAAAGGGTATTGCCACTTTTTTTTACGCTAACCTTTTCTTACTGCCATGCTGCGCCATTCTGTAAATATGGTGCAAGCATTGCTGTAAGAAATTACATTAGCCGGTGTTTTGATGTATAACTAGCGCTAGCGTAGTTGTGTGCCAATTCTTGTAAAAATGGGTCAGAATGTTTTTCCACCTCTGCTCCTCCATGGAAAATTGAATCTCCAGGCTTCATCTATCAGGGGCTGAAATAAAGGTGGTTCCTAAAATACGTTTCTCCCATTCATTTTTCCATAGCCAAAATTAGACACAGCTACTGAACATAATAACACCAAAGCCCATATTTATACTCTGTTTGCGCTGAATTAGCATCATTTTTTTACACTAATTCAGAGCAAACTTAACTCCATATTTATATTCTGAAGCTAGATCCCTCTAGCATAAAAATATTGGAGTTAGCGTAATTTTTGGGATGCATGAAACCTCCTTGCGTCAATGAGATACAAGGTAGGCGTTCCCGTCCAAAAAAAGACTCTAAGCCCCTAGCGCCATATTTATCCACATGGGCAAAAGTGATGCCTGGGTGGTAGACGGACCCAAAAAATTACATTAACTCCGATTTGCACCAAATTGTAATGCCTGTGTCAGACCTGGTGTGAAAATGAGGCCCACTGACCACTACTTAAGGAAAACACACAGAAGCAACATTACAAACCCACAGGGGAAGATGGAAGTGCAGCTAGTCCAGCTTGCAAAATGACGCAGAGGACAGCAACAACAACAGCAACCACCACAACATGGCCCACAAAGGCAACGCAGAAGGCAGGAGAGGGTATTCAGAAACAGGACAACCCTCCATGGCCTCAGGGAACAAGACATTATAGGGACATACAAACTCAACCAGCAAGCCATGCTACACCTGCTACACCACATTGAGCCAGAAATCACAGCCAGCCTGCGGACCCCACACAATATACCACCTGTGACAAAGCTGCTCACTGTCCTGCACATGATGGCAAGTGGCTCATTTCAAACAACAAGTGCCCTGGTTGTTGGTGTCCCACAGCCGTCATTCTCTGTGTTCCTGCCAAAGGTGTTAGACTCAATAATCTCACTGACACCCCACCACATCAGCTTCCCTAACCCCCAGCAAAAGCAGCAGGAGATAAAACAGGGGTTCTACCAATTTCATGGCTTCCTGCATGTGCTTGGTGCAATTGACTGCACCCATGTCCGACTTGTGCCACCTACAGCAACAGAGCATTTATACCGGAATCACAAGCACACGCATTCCATTAATGTGCAGGCCATAGTGGACCACCGGGGACTATTCGCAAACATTTTGGCAAGTATCCTGGGAGTGTCCATCATGCCTTCATATTCTGGCTCATCAGGATCAAAAACACTTCTAGGATGGCCAATCTGGAAATGGCTTACTTGTGGGTAAGTCAACAAACCTAGCAATATACACACAACACACCAACCCTATAGGACACACAAGACACACCACTCCAAAAACACATGGCCAGGGGAACACAAATGTGCAGGTAACAATACATATGCACCATGCTGCAAGACAGCACAATCAGTGCACACCACAAACACATACACCGACATGTAGTAACACACCCACAACTTGGCATGCATACCACGTGAAGAACAGGTGCAGATATGTACCCTTGACCAACAGAAGAACTTCACAAACCACTATAAGTAACCACTGGTTGCCTACTATGCACACTTCACACACATTACACCGAACAAAGAATAGCACAGCAATGTCAATGGCATACACCATGCTCATGTTATGTAAGTCTCACATAGGCACAGATCCCTCAAATCATGCTGTGCAAGTCACTGCCAGAACAAACACCAAATGCCAGACGACTGGTGCCAAGATCAACTACATCTCATCAAAACATATCTGACTTATCTGTAGTGTGCATAGACATCTGCCTGACGCTTTGGGTCACACACATAGGAATACAAAATTAATGCCCATCACATACCACGTGCCAGATTTGTGAGAAATGGCACCACACCTACTATAAAGCCACCTCACATGCACCACTTACTGACCCACAACACCATCATGTCAGTACCATAAACAATAAATGGCCCACCATGGGGCAGAGTCACTATTAGACAGTGCAGATCATGGATGCCATAGTGGGACCCTGTAGGAGTATTTAGGACATCACTGACCTTACATGCACTGTGCCGAGGGGCACATTTGCTAAGTAGCTGAGCTCCATTCCATGGCCTGCACTGTGCATGTGTTGACAGTATAAATGCTGAATCATGTTTTGAAAGATAGGAGAAACACTGGAAGTAATGTTGATCATTCTGAAACGATGGGTTTCACACCCTTGGACACCTGATGGCTGGCACAAATATCAGCTGCCACTCAGGATCACTAAGGGACCTATGTAAAAGCCCCTAATGCCATTGTCATGGCCTGCACTGTATGTAGAAGTTTGCGGATGACAACTATTTTCTGACTTGAGGCCACATTGTAAATCAGCCACCCTCCCACACAGCACTTAGCGTGGAAGGGGCGTACAATGTGTGTTGTTGCTGGTCTGTCACCACAAGATACATAGCATGATGATGATGCTGACTCAGATGTAGGTGTCACCTAAAACCTGAGCAGTGTCAACATCAAACACCACCCCAGGGGTGCTGTTTGCAGGTTGCAATAAGGAAATAGACTGTGATTTGAACTCACATGAAGGTGTCATCCAATGCATGCTGCATACCATTGCACACAGAGAAAGAGCCAATTGTCCATCAAAACAGCAGATCTATAGGGAGGTGTCCCTTCCTGCACAGCTACAACACCTCCAAACGGCAGCTAGCCAAGCACCCTGGTGCAAGGTTGGTAGAGTTGGTGCACGGCTGCATATTAATCACTGGTGCAGGGGACAACAAAGGGTTGCCTAGTAACATGTCACACATGTCACACATGGTGTATTCTTGCATAGTCAAAATGTTGCAGCACAGTGCTGCCAATATTGGAGCTGTGTTGTGCATTGTCACGTATTCATTTAAATTGGCCTAAGTGTTGCACTTTATCTGTAATGACACATGTCAAAATGGCTGGGATGTCCAGGATCTGTAGTGCTACCATGTTGCTGCCACATCTGACCCCATTATGTTGTGAGGATATGTCATGTCCCCACTATTGATAGCACACTGGCTCAAAGGTGCACTACACAACGCATGGTACATACATACTGACCATCAGTTAGGATTCTAAATCATATGTCCCAGGTCCTTGAGCCAATATTCAAGATTGACAGTTCCAACAACACAGTGCTAAGAAAACTTTGCACAAGGCCAGGAACTCACACCAGACCACAAACACATATGAGTCACAACCAACATTTGGCCTACTGAAGTCAAGATTCAGGTGCCTGGACCTCACAGAAGGCAGACTCCTATATACCCTACACATTATCTGCAAAACCATCCTGACATGTGCTATCCTGCACAACATATGTCACAACATATGTGTGCGAATGAACGTCCCCATGCATGACCAGGTTGATGACCTGCCTGAGGAGGAGGAGGAGGATGGTTTTGAAGAAATGGAGGGGGAACAGCACAACAAAGCTGATGGGATATGCCATAGACAGCAGATAGTTGAGAACTTTTCGCTTAAGAACCACTTAAATCACCTTGTCAACTTTGTAAATAAACACTTCACATATACAACCATCCTGCTTTGGTCTCTTCAATCTACACTATACATACCATAGGATTGTAAGTCTAACCTAAGGGAGCATGCTACAAATACGAAGGTGACAAGTACCGTGGCCACATCGTATGTGATGTGTAAGATTGTACTACCACCATCGCACACATCACTAATAGCCTCATCACTGGTATGTGACAACTGAAGGACACAATCTATGGACCACAACATATATTGTACAACCACACTGCCAACTTGTTCATCAATAGCTCATCACATACAATTATATCATGTCCAAATAGGAAGTATGCAAGGGGCCCACACATGAGGTAGTGGATGTCCAAAATTAGAAAGTTATTCATGTTGGGACAGAACACTGTCACAACTCAGTGTGAGATTTGCAATGGCTGCATGGAACATGGGTTCAAGTGGGGGACATTATTGGTGATAATGGTCAACATAATTTGCCCAGGTATAACAAACAATGGAAGAAGTTGGGTCTGTGCAGTACATCCATGGTAATCTGTCCTGCCACTGCCATGGGGCCTAATTCTGACACAGGGTACACATGACTTCACACATTGCACAGACACGTCTGTGGAATGCACTTCAATAGAGATAAGAAAATATGCAGCTAGGTCTGCAAGTCCACCACACAAAACCAACAACATTTGGTAAATGCAATGAGTTAAATCAAACTTTTGTGGTCAAAACATAATCTAGTTTGAATGTAGGCAGAGTGTGTCATAAACAGTATGTACCAAAGATGTACACATGTCAGACTTATATGTGGCCCACACACAAGTCTCCATAAACTTCAAATCTACATATGGAGACAGTTGTCGGTTAACATTTCCTAGGTAGCATTGGTTCACCCATCATCAACAATGCATGAGCTGTGTATGTAGTTTTAAATATTATGCACTGTATGACAACAGCACATACAAAACACAGTACACAATCACAAACCAGAACTATTGCATTGTACTGACTGCCAAACATATGTGGATACACTGTTGTCACACATGCATATATATGCACGACGTAAAACTATTTGAATGCTGTTGACTCTGTAACTCACACATTGGATTGGTGGAACAGATCAATCAGACCATCATCGCATTGTTGCATGGACTACCACATGTGGCCATACCCAATATGCCACACTGCAGTACAGCCCATGTCATATGTATATTGATTCAGGGTGCCTCTAAGGACAATAAAAAGAAACACGCAATCAGGAATTGAGTTAAAAAAAAATGACGCACATGCCTCTAAAAGATTCGCGAACGCGAAAAATATGACACATGGGCCCTTAGCATTAATTCCACCTTCGCACTCCTCTCAATGCTAATTTTCAGTTAAATCAACGCATAAAGGTCATGCGTCAATATAAATGATGCACGTACGTTATATGTCTAAAAAAACGCACGTAAATGTCAAGTGCGTCATATAAATACAAGCATAACTGAAAACGTGACGCACAGGGACAGGAAGTGATGTAATAGGAAATCCTGTCTACAAGCATGGTATAGTGGGTGTAGTTTAACTTTCTCTTTAGAGTCTGTGTCCTTTTGACTGCGTGGTTGTGTTTTGGAGCTGGTGGTTGTGCCTTGGTTGCATATTATATCTTGTGGTGTCCCTCCTGTCCAGATGAGTTAAATATTGTCTGCTTTTTGTCCCAGTAATTATATAGTTATATATATATATTGTATAGTTGTATTTGTACTGTGGGGTGTCTGTCCATGGTAGTTAATGATTTGGGATAGTTGGGATTAGTTAGTGGGCTTAAGTTTCCAGTAATTATTTTTTTCTACGTATTTGGGGTCAACCTTTACCATTAATAATATGTCTGGTAGGGGGACGTTGACCAGGATATGAGAGGATAAGTTGCGTGTATTTCTGTGGCTGGTAGCCCAGTACCTGCTGATAATGCTGGAGATGGGGGGCTGGGTCATCCAGGGCTACTGAACCAGACCAGGCAGCTGAGGTGGGGCAAGGTGCTCCACCACCTAAAGAGGGTCTACAAGACCACCAGGAATGAGCACCAGCTCAAGCATCGCTAGGCAGATCTGGTGGCCAGGAGCAGGATCTGCTCGATCATCTTGGTGTGGAGTTCGGCGGACCTGTTGGTGAGTCTCCCATTGACATACTATTTACCTTTCACTGCTCTTCAATGGCAGTAGCAGATGAGTTGGAGTGCTGCATGCAATGCTTGTGGACAGGTTGCATGTAAGCAAAATGAAGTGTATCTGCGCCAGTCTAGATGTGGAGTTCACATGTCCAGCCATGATACCAATGAAGGTCAGATGTCTGGTGAGTCAAGCACAACCATCACAAAGTCAGACATTTCAGGGGCCATGGCAACATCTGTGCCCTGGCAAACTGTCATGTATGAGATGCTAAGGCACCGCTAGCCTACCATTTTTCCCTGGATTGTGTTGGGTAATTCATGTATAGCGCAACTTTGTCATCATGTCACGAACATGTTCCCTGCCCCTGCCATTATGTCAGCAAAGGGGGCTTACCCGCCTTAGGGGGCAATGTAACTGGGGCTTTGATACCATCAGATAACTTTGCCACATCAGTCATGGATTACTCAACACATGATCATTGCAGAGTTATAATTGAGCTGCATGTCTATCACAAAGTGCCTCTGGATGCCTTGCAGGACAAGCTTGAGTACCTGAGTCAAATGTCTTGTAAAGCACCAGGGCAGTGCCATGTATGTATTGCACAGCTCCCCCTTATACCATGTAGTTCCATCTTCTATAGATTGCCCATATATGGTTGTTGCAGGGTGTAACACTACATAAGTCTCTGGCCCATTGTAAGTGTACAGATGTGTGTCTCTCACTCACCTGAGTGTCTGTGTCATTGTGTGATCATAGTGGTGTATTTGTTGCACTGTTTTACACTAGGATAACTAGCTCACTAATCTCAAATAGTACGCACTGAAATTTGTTGTCCACTAGTAGTGACTGATATGACACTAACCATGGTTTTCCATACATATCTTACAGGTGGACCTGCCCGCTACATGATTGGTGAAGTGGCGCGATTTGAGAACCCAGATATATCCAGTAAGTGTGATAATGTGTGTCCTGTGAAGTAATCCAGGGCTTGGTGTGAGTGAGTCATGTGTGTTGCATACAATCCTCGATGTGCTAAGCTGTCCAATGATCAGATATCAAAGTAGGCTGGATGGTGACATTGTGTCCCGTTGAAAGAATCCTCATGCACCATCTGATGGTCACCTCTTGTGAGGCTTGTGGTGCTCAATGGCCAGCATCATTTAAACAAGGTGCTGACAAGCAACATGTAGGGCCATATTTGACTAAGAATGACAAAGTGCAACTCTGTGAGAATATTGGCAGTGGGGCACTTCATTATTCTCACAACACAGGAATGCACCATTTTGAATCCAATTTGGTGCATCCCTGTATTATGATGAAGATGGAGGACTGGGCTGGTAATTGTCCCACAGCATGGCGCTCCGTATTTTGCACTCCATGTATGTAACATTTATGTGGAATGTAATTGGCATGCATCCAAGTCAAGGCCTAGTGTGTGTTGGCATGGAAATGGTGTGTAAGGAATTATATTGGCAGATCAGGTATTGATGGGTGTCTACACCTAGAATCATGAATGTAGATGTGATAGACCTATGGATACCAGCTTTCTAGTTGTCAGCCCTCCTAACATATGGTCCACTCCCTGACACCATGTATGAGTGGGCATACCTTGGTGGATGACAAGGACAGTTGAGATGATGGCTTGCATGGCTATACCCCCTTAGGCACAGGGGGAAAGGAATACCAAATTTGTAGGTAGATGTGATGCTCACATTGTAGGTGACAGTCAAATTGATCAGGCTTGCATGTGTACCTATCAGCGCTAACCACTTATGGTTACCAACATCATCCCATCCTCCCAATAACATGTTCAAGTTACTGGTGATGTATGGTTGAAAATTGACACAGATGATGAGGAAGTTTGGGCCTGATCTATGTGAAGTTTGTGCTGCCTTTGCATTATTACATATTACGCAAAAGCAATGCACACCTCCATGTGTTTGGTTCCTATTCTTGTTTTGCGTTGCTTTGGTGTCCATTAATGATGCTAAGGCAGCGTTGTCGATACATTTATCAGGGCCATTGTCTTTTCTGGAATGTAAGTTGGAGTGCCTGTGTAATTAGATATAGAAATGTAGAAGTGTAAGCTAATACTCTGAACATACTCCACACAATGCTGACACTGAGGGTTCCTGTCTCCATTTAACAGCTGCCAACATGACCAATAAGGAACTAAGGGGGTGATTCTGATGTTGGCGGGCGGCGGGAGCCGCCCGCCAAGCGGGAACCGCCAGAAAACCGTTCCGCGGTCGAAAGACCGGCAGCGGTCATTCTGGGTTTCCCACTGGGCTGGCGGGCGACCGCCAAAAGGCCGCCGGCCAGCCCAGTGGGAAACAGCCTTCCCACAAGGACGCCGGCTCAGGATTGAGCCGGCGGAGTGGGAAGGTGCGACGGGTGCAGTGGCACCCGTCGCGTATTTCAGTGTCTGCAAAGCAGACACTGAAATACTTTGTGGGGCCCTCTTACGGGGCCCCCAGCAGTGCCCATGCCATTGGCATGGGCACTGCAGGGGCCTCCAGGGGCCCCGCGGCACCCCCTACCGCCATCCTGTTCCTGGCGGGAGACCCGCCAGGAACAGGATGGCGGTAGGGGGTGTCAGAATCCCCATGGAGGATTCTCAAGGGCAGCAGAAAGTCGGCGGGAGACCGCCGACTTTCCGTTTCTGGCCGCGGCTGAACCGCTGCGGTCAGAATGCCCAGCGGTGCACCACCAGCCTGTTGGCGGTGCTACCGCGGTCATTCGCCCTGGCGGTTTTTACCGCCAGGGTTAGAATGACCCCCTAAATGCGTTCCAAAAGAGGACAGTCCGGTACCGCCATATCCTGGCAGTGGAATTTGGATTTTGGAGAATGACTCACCGCTAATGTGCTGAGAAGTCAATGGGGGAATGGTGGGCATTCACACAAGGGGGCCCCACACAGGCAGAGGCCACACAGAAGAGACCCAGCTCCACAGCAGTGCAGGGGCGCACAGCTGCCACCACGTCAACACCGACAACAGCTTCAACCTTGGTGTACACCATGTGCTGCCATGAATCCTAAAATGCTGCAGGATCTGCAGCGGGACATTTCCCTTGTGTTGCAATGGTTGGACAGTTTGGAGAAGGAGGTGGCTGCAAACACTAAGAAACTTAAATATATTTAAAAAAAACTCAAGAAAGCTAAACTTTGAGTGTCATTGGAAATGTCACCTCCAAGTTCTGTCCCCTCCCTCATGTTTATTCATGTTTTACAGCAGGTTTTAGGGGGTTAGTGTTAGGTTAGTGTAGGTATGCAGTTTAGACAGAATAAGTGGATTTGGGGGGTGGGTTTTTACTTTTTACGTGTTAATTGGTGGGTGGGTGGTAATGTTGGGGTATATATGTGTGTAAAAAGATGTTAAAGAAAAATACAAAAAAATATATATTTGTTTAGATTTACTTCATATATGTGTAGTATAAGTATATGTTGTCCTGCATGTGTCTTGTGACTTAAGGGGGGGGGGGCGTGTTTAGAGTGTGGTGTTAAATGTGTTAGGTAAGTTTAGCATAGGGAAGTTAGCGTTAGTTGTTGGTTAAGTATAGTTAGAATAGGTTATTTTGATTTTTTTAGTTTAGTTTCATAATTAATAAACATTTGTGGGTACTCCTTTACTTTTTGTATCATATGCTTGCGTCTCTGGGTCTTCCCATGAGTGCACAGTGAAAATTGTGTGTTGGCCTAGGGATTTCGTCCTGCCTCCAAGTCCCTCTCTTAACATGTTCATCACCTGTTTAAAACTGAGCTATCACATTGGCAGCAAAAACACATCTACTTGTCCTTGCATCTGCCATCCAGTTGACCCACCACTCAAGGTAACTATGTTGACTTTGTATTGGACAGGTAGAAATGGTAATTCAGCTGGCAGTGTTAGGGTACTGTGTAGGAATGTTGGGCACTGTGGCGCATTTGACAACAGCCTACATTAAAAGTCTACCCTGCAAAACTGACCAGAGGCAATTATAGATGAGGTTAAGTACCTCTGTTCTACTGGTACTCACAGCTGACAATATTGCCCGAGAACTGTTTCACAGCCATTCCTGCCATATGTAGTGAGTGAAGCATACATGTGTTCTACATTTTTGACATACTCAGTGAACTGCTTGTAAGAGATAAGACCAGCATTGACATTTATCATGTAGGAACCTTGTGTGTAGATATGTGCCCCCGTATTCCTGCACTTTTGTGGATGTGTTGTCAATGTGCGGAGTGGTGGTTCTGCCAGCACATGTCCGGGTATTGTTGGGATGGTTGCAATGCATTGTGTGCTGTGAGGTGCAGCACACATGTATTTGGGCAATGAGGCAAGGCAGTTTCAAGGTGTTACTGCAAGGGACACCACCATGACGTAACCCCGGGAATGGTACTGACTGACTACCTAGTCTCTGAAGTCTTGGTCGTGTTGGTAGGGTTAGTATAACTATATGCAAAGGATGTTGTGATGACACAACCAGAGACACAGTCATTATACATGCCATCCATCCTATGTGCTGCATGTGTACATGTAGGTATTTGGGCCTGGTGATTGACACATGTCCAGGTTGTGTAGGTGTTGTGGTGCATGGCACTACCAAGGCCTAGGTGCATGTGTAGCATATGTCAGCATGGTGCAACTTGCTTCATGTGCAATGTGTCCCTCTGCACTCCTTTGTCATGCATTGTGTGAGTCCTATGTGCCTCCTCCTTCTTGTACTTGACAATTTAGCATTAATTTCCCCCATGCAACTTACCCTGCATTTGTGATGTTTCCTGGTAGTCTGCACCGTCCTGTCCTGTGATTCCAGTGACCAGTTCCTCCGGGATGACTGCTGCAACCATCTCCTCCATCTCGTCCAAGTCCTCTTGTGGTGCTGGACTACCACCTCCAGTTTGCAGTGCTGCCTTCCTGTTCCTTGCCATTTTTTCCTTTGTCCTTCGCTCACAATCATGCCAGCATTTCTTGCACTCTGGTAAGGTTCTCCTCACCTCTGCCAAACTGTTCATCTTGTCTACTATCTGCTGCCAGATTGTCTCTCTCCTGTCATTTGGCAATTTGGAAGTGATGAAGAGTTGATGTTCTTTCACCTCTCTCACCAGTATTTTGTGCTCCTCCGCACTGAAACAACACTTTCTCTTTTTCTTCTCTCTCTCCTGGGTCTTGTCTGTGCCCTCCTGGCTGGTTCCTGGTTGATTGGGGTCGCCCTGGGGTCTCTTCTGGCCCTCTGGCTCCATTTTGCCTCTCCTTTGCACTGTTTTCTCCATTAGGGTCTGTATTTGATGCAAATGCAGGTAAAAATTATGCATTTCCGTTTTGCAACATGTTTATGTGACGTGAAACAGGTTAGAGTAATTTTTCTGGCGTTACCGTAATTTTGCCTTACGACAAGGTGCAATGGTTAACGTCCGAAAATTTGACTCTAACCTATTTTTAGCACTATCCAGTGCCATAGTATAAATATGAGGCCCGTGTGGCATTAAAAAATAGCGCTAGTTAGCGCTACGCTTTTTAGACGCAAAACTGCGTTTGTGCAGTTTTGCATCAAAAAGTATTATTCTGGGCCCAAATTTGTTAGAAAGCTAAATCTTGGTCTAGAAAGTGTGCTTTTTGTAATTTGGTGTAAATCTGTTCAGGTGTGTAGAGATATTAAGATTAAAATACATAACAGGCCATGGAGAATCCGGGGCTCCAACAGATCAAATTATTTGTTCTGATTGTCTGCCACCACATAACTAAGATGTGGCAGCTGCCATTTTAGGGCTTAGGGACACAGTCACCTGTCCTGACAAACAGGGAAAAAAATATATAGGGGTAGGAGTATAGGGTTAGGGCCGCTCTGGTGGGTATTCACCCCTTCTCTACAGAATACTTGAACATCTGGACTATATCAGTTTAACAACAAGCCAGGCTCCCTAGAATAGTACCAACAAAGCTCCTGAAATAGAGTTTGAAATATTAGCATTTCTTAGGATGAGCCCTAATCTGAGCACAGTCCAAAGTAGTAGTCCTAGATGATCCTTCAGAGCTGAACTTCTAGTAGTAATCACAGTGTTTTGATGTATAACTAGCGCTAGCGTAGTTGTGTGCCAATTCTTGTAAAAATGGGTCAGAATGTTTTTTCACCTCTGCTCCTCCATGGAAAATTGAATCTCCAGGCTTCATCTATCAGGGGCTGAAATAAAGGTGGTTCCTAAAATACGTTTCTCCCATTCATTTTTCCATAGCCAAAATTAGACACAGCTACTGAACATAATAACACCAAAGCCCATATTTATACTCTGTTTGCGCTGAATTAGCATCATTTTTTTACACTAATTCAGAGCAAACTTAACTCCATATTTATATTCTGAAGCTAGATCCCTCTAGCATAAAAATATTGGAGGTAGCGTAATTTTTTGGATGCATGAAACCTCCTTGCATCAATGAGATACAAGGTAGGCGTTCCTGTCCAAAAAAAGACTCTAAGCCCCTAGCGCCATATTTATCCATGTGGGCAAAAGTGATGCCTGGGTGGTAGGCGGACCCAAAAAATTACATTAACTCCGATTTGCTCCAAATTGTAATGCCTGGGTCAGACCTGGTGTTAAAATGAGGCCCACTGACCACTACTTAAGGAAAACACACAGAAGCAACATTACAAACCCACAGGAGAAGATGGAAGTGCAGCTAGTCCAGCTTGCAAAATGACGCAGAGGACAGCAACAACAACAGCAACCACCATCACCACACCATGACCCACAAAGGCAACGCAGAAGGCAGGAGAGGGTATTCAGAAACAGGACAACCCTCCATGGCCTCAGGGAACAAGACATTATAGGGACATACAAACTCAACCAGCAAGCCATACTACACCTGCTACACCACATTGAGCCAGAAATCACAGCCAGCCTGCGGACCCCACACAATATACCACCTGTGACAAAGCTGCTCACTGTCCTGCACATGATGGCAAGTGGCTCATTTCAAACAACGAGTGCCCTGGTTGTTGGTGTTCCACAGCCGTCATTCTCTGTGTTCCTGCCAAAGGTGTTAGACTCAATAATCTCCCTGACACCCCCACCACATCAGCTTCCCTAACACCCAGCAAAAGCAGCAGGAGATAAAACAGGGGTTCTACCAATTTCATGGCTTCCTGCATGTGCTTGGTGCAATTGACTGCACCCATGTCCGACTTGTGCCACCCACAGCAACAGAGCATTTATACCGGAATCACAAGCACACGCATTCCATTAATGTGCAGGCCATAGTGGACCACCGGGGACTATTCGCAAACATTTTGGCAAGTATCCTGGTAGAGTCCATCATGCCTTCATATTCTGGCTCATCAGGATCAAAAACACTTCTAGGATGGCCAATCTGGAAATGGCTTACTTGTGGGTAAGTCAACAAACCTAGCAATATACACACAACACACCAACCCTATAGGACACACAATACACACCACTCCAAAAACACATGGCCAGGGGAACACAGATGTGCAGGTAACAACACATATGCACCATGCTGCAAGACAGCACAATCAGTGCACACCACAAACACATACACCGACATGTAGTAACACACCCACAACTTGGCATGCATACCACGTGAAGAACAGGTGCAGATATGTACCCTTGACCAACAGAAGAACTTCACAAACCACTATAAGTAACCACTGGTTGCCTACTATGCACACTTCACACACATTACACCGAACAAAGAATAGCACAGCAATGTCAATGGCATACACCATGCTCATGTTATGTAAGTCTCACATAGGCACAGATCCCTCAAATCATGCTGTGCAAGTCACTGCCAGAACAAACACCAAATGCCGGACGATTGGTGCCAAGATCAACTACATCTCATTAACACATATCTGACTTATCTGTAGTGTGCATAGACATCTGCCTGACGCTTTGGGTCACACACATAGGAATACAAAATTAATGCCCATCACATACCACGTGCCAGATTTGTGAGAAATGGCACCACACGTACTATAAAGTCACCTCACATGCACCACTTACTGACCCACAACACCATCATGTCAGTACCATAAACAATAAATGGCCCACCATGGGGCAGAGTCACTGTTAGACAGTGCAGATCATGGATGCCATAGTGGGACCCTGTAGGAGTATTTAGGACATCACTGACCTTACATGCACTGTGCCGAGGAGCACATTTGCTAAGTAGCTGAGCTACATTCCATGGCCTGCACTGTGCATGTGTTGACAGTATAAATGCTGAATCATGTTTTGAAAGATAGGAGAAACACTGGAAGTAATGTTGATCATTCTGAAACGATGGGTTTCACACCCTTGGACACCTGATGGCTGGCACAAACATCAGCTGCCACTCAGGATCACTAAGGGACCTATGTAAAAGCCCTGAGTGCCATTGTCATGGCCTGCACTGTATGTAGAAGTTTGCGGATGACAACTCTTTTCTGACTTGAGGCCACATTGTAAATCAGCCACCCTCCCACACAGCACTTAGCGTGGAAGGGGCGTACAATGTGTGTTGTTGCTGGTCTGTCACCACAAGATACATAGCATGATGATGATGCTGACTCAGATGTAGGTGTCACCTAAAACCTGAGCAGTGTCAACATCAAACACCACCCCAGGGGTGCTGTTTGCAGGTTGCAATAAGGAAATAGACTGTGATTTGAACTCACATGAAGGTGTCATCCAATGCATGCTGCATACCATTGCACACAGAGAAAGAGCCAATTGTCCATCAAAACAGCAGATCTATAGGGAGGTGTCCCTTCCTGCACAGCTACAACACCTCCAAACGGCAGCTAGCCAAGCACCCTGGTGCAAGGTTGGTAGTGTTGGTGAACGGCTGCATATTAATCACTGGTGCAGGGGACAACAAAGGGTTGCCTAGTAACATGTCACACATGTCACACATGGTGTATTCTTGTATAGTCAAAAAGTTGCAGCACAGTGCTGCCAATATTGGAGCTGTGTTGTGCATTATCACGTATTCATTTAAATTGGCCTAAGTGTTGCACTTTATCTGTAATGACATGTCAAAATGGCTGGGATGTCCAGGATCTATAGTGCTACCATGTTGCTGCCACATCTGACCCCATTATGTTGTGAGGATATGTCATGTCCCCACTATTGATAGCACACTGGCTCAAAGGTGCACTACACAACGCATGGTACATACATACTGACCATCAGTTAGGATTCTAAATCATATGTCCCAGGTCCTTGAGCCAATATTCAAGATTGACAGTCCCAACAACACAGTGCTAAGAAAACTTTGCACAAGGCCAGGAACTCACACCAGACCACAAACACATATGAGTCACAACCAACATTTGGCCTACTGAAGTCAAGATTCAGGTGCCTGGACCTCACAGAAGGCAGACTCCTATATGCCCTACACATTGTCTGCAAAACCATCCTGACATGTGCTATCCTGCACAACATATGTCACAACATATGTGTGCGAATGAACGTCCCCATGCATGACCAGGTTGATGACCTGCCTGAGGAGGAGGAGGAGGATGGTTTTGAAGAAATGGAGGGGGAACAGCACAACAAAGCTGATGGGATATGCCACAGATAGTTGAGAACTTTTCGCTTAAGAACCACTTAAATCACCTTGTCAACTTTGTAAATAAACACTTCACATATACAACCAATCCTGCTTTGGTCTCTTCAATCTACACTATTCATACCATAGGATTGTAAGTCTAACCTAAGGGAGCATGCTACAAATACGAAGGTGACAAGTACTGTTGCCACATCGTATGTGATGTGTAAGATTGTACTACCACCATCGCACACATCACTAATAGCCTCATCACTGGTATGTGACAACTGAAGGACACAATCTATGGACCACAACATATATTGTACAACCACGCTGCCAACTTGTTCACCAATAGCTCATCACATACAACTATATCATGTCCAAATAGGAAGTATGCAAGGGGCCCACACATGAGGTAGTGGATGTCCAAAATTAGAAAGTTATTCATGTTGGGACAGAACACTGTCACAACTCAGTGTGAGATTTGCAATGGCTGCATGGAACATGTGTTCAAGGGGGGGACATCATTGGTGACAATGGTCAACATAATTTGCCCAGGTATAACAAACAATGGAAGAAGTTGGGTCTGTGCAGTACATCCATGGTAATCAGTCCTGCCACTGCCATGGGGCCTAATTCTGACACTGGGTACACATGACCTCACACATTGCACAGACACGTCTGTGGAATGCACTTCAGTAGAGATAAGAAAATATGCAGCTAGGTCTGAAAGTCCACCACACAAAACCAACAACATTTGGTAAATGCAATGAGTTAAATCAAACTTTTGTGGTCAAAACATAATCTAGTTTGAATGTAGGCAGAGTGTGTCATACACAGTATGTACCAAAGATGTACACATGTCAGACTTATATGTGGCCCACACACAAGTCTCCATAAACTTCAAATCTACATATGGAGACAGTTGTCGCTTAACATTTCCTAGGTAGCATTGGTGCACCCATCATCAACAATGCATGAGCTGTGTATGTAGTTTTAAATATTATGCACTGTATGACAACAGCACTTACAAAACACAGTACACAATCACAAACCAGAACTATTGCATTGTACTGACTGCCAAACATATGTGGATACACTGTTGTCACACATGCATATATATGCACGACGTAAAACTATTTGAATGCTGTTGACTCTGTAACTCACACATTGGTGGAACAGACCAATCAGACCATCATCGCATTGTTGCATGGACTACCACATGTGGCCATACCCAATATGCCACACTGCAGTACAGCCCATGTCATATGTATATTGATTCAGGGTGCCTCTAAGGACAATAAAAAGAAACACGCAATCAGGAATTGAGTTTAAAAAAAATGACGCAAATGCCTCTAAAAGATTCGCAAACGCGAATAAAATGACACATGGGCCCTTAGCGTTAATTCCACCTGCGCACTCCTCTCAATGCTAATTTTCAGTTAAATCAACGCATAAAGGTCATGCGTCAATATAAATGATGCACGTACCTTATATGTCTAAAAAACGCACGTAAATGTCAAGTGCGTCATTTAAATACAAGCATAACTGAAAACGTGAAGCACAGGGACAGGAAGTGATGTAATAGGAAATCCTGTCTACAAGCATGGTATAGTGGGTGTAGTTTAACTTTCTCTTTACAGTCTGTGTCCTTTTGACTGCGTGGTTGTGTTTTGGAGCTGGTGGTTGTGCCTTGGTTGCATATTATATCTTGTGGTGTCCCTCCTGTCCAGATGAGTTAAATATTGTCTGCTTTTTGTCCCAGTAATTATATAGTTATATATATATATTGTATAGTTGTATTTGTACTGTGGGGTGTCTGTCCATGGTAGTTAATGATTTGGGATAGTTGGGATTAGTTAGTGGGCTTAAGTTTCCATTAATAATTTTTTTCTACGTATTTGGGGTCAACCTTTACCATTAATAATATGTCTGGTAGGGGGACGTTGACCAGGATATGAGAGGATAAGTTGCGTGTATTTGTGTGGCTGGTAGCCCAGTACCTGCTGATAATGCTGGAGATGGGGGGCTGGGTCATCCAGGGCTACTGAACCAGGCCAGGCAGCTGAGGTGGGGCAAGGTGCTCCACCACCTAAAGAGGGTCTACAAGACCACCAGGAATGAGCACCAGCTCAAGCATCGCTAGGCAGATCTGGTGGCCAGGAGCAGGATCTGCTCGATCATCTTGGTGTGGAGTTCGGCAGACCTGTTGGTGAGTCTCCCATTGACATACTATTTACCTTTCACTGCTCTTGAATGGCAGTAGCAGATGAGTTGGAGTGCTGCATGCAATGCTTGTGGACAGGTTGCATGTAAGCAAAATGAAGTGTATCTGCGCCAGTCTAGATGTGGAGTTCACATGTCCAGCCATGATACCAATGAAGGTCAGATGTCTGGTGAGTCAAGCACAACCATCACAAAGTCACACATTTCAGGGGCCATGGCAACACCTATGCCCTGGCATACTGTCATGTATGAGATGCTAAGGCACCGCTAGCCTACGATTTTTCCCTGGATTGTGTTGGGTAATTCATGTATAGCGCAACTTTGTCATCATGTCACGAACATGTTCCCTGCCCCTGCCTTTATGTCAGCAAAGGGGGCTTACCCGCCTTAGGGGGCAATGTAACTGGGGCTTTGATACCATCAGATAACTTTGCCACATCAGTCATGGATTACTCAACACTTGATCATTGCAGAGTTATAATTGAGCTGCATGTCTATCACAAAGTGCCTCTGGATGCCTTGCAGGACAAGCTTGAGTACCTGAGTCAAATGTCTTGTAAAGCACCAGGGCAGTGCCATGTATGTATTGCACAGCTCCCCGTTATACCATGTAGTTCCATCTTCTATAGATTGCCCACATATGGTTGTTGCATACTACATAAGTCTCTGGCCCAGTGTAAATGTACAGATGTCTCTCACTCACCTGAGTGTCTGTGTCATTGTGTGATCATAGTGGTGTATTTGTTGCACTGTTTTACACTAGGATAACTAGCTCACTAATCTCAAATAGTACGCACTGAAATTTGTTGTCCACTAGTAGTGACTGATATGACACTAACCATGGTTTTCCATAAATATCTTACAGGTGGACCTGCCCGCTACATGATTGGTGAAGTGGCGCGATTTGAGAACCCAGATATATCCAGTAAGTGTGATAATGTGTGTCCTGTGAAGTAATCCAGGGCTTGGTGTGAGTGAGTCATGTGTGTTGCATACAATGCTAGATGTGATAAGCTGTCCAATGATCAGATATCAAAGTAGGCTGGATGGTGACATTGTGTCCCGTTGAAAGAATCCTCATGCACCATCTGAGGGTCACCTCTTGTGAGGCTTGTGGTGCTCAATGGCCAGCATCATTTAAACAAGGTGCTGACAAGCAACATGTAGGGCCATATTTGACTAAGAATGACAAAGTGCAACTCTGTGAGAATATTGGCAGTGGGGCAGTTCATTATTCTCACAACACAGGAATGCACCATTTTTAATCCAATTTGGTGCATCCCTTTATTATGATGAAGATGGAGGACTGGGCTGGCAATTGTCCCCCAGCATGGCGCTCCGTATTTTGCACTCCATGTATGTAACAATTATGTGGAATGTAATTGGCATGCATCCAAGTCAAGGCCTAGTGTGCGCTGGCATGGAAATGGTGTGTAAGGAATTATATTGGCAGATCAGGTATTGATGAGTGTCTACACCTAGACACATGAATGTAGATGTGATAGACCTATGGATACCAGCTTTCTAGTTGTCAGCCCTCCTAACATATGGTCCACTCCCTGACACCATGTATGAGTGGGCATACCTTGGTGGATGACAAGGACAGTTGAGATGATGGCTTGCATGGCTATACCCCCTTAGGCACAGGGGGAAAGGAATACCAAATTTGTAGGTAGATGTGATGCTCACATTGTAGGTGACAGTCAAATTGATCAGGCTTGCATGTGTACCTATCAGCGCTAACCACTTATGGTTACCAACATCATCCCATCCTCCCAATAACATGTTCAAGTTACTGGTGATGTATGGTTGAAAATTGACACAGATGATGAGGAAGTTTGGGCCTGATCTATGTGAAGTTTGTGCTGCCTTTGCATTATTACATATTACGCAAAAGCAATGCACACCTCCATGTGTTTGGTTCCTATTCTTGTTTTGCGTTGCTTTGGTGTCCATTAAATGATGCTAAGGCAGCGTTGTCGATACATTTATTTTTACTTTTTATGTGTTAATTGGTGGGTGGGTGGTCATGTTGGGGTATATATGTGTGTAAAAAAATGTTAAAGAAAAATACAAAAAAATATATATTTGTTTAGATTTACTTCATATGTGTGTAGTATAAGTATATGTTGTCCTGCATGTGTCTTGTAACTTAAGGGGGGGGCGTGTTTAGAGTGTGGTGTTAAATGTGTTAGGTAAGTTTAGCATATGAAAGTTAGCTTTAGTTGTTGGTTAAGTATAGTTAGAATAGGTTATTTTGATTTTTTTAGTTTAGTTTTATAATTATTAAACACTTGTGGGTACTCCTTTACTTTTTGTATCATATGCTTGCGTCTCTGGGTCTTCCCATGAGTGCACACTGAAAATTGTGTGTTGGCCTAGGGATTTCGTCCTGCCTCCAAGTCCCTCTCTTAACATGTTCATCACCTGTTTAAAACTGAGCTATCACATTGGCAGCAAAAACACATCTACTTGTCCATGCATCTGCCATCCAGTTGACCCACCACTCAAGGTAACTATGTTGACTTTGTATTGGACAGGTAGAAATGGTAATTCAGCTGGCAGTGTTAGGGTACTGTGTAGGAATGTTGGGCACTGTGGCGCATTTGACAACAGCCTACATTAAAAGTCTACCCTGCAAAACTGACCAGAGGCAATTATAGATGAGGTTAAGTACCTCTGTTCTACTGGTACTCACAGCTGACAATATTGCCCGAGAACTGTTTCACAGCCATTCCTGCCATATGTAGTGAGTGAAGCATACATGTGTTCTACATTTTTGACATACTCAGTGAACTGCTTGTAAGGGATAAGACCAGCATTGACATTTATCATGTAGGAACCTTGTGTGTAGATATGTGCCCCCGTATTCCTGCACTTTTGTGGATGTGTTGTCAGGTGGTTCTGCCAGCACATGTCCGGGTATTGTTGGGATGGTTGCAATGCATTGTGTGCTGTGAGGTGCAGCACACATGTATTTGGGCAATGAGGCAAGGCAGTTTCAAGGTGTTACTGCAAGGGACACCACCATGACGTAACCCCGGGAATGGTACTGACTGACTACCTAGTCTCTGAAGTCTTGGTCGTGTTGGTAGGGTTAGTATAACTATATGCAAGGGATGTTGTGATGACACAACCAGAGACACAGTCATTATACATGCCATCCATCCTATGTGCTGCATGTGTACATGTAGGTATTTGGGCCTGGTGATTGACACATGTCCAGGTTGTGTAGGTGTTGTGGTGCATGGCATTACCAAGGCCTAGGTGCATGTGTAGCGTATGTCAGCATGGTGCAACTTGATTCATGTGCAATGTGTCCCTCTGCACTCCTTTGTCATGCATTGTGTGAGTCCTATGTGCCTCCTCCTTCTTGCACTTGACAATTTAGCATTAATTTCCCCCATGCAACTTACCCTGCATTTGTGATGTTTCCTGGTAGTCTGCACCGTCCTGTCCTGTGATTCCAGTGACCAGTTCCTCCGGGATGACTGCTGCAACCATCTCCTCCATCTCGTCCAAGTCCTCTTGTGGTGCTGGACTACCACCTCCAGTTTGCAGTGCTGCCTTCCTGTTCCTTGCCATTTTTTCCTTTGTCCTTCGCTCACAATCATGCCAGCATTTCTTGCACTCTGGTAAGGTTCTCCTCACCTCTGCCAAACTTTTCATCTTATCTACTATCAGCTGCCAGATTGTCTCTCTCCTGTCATTTGGCAATTTGGAAGTGATGAAGAGTTGATGTTCTTTCACCTCTCTCACCAGTATTTTGTGCTCCCCCGCACTGAAACAACACTTTCTCTTTTTCTTCTCTCTCTCCTGGGTCTTGTCTGTGCCCTCCTGGCTGGTTCCTGGTTGATTGGGGTCACCCTGGGGTCTCTCCTGGCCCTCTGGCTCCATTTTGCCTCTCCTTTGCACTGTTTTCTCCATTAGGGTCTGTATTTGACGCAAATGCAGGTAAAAATTATGCATTTCCGTTTTGCAACATGTTTATGTGACGTGAAACAGGTTAGAGTAATTTTTCTGGCGTTACCGTAATTTTGCCTTACGACAAGGTGCAATGGTTAACGTCCGAAAATTTGACTCTAACCTATTTTTAGCACTATCCAGTGCCATAGTATAAATATGACGCCCGGGTGGCATTAAAAAATAGCGCTAGTTAGTGCTACGCTTTTTAGACGCAAAACTGCGTTTGTGCAGTTTTGCATCAAAAAGTATTATTCTGGGCCCAAATTTGTTAGAAAGCTAAATATTGGTCTAGAAAGTGTGCTTTTTGTAATTTGGTGTAAATCTGTTCAATGTGTGTAGAGATATTAAGATTAAAATACATATCAGGACATGGAGAATCCGGGGCTCCAACAGATCAAATGATTTGTTCTGATTGTCTGCCACCACATCAACTAAGATGTGGCAGCTGCCATTTTAGGGCTTAGGGACACAGTCACCTGTCCTGACAAAAAGGGAAAAAAATATATAGAGGTAGGAGTATAGGGTTAGGGCCGCTCTGGTGGATATTCACCCCTTCTCTACAGAATACTTGAACATCTGGACTATATCAGTTTACCAACAAGCCAGGCTCCCTAGAATAGTACCAACAAAGCTCCTGAAATAGAGTTTGAAATATTAGCATTTCTTAGGATGAGCCCTAATCTGAGCACAGTCCAAAGTAGTAGTCCTAGATGATCCTTTAGAGCTGAACTTCTAGTAGTAATCACGGAAGTCCTTTTGTTTTCCTGATCCCCATTCATCTTGGGTGTAGCAGGGGCTCTGTGAAGAAAATTATAAATTTTATGAGAATAACATGGACCTTGACACAGGTCGCTGGCAACAGGCATTCTTAAGCCTGAAGGAGGGCAACTCCTGGTTTTCCCAATGTCCTTTAGCATGCCCAATAATTAATAGGAGGTATTTGTGCCAGTTAGCCAAAAGTGAGTCACCAAAGACACAGTTCGCTCCTACACAATGTCTTGTCACAATTAGCTTAACCCTAACTTCAACAGCAGTCAACATTCTAGAACCAGACTTTACCAAGCACGGCTCATCGTCCAGCATTTACTTAGAACCATATGCAAGTACAGATTCACTTTTATCACTTCCCCCATTGAGTTACAAAGGCACTTAGCTTAACAATCAATGTCTTTTAGCGCAAAACTATTATTAAACTGTTATTAAAAATTGAGAGAAAGCATTGGAAATTTATATAATGTTACTTCTTATTTGCTTCTTTAATATTTAGTAGGATGCACTTAGCGCTAATAAATAGATCTAAATGTAAAGGAACAGCAGGGCAAGCAGCAATTGACGCTCTTTGAATGTGCAGTTGGACTGTGGTATTTTCCAACTTATTCTTGGCATTTAGAGATAGTTTCTTAGTGCAAAATACACTCTCACGTCCAAAATGGACACAAGGATACAAAGAATACAATAGCACTAAATGCAACAGAACCCAAACAATAGCATGAGCAGGTGCTCAAACTTGATGAATGTGGCCTTGCTGTAGGATTATTTCTCTTAGTTTTAATTACACTAGAGGGTGTAAACTCATTATGATCAGTAATTCTAAATAGTAACAAATTACTCCATTTATTAAAATTATTCTCTGGCTTACTCTCCACAAGAAAAAGAAGCAACATCATATATTGAGTTGCATATTCCTTCTTTTGACTTTGGTACAGCAAAAGGTATCAGAAACAAGTTGTCTATCCTTCAGTGTCTAGTTCAAACAATCAATAGCTGCTAGAAACAAAGGATAACTAAGGGAAAAAATGGAAAAACTCTTGGATGTCATCCCTGAATTCAAAGACAACTGAGTCTTTGATGGCTCTAATGGTTACATTAGTAAAAGAAAAGTCTGCAGATGATAAAAAGAGACCCGATTGCCTTGAGTTGGTTTACAGTATCATTGTAGCTATTGCTTTAAAGTTGTATTTGTCTGCTCTCTTTGCCCAATTAACTGAGAAGGGTAACCGGGAGAAAGACCTTATTCAACTTCCAGTGCTTAAAAAGCTCTTTAAAAACATTAAAATTATTCAGTATCTTTATCAGAAATGATAGCAATACTGTTGGTATTCTAGACAAAGGAGAAAAATGGGCCATTATATGGAACGTGTATGCTGTTAAACCTACCACACAGTATCCTTCTGAAATTAAAAATCAGTTATACGATCTGCAGTAGTGGGAGACTATACGGACCTTTGTTAACAGCTGCAAGTATCCCAAAGGCTTAGATTGTAAATGTTTATATTGGTCACAAATAGAACAGTGATCTAGGAAAGGTATAGATTTCTGTAAAGTAGACAATGTTTTCATCTGTAACAGCTGATTTACAAAAGCAATGTACCATTACAACCACTAGACCCTTCTGGTTGTGTGGATATATAGGGTTTGTACATTCTCCAAGAACCCAAGCTCTCGGAGTCAACAACTGAGTTGTACCACACAATGTTTTTCATTGTGCACTGAGTAAAGACCTGTTCATATGTTGAGATATGTAGGGTGAAAAATGGTCATCAAGGAAATCTATGTATTTCTGAAATGGGCATAATTTATGGAGTTACGAAGCAGTGGATATTTGTAGTTCTCTGAATTTGTGGGTACGCATACTAGCATATGACAAAGGGTACTTTCTACTATTTTATGCTCCCACCTGTCTTCTGAAAAAAATAGTTACTCACTTATGTTGTAAGGCCTAGAGCCCATGATAAGAAATGGGCCAAAATACACCATGGACACATACATCGCATGTGTCCTTTTAATGTGGGTAGCCAAGGACTTTGGGCCTAGATCAGCTGACACGTTGGGAAACCTAGCAAACTTGCACATTTTTTAAAAATCGAAGTTGGGGTGACTTGCATCTTTTTTTTTTTACCCCAGAGTCCATTACAAACCTCAAATATTGACTAACAAAATACATTTTCCTCACATTTCTGTGATGGAAAGTTCTGAAATCTGTGGCAAGCCACAAACCTCCTTCCACTGAGCATTCCCCTAAGTCTCTTAATAAAAATGATACCTTCATTGTATGGGTAACTCTAGTGCCCAGGACAGGAACCAGCCCAAAACAAAACATGAATGATTCACATTTTTCCACTTAAAACTGACACTTTTTTTTTGCACGGTGGGAAGCTGTGTATTTTGGGCCCTGGCATCTAGGGAAATGTTAGACCTAGTATCCTTGACGTGGTCTCCTGTGTCTTTTTTGCCTCTGCTTCCAATGTTTTGACTGTGTGCTGGACTTTGTTTTCACTGTTTTTGATACTCTGGACACTTTACCACTGCTGATCAGTGCTAAAGTGCAAGTGCTCTCTGTGTAAATTGCATGAGTAATTGGCTTTTGCATGATTGGCATCTTTAATTTACTAGTAAGTTCCTAGTGTGTTGTGTATGTTCTCATTATCTTAATGTGACTACTGGGTGGCAGAATCACCTGTACTGCGGGAGACTGAGTCTAATCCCGCACCACATGACACATGTCTGCTTAATCTGGGTTCTGTTCCAGCTAACTAGCAGTGCCTCATCTCCACCTAAGAGCGGGGATGATTGGGCAACCGAGCGCATGAAATGAATGACTCCTCAGGGGAATCGTGGTCACTCAGATCTCATCCGTTTCTCTCATTTTGTCAGCAAGACCGGATCCTCGGGGTTTGCGCCTGTTCCCAACATGTCCGCCTCTTTGCAACTCCAAACTCTACTAGCCGTTATAGCACAGAGTTAAAGAATGGCCAAGTGGGGGATGGGGTTTAGGTTGGGAACAGCAGGGAAGGAGACCTGTGGAAACAAGAGTTAAGAACACAATAGCAAAGTTATTCACATTAATCTTCATGAGCTTTGTTATAATTATCTATACTCTGATAACATGAGAGATAAAGAGCTTTTCAATAGTATGACTTTTTAGTTCTGGATACCTGGAAGTAAAAGAAGGATTATGCAGACTTTCATATAAGCGTTTCCAGAATAACATCTTATGCACTGAACATGGAACTCTCTCAAGTTAGTTCTTGGAATAGCAACTATGTCATAACAAGAATCAATTAACAAATTAATTCCCAAAACATGAACTGCGAAAGACTCATGAATGATACTGTAAAGTGACACTCTGTTTTGATTTGAGTTTCAGGATTCAGTTGCCCAGAAATGACCAAGCATCTTATTGCTAGACAAGATTCCAATACCTGAAATGATCGTGCAACTCTGCCGATCCGAACTGCAAGGGATAATTGCCAATAATGAATTGTGCACACTGCTGCCGATTCAACCATCAAGATTCAAATGCCAGGAAATGATCACGCACTCTGCCGATCTGAACTGCAGGGGTTAATTGCCAAGACTGAATTGCGCAAACTGCTGACAATTCAACCATCAAGGTTCAAATGCCAGGAAAATGATCGCACACTCTGTCGATCTGAACTGCAAGTGTTAATTGCCAAGAATGAGTCGCGCACACTGCTGCCGATTCAACCATCAAGATTCAAGTGCCAGGAAATGATCGCACACTCTGCCGATCTGAACTGCAAGGGTTAATTGCCAAGAATGTATAGCGCACACTGTTGTCGATTCAACCATCAAGATTCAAATGCCAGGAAATGATTGCGCACTCTGCCGATCTGAACTGCAAGCGCCAATTGCCAAGAAACAATTGCACACGCTATTTAATCAAAAGACCAAAACTCAAAAATCTCTGGAAACTGAGTCGGGGGGCCTACCCTGACCTCCGCCTTACCGCCCTGCTTGAGGATCACCAAGGTAATGAGGACAGGGCCTGGAAATGCCCAAGTAGGCCTCCGGACAGGAGCCCTGGAAAATGCTGCTGCTCTGCACCGGGACCTCTGAATAGTGAGCACATGGAGCTGGGCTGGGTTCCTTAAATAAACCCAAGCCCCGCCTATTTACCACACCCAGCCACACCCAGCCAGGCTGCAGGAAAGGCTTGAAAATGAACAATACATTGCAAACGATATTAAAGACATTTCAAGATAAATACCTGCAATGCAAAAAGTTAAAATGCAATATCAGCACACAATGCATGAATTATCACATTTCATAAGATTTGTCTCTTTGCATTATGTTGCCCGTAGAGCGTGCACTGTCCTGGTGTTCACAGTGCTCCTCCCTCCCGAACACGCTCTAGGGCCTGGTTTGTCTGGGTTTAGGCGGTGAAAACGCCGCACTAGTCGTGGAGCATGAATGTCAGATGCTGAGACCCAGGAGTCATTCTTTGCACCGTACCCTTTCCAGGATATTAGATACCAGAGAGTAGGACCTCTAAATTTTGAATCCAAAACCTGTTTTACTTCATATTCCAGTTCTCCTTGTACCAGTACTGGATTTGGTTGAGAGCAAGTTTTCTGGAAAGCTCTTTTTAGGAGAGAAGTATGGAACACGGGATGAATACGTAGTGATTTTGGTAACTGTATTTTGTAGGATACTGGATTGATCTGTTGAAGAACTGTGTAAGGACCTATATATTTGGGATTAAACATATGTATTTTCTTGAAGTCAATGTGACGTGTGGAAAGCCACACTCTACCTCCTGGCTTATATTGTGGTCCCTCACAATGTTTTTTGTCATAATGTTTTTTATACTTTTTATACTAAAGAAACCTACGGCTGACCCGAGCGACCTAAAAAACTTCCGCCCCATCTCTCTTCTGCCTTTCCCAGCCAAAGTAATAGAGAAGACCGTCAACAAACAGCTGACCACCTTCCTGGAAGACAACAACCTGCTCGACCCCTCACAAACCGGATTCCGAACCAACCACAGCACTGAAACCGCCCTCATCTCAGTCACTGACGACATCAGAACCCTGATGGACAACGGTGAAACAGTCGCCCTCATTCTGCTCGACCTCTCGGCTGCCTTTGACACCGTCTGTCACCGCACCCTAATCACCCGCCTCCGCTCCACCGGGATCCAAGGCCAGGCCCTGGACTGGATCGCCTCCTTCCTCTCAAACCGTTCCCAAAGAGTTTACCTCCCTCCGTTTCGCTCAGAACCCACCGAGATCATCTGCGGCGTACCCCAAGGCTCATCACTCAGCCCAACACTCTTCAATGTCTACATGAGCCCCCTCGCCAACATCGTACGCAAGCACAACATCATCATCACCTCCTACGCCGACGACACCCAACTTATACTCTCCCTCACCAAGGACCCCGCCAGCGCCAAGACCAACCTACAAGAGGGTATGAAGGACGTCGCAGATTGGATGAGGCTCAGCCGCCTAAAGCTGAACTCTGAAAAAACGGAAGTCCTCATCCTCGGCAACACCCTGTCCGCCTGGGACGACTCCTGGTAGCCCACAGCCCTCGGCACCGCACCGACCCCCACAGACTACGCCCGCAACCTCGGCTTCATCTTGGACCCTCTTCTCACCATGACCAAGCAAGTCAACGCCGTGTCCTCAGCCTGCTTCCTCACCCTCCGCATGCTCCGCAAGATCTTCCGCTGGATCCCCGCCGACACCAGAAAAACCGTGTCCCACGCTCTCGTCACGAGCTGCCTGGACTACGGCAACACCCTCTACGCCGGGACCACAGCCAAACTCCAAAATCGCCTGCAACGCATTCAAAACGCCTCGGCCCGCCTCATCCTCGACATACCCCGCAGCAGCCACATCTCCGCACACCTGAGACACCTGCATTGGCTCCCTGTCAGCAAAAGGATCACCTTCCGACTTCTCACCCACGCACACAAAGCCCTCTACGACAAGGGACTGGAATACCTCAACAGACGCCTCAGCTTCTATGTCCCCACCCACCTCCTCCGCTCCTCTGGCCT
Source organism: Pleurodeles waltl (assembly GCF_031143425.1). Lineage (NCBI taxonomy): Eukaryota > Metazoa > Chordata > Amphibia > Caudata > Salamandridae > Pleurodeles > Pleurodeles waltl. The sequence continues at coordinate 667,999,755 of NC_090439.1, read as the reverse complement.
CGCACTCGCTGCTGTCCCTCGCATCCGCCGCTCCACGGCGGGTGGGAGATCTTTCTCCTTCCTGGCGGCCAAGACCTGGAACTCCCTCCCCACCAGCCTCAGGACCACCCAGGACCACTCCGCTTTCCGGAGACTCCTAAAGACCTGGCTGTTCGAACAGCGATAACCCCCCCTTTTTCCCCTAGCGCCTTGAGACCCGCACGGGTGAGTAGCGCACTTTATAAATGTTAATGATTTGATTTGATTTGATTTGATTTGATTTGATACTTTTGTTTTGCTTTGTTCAGATGTTGCTGGATTTGTTTCTGGGTTTGATGGAGTTGTCGTATTGTTTCTGACACTGCTGGAGTAAGTAAACTTTCTTGTGGAATTATGATTGGAAAAGTATCTGGGTGATAATCAAATAGACCAAAAAAGGGTGTCGCTCCAGTAGAGGAATGATACGAGTTATTGTAGGCCAGTTCGGCTGACCAAAGCATTGATACCCAGGAATTGTGCTTTTTCAGCATAAGCACGCAAATATTGTTTCAATGTTTGATTGAGTCTCTCAGTTTGGCCATCTGTTTAAGGATGGTGACTGGTAGATAATGTAGATGTAACTTGTGGTGTTTTGCACCATGTTTTCCAGAAGTTAGAGTTCTCGATCGGAAATAATTATTTTTGGTAATCCATGATAACGGACCACTCGATTTAAAAGTATTGTTGTCAATTCAATGGAGGTAGGCAATTTCCTGCAAGCAATGAAATGTGCATATTTTGTAATTCTATCTACCACTACAAGAATTACTGAGTGATGTTGAACAACTGTCAGTCCTGTAATAAAGTCTATTGATATGTGTTCCCAAGGTCGAAGTGGAGTTGGGAGAGAATGTAACAATCCTTTTGGTTTGGAATGACTTGTCTTGGTACAGGCACAAACTTCACAGTTAGTTACCATTTGTTTGACGTCTTTTGTCAAAGTAGGCCACCAAAAATATTGTTGGATTAGTTCATGTGTCTTAGGAATACCTGGATGACCTGCCGTAGGTATAACGTGCAACCAATGAAACACTAATTTGCGCAACTTGGTAGTAGGAACAAATAAACATGCATCATGAAAAGGTAGACCTTGTTTGATTGACCTTTTGGGGTTTGTTTGAGCCCATTCCTGCCATTTTTCAATGGTGAAAGTATTACGAATACTTTAAAAAAAATCATCAGTTTTGAGGATACAAAGGACTTTGTCTGGAGCAATGATAACTCGTGGGGGCTGGATTGTGGGTAACATGGTAGAGTCTTGTCTGAACAAGGCATCCACTTTGCGATTATCTTTGCTAGGGCAAAAGGTTACCACAAAATCAAACTCTGCAAAAAACAGCATCCACCGTAATTGTCGAGGAGTCAAAAGTCTAGCTGAACTCATGAACTGGAGATTACGATGGTCTGTGTATACTGTAATTGTGTATCTGGAGCCTAGCAAATATTGTCTCCACTCTTTAAATGCATCACGGATTTCTAGGAGTTCTTTCTCAGCAAAGACATAATTTTATTCTGCATCGTTTCGTTTTCGGGATATGTAAGCTACACGGTGTAGCTGACCGGTATCTTTGTTGCATTGTGATAACACTGCACCAATTGCCACATCTGAAGCATCTGCGTCTACTATGAATGGACGTTCAGTATCTGGGTGAGTCAAAACTGGGGCAGTGGAGAAGGCTTCCTTTAAGATTGAAAAAGCCTTGTCAGCTTCTGGAGAACATACAGATGGTTCTTTCTTTCGTAGTAACTTGGTGATTGGTGCCACTGTCTGTGAGAAGTGGTCTATGAACCTACAAAAGAAATTTGCAAAACCAAGGAAGCACTGAACATCTCGAACGGTTTTTGGGATTGGCCAATCGGATACTGCTTGCACTTTTCTTTCTGCCATGCCTTGAGGGGTAATGATGACCCCTAAAAATTCAACGGTGGTAACATTAAATTCACATTTGCTCAATTTGCAATATAAATGATGTTTCCAAAAGGCTGTGAGAATCTTTCGGACATGTTGTACATGTTCGACTTCGTTATCAGAATAGATTAAAATAGCATCAATATAAACTATTGCAAATAGATCTAGATATTCTCTAAGGACATCATTCAGAAAGAATTGGAATGCCGCTGGAGCATTACAAAGTCCAAAGGGCATGACCGTGTATTCAAATAGACCAAATATAGTTTTAAAGGCAGTTTTCCACTCGTCACCTTCTCCCATCCTGACTAGGTGGTAAGCTCCTCTTAGGTCTAACTTGGTGTAAACTTTAGCCTTTTTTCCTTGATCCAACAGGACAGGGATCGAGGGTAATGGGTATTTATTCTTTATTGTCATTTTGTTTAACCCTCTATAATCTATACAAATCCTAAGATCCCCATTAACCTTGGGAACAAAAAAAAGAGGAGATGCTGCAGGAGACTTGGAAGGACGGATAAATCCATTAGCTAGAAATTGGTCTAAATAGTTCCTTAAATATTGATTTTCGTGTTCAGACAGAGCATACACACGACTACTAGGGAGTATAGCACCGGCAGTCAAATTAATTTGACAGTCATAGGGCCTGTGCGGTGGCAAAGTTCCTGCTTCGTATTCATCAAAAATATCAAGGAAGGATAAATACTGCAAAGGCAGCGTTACATCTTTTTTTCAGCGGCTGTGGTTATGTGGGATTTGTGGGAATCTGTGACACTTGATGTTTGGAGACATTTTTCTTTACACCTAAATGAAGAAAACATAAATTTCATTTCTTGCCAGTTTATTAAAGGATTATGATAACTTAACCACGGCATTCCTAGAATAATTCCATACTGAGGAGCATGGATTACATCAAAGATTATTTTCTCTACATGTTTGGTGTCTTGATTTCCCCCTTTACAGATCACAGACAAGGGGAAGGTCTGTAGAGTCACCGGACCTCCATCTACAGCTTGTATTATTTCTGGTGTTTTCTTCTTCTTACATGGGGTCCCCCATTTTTCAATCAATTGTGCATCGATAAAATTACCAGTAGCCCCAGAATCTACTAAGGCTTTTTTTAGATAAGTCTTTTGTCTTACCAGTAATTCTAGATCTAACTTTAAATGTCTTGACTCAAGTAAAACCTTTTTAGCATCTTGTGAAGGGTCCACGGTTACACCCAAGAGCAACCCTTCCTTACATCTTGGGTGTTCTAGTTTTCCTGAGTGATCTATGCATTTGCTACAACCTTCTTGGTAGGGGTTTGTTTATTTTTTGGTTTAGCTGGACATTCTTTAGCGAAATGGCCCTTTCAACCACAATACAGACATTGTCCGTTCTTTCTACTTAGATCTTTCTCCTCTTTTGTTTAGGGCCGCCTGATGGTTCCTATTTCCATTGGTTCATGATTGTGGTCTCCATGAGTTTGTGAGTCTCTATGTTCATGAAAACGCCAGGATCTTTTCTCAGTCTTTTTACTTGTTCCACGTCGTTCTGCAAGACGATGTTCTAACCTTAAAACAAGATTTATCAGATCTTGACAATCTGTGGGTTGATGATCAATCTGTGCAAGAATGTCTTTTAACTCATCTTTGAGTCCTTGATAGAATAGAGCTGATCTCTTTTCCTCAGGCCAGGCCGTTTCTGCTACCAGCCAATTAAAGTTAGCAAAGTAAGAGAAAAGATCCTTATTTCCTTGTCGCAATTCTAACAGTTCTCAGTCTGCGGACAGTGTAACTGTTCTTCGGTCGAAACACTTTCAAATTCTCAGACAAAGTCTCCCCAGTTATAAAGCAAAGGATTATCTCGATGCACAAGAGGAATTGCCCAGGTGGTCGCGTCTCCAGTCGAATAAGAAATCAAGAAGGCCACCCTGGATTGGTAATCAGGAAAGATGTTTGGTCTACAGGTGAAGTGCAATTCTACTTCGGTCAAAAAGGATTGTACTTTCTGAGGATCACCTGAAAACCTTTCTTGGGGAGCCAAATGAATGGGTGTGGGAACTGTGAGTGATATGTTAGTTGGAGGATTCCCTCCTGAACCTTGAAGAGGAGGATTAAACCTACCCACACCCAAAGGACCTTGCTCCTTCTTTCCCACTCTATCTTGTAACTGATCCATCCTTTCTGCTAGATTGGTTGCAATGTTTTTAGATTCGACTACATCCACTTGAAGCTGCGTAATTACCTTAAGTAACTCATCCAATGTGGCCATATTGAAAACCTAGCACAAACCAGGAGGATAAAAAATGTGGGGGCTCACTATTCTGTCAGCGAGACCGAATCCTCGGGGTTTGCACCTGTTCCCAATATGTCCACCTCTTGGCAGCTCCAAACTCTACTAGCCGTTATAGCACAGAGTTAAAGAATGGCCAAGTGGGGGATGGGGTTTAGGTTGGGAAAAGCGGGGAAGGAGACCTGTGGAAACAAGAGTTAAGAACACAATAGCAAAGTTATTCACATTAATCTTCAGGAACTTTGTTATAATTATCTATACTCTGATAACATGAGAGATCAAGAGCTTTACAACAGCATGACTTTTTAGTTCTGGATACCTGGAAGTAAAAGAAGGATTATGCAGACTTTAATATAAGCGTTTCCAGAATAACATCTTATGCACTGAACATGGAACTCTCTCAAGTTAGTTCTTGGAATAGCAACTACATCATAACAAGAATCAATTAACAAATTAATTCTCAAAACATGAACTGCGAAAGACTCATGAATGATACTGTAAAGTCACACTCTGTTTTGATTTGAGTTTCAGGATTCAGTTGCCCAGAAATTACTAAGCATCTTATTGTTAGACTGTACATCAAGATTCCAATACCTGAAATGATCGCGCAACTCTGCCGATCCGAGCTGCAAGGGGTAATTGCCAAGAATGAATTGCGTACACTGCTGCTGATTCAACCATCAAGATTCAAATGCCAGGAAATGATCGCGCACTCTGCCGATCTGAACTGCAAGGGTTAATTGCCAAGAATGAATTGCGCACACTGCTGCCGATTCAACCATCAAGGTTCAAATGCCAGGAAAATGATTGCGCACTCTGCCGATCTGAACTGCAAGTGTTAATTGCCAAGAATGAGTCGGGCACACTGTTGCCGATTCAACCATCAAGATTCAAGTGCCAGGAAATGATCGCGCACTCTGCCGATCTGAACTGCAGGGGTTAATTGCCAAGACTGAATTGCACACACTGTTGCCGATTCAACCATCAAGATTCAAATGCCAGGAAATGATCGCGCACCCTGCCGATCTGAACTGCAAGTGCCAATTGCCAAGAAACAATCGCACGCGCGATTTAATCAAAAGACCAAAACTCGAAAATCTCTAGGAACGGAGTCAGGGGGCCTACCCCGACCTCCGCCTTGCCGCCCTGCTTGAGGATCACCAAGGTAATGAGGAGGGGGCATGGAAATGCCCAAGTAGGCCTCCGGAACAGGAGCCCTGTAAAAGGCTGCTGCTCTGCACTGGGACCTCTGAATAGTGAGCATGTGGAGCTGGGCTGGGTTCCTTAAATAGACCCAAGCCTGCCCACCTGCCACACCCAGCCACACCAAGCCAGGCTGCAGGAAAGGCTTGAAAATGACCAATACATTGCAAACGGTATTAAAGACATTTCTAGACAAATATCTGCAATGCAAAAAGTTAAAATGCAATTTCAGCACACAGTGCATGAATTATTACATTGCATAAGGTTTGTCTCTTTGCATTATGTTGCCCGTAGAGCGCACACTGTCCTGGTGATGACACATTTACATTAATCTCACATATACAAGGACTATCAGAGGCAGAGTACTGTTCAATAATGTTTTATTGAAGTAACTGCATCTTAGATAATAAAGCATGTATTGCAATAACTAGGACGATGAAGCACAATAAGATTAAGACTGTGACAAGGAGAGTAAAACTCAAAAATAATGCCACCATAGTGTCACTAAGATTGTTAAGGATAGTTCCTACCTAAGTTATGTTAGAGCACATCATGTTAAGCTCTAATTCTGCCCTTCAGGTTCCCCCCTGGGAAGACATCACCCCTCATACCAGAGCAAGAGGCCTGTAGTCTACATAAGCAGGTGCAGCGAAGCAGTCAGCAATCAGCATACAGTCGTGGTCATCTGGCAGGAATCTCCCTCTAACGTACATGGGTCAAAGTAGTGTTTTTATATTAAAACAGCTGATGTTCCAAGAAAGGATCCCCATGTAAGAGTGTGTATGTTTATGTGAATATTGGAGACAAAGCATACCACTTTTGCCGGCAACCTGTCTCACTGCAGCCTTGAGAAAGCACAGAGTGAAAGCAATATCTTGTTACAAACGCAGTGCTGGCTTAGGCAAAGAACAGCTAGATAGAGAGAAATAAAACAAGACCGCAAATGAGGCTATTGTTAAAATAATATAACAAAGCTGAATAAAATATATCTAGGTTAAAGTGCACAGCAGCAGGTCTAATATGCTAAAATAATGTGCCTGAAACTGTAGCTAAAATGACTACAAAACACCCTCCCCTTGCCGGCTCAAAGGTGGTTCAAGGCCTAATTATTTAAAAAGCTATTAAATTCATCCTAAGACATATATACATGAGAATGTCAATAATGACAAGGTAAAAAATTTAAAGACACTTAAGCATGTATTAAAAGGATAATTTAAAATGTTAATTGTGGCATCAAGGAAGGGCCGAATTTCAAAAGTCAGAGTCATTTTGGAAATTGAATCCGGGATAATTGAAGACAGGAAATCTTCCACTTTGGCAGGTGGTAAAGTAGAAAGTTCATCCCCAAGGAAAACCAAGGAACATTTGTGTTCCAAATCCTGAGCTCCAGCCAAGGCAGCAGCATTCTGGGGTGTGCCCAACAATGAGTTTAGAGCTGCATGATCCACAAAGGGCAACTCATAAACAGCTTCCCGTCTGGTAATGGACCCTCAATGAGAACATCAACAGATCAGCGTACAATGAAAGCAAGCGCTGTGTAGAAAGACAAATTTCCAGTGCACATTCAAAAGAGCACCAGAGGCACCGAAACACGGGCTGCACACAATGCAAAACTGGTCTGAATGACAGAGACTAGTCACACTCCAATTGCTCCAGCAGTGATGCTCCAAAGTACTGCATCATGCGTTCATGACACAGCTACGCTGGTGGAAGGGCATTCAGTCCTCCTTGTTGCAGCGGGACAGCCATTGCACAGGAAAAGTAGCAATAACAAAATGGTACCTATTAAGGCCAAAGTTACTGGAAATCCCCCCAAAATACTAGAGGATATTGAGTGGATGGCTGAAGGTATTAAGCCAAATGTAGAGGAGAAGGTGTGAACGAAACCAGAACCAACAGCCTTAAAGAAATTTGCGATTCGAGTAGTACTGGATGCATTAAATATCTGTCCCATGAATTCACCAAAGTTTCTTGGAAAGTTAGTACTTAAAAGGGACTGTATCTCTGCTGATGACCTCGCAACCTGAAGCGCATAGGTCTCTCGTGCAGATCTAAGCATCACATGTTTTTGAAAGCCTTGAGATTGCTCAACTTGTCAAAAAAAAATCACATTTGAAGTAGCAATATGGGGCCACATCTCCGCTACTTCCCTCTGTCGGTATATTCCTGCAGCCTGTTACAATTTTGGAGACCAAAAAGGCAGAGTCCCTCATTACAACCCTGGCGGTAAATGCCACCTACCACTGTGCTGATGGGCGCCAACATACCGTTAGCACAGTGGTAATTCGCCACGGGTATTATGATCTACACATAGAATTCTGCCACTGTACAGACACCCACACAAGTCCGCCCACCAAAGGTCAGTGATAAACTGGTAATAGCAAAACCCACACCGTTACGCCAACAGGAATACACCCACAGTATCATGACCCATGAATCACTGCGCCAGTCTTTCAAATGTGGTAAACCATTGGCGGTACACACTGTCACGCTCAAAATGCACACACACTTACAAAACTACACCACATTGGACAATTCAAACTACACACACCTGACACACATACACACACCACACCCACACACCAACACCACTATAAAACACACACCCACATTACCCACAACCACCTTACAGCGAAAAAAAAAAAAAGCACAGAGAGACAAGCAAGGAGCACCCACTCAATAAGAGGCACAGAGCACCATCACCCATACACCAGTCATGCACATCACAGCATACACCACAACATATCACCCCGCACATCACTCCATACATCCTCACACATATCACTCACACCACATCTATGGCACCCCAAAGACACCACAGGTTTTCAGAGGAGGAGCTAAGGGTAATGGTGGAATGTCACAGTGTCCTTTCCTCAGGATCTGCACGTTGCTGAACAAAAGGCCCACCTCCCGGCGTCACCAACTCAGAAAGCTATTATAGCACAGAGTTAAGATGAAGCCAGGAGAAGGGAAGGGAATTAGGGTAGGGAACTGCAGGAAGAGAGATCTGAAAAGAAAAGGTTAGAACAAAGATGCATATACTCATTCATTTCAATATAACTCATCAAAAGACTCTTGACTAAGAGCGTCTCCGTGATATCAGATTGAGACCTCTTTTGAAGTGAGGGCAAAGCCCCTTCTTTGAATCATGGAACAAGAACAAACTACAACCTCAGAACCAAGAGATGGCAAGAGCTTTGGACTATGGTCGTACTCTGAATATCAATCCTGTAACGGCTATGCATTCATAACATAAACTTTTTTATCATAGCCTAGAAATTCTCAAAGACTTAAATATGCTTTTCACATATTATGCTTTCCAAAAAACAATGAAACTATAATTTGAATATCTCGAAAAAAATGCTTTCACATTTACAAATATAGGCCTGAAAGTTTTACTCATTGAACTTGAAGCGCTTTATTCGTTGGGCAGAATTGCCTTGTTTATTGTTCATGAAGCGCTTTGATTATTATACATGAAGCGCTTTGTTCCTTATGCCAGAAAGCGCTTTCACTTAAGCGCTACACTCGTTATGCCAAGGGGCGCTTCCCTCATGTGGACTGAAGTGCTTTGATTGCCGTACCAAGGGCGCTTTTCTCATGTGGACTGAAGCGCTTTGATTGTTGTGCCAAGGGCGCTTTACTCATGCGGACTGAAGCGCTTTGATTGCCTTGCTAAGGGCGCTTTACTTATGTGGACTGAAGCACTTTGATTGTCGTGCCAAGGGCGCTTTACTTATGTGGACTGAAGCGCTTTGATGGCCATGCCAAGGGCGCTTTACTTATGTGGACTGAAGCGCTTTGATTGCCGTGCCTAGGGTGGTTTCCTCATGTGGACTGAAGCTCTTTACTCGTTGTGCTAAGGGGCGCCTTACTTCTGTGCTCCTAAGTGCTATGATCGTCGCACCAAGGCTTCTTTACTCTGAAAACTGAAAACGCTTTGCTCGTTGTGCTAAGGGGTGCTTTACCTTTTGGAAGTAACAACTCCCTTCAAGATTGGGCTCATCAAGACCTTACCGATACGAGTACAACCTACTTGTATCTGAATTCACCATGGAAACAAGGATACTCCGATTTGCCATCAATCTGCCATGCAGGAAATCTGCTCTTCTTCAGAGGAAACCCCACGAGGTCTGACTGCATCGAAGTCTTCAAAATAGTGACCAACGTGCTTGGGTGTGGCTGGGCTTTATAGGTCTGCCACACCCCAAGATGGTTGCTGCCTCTAAAAACATGGGAATTGTAGTCCCTTCATAGAATAGCACTGATAAATGCATCTTGTCCACCAATGTCCTGACCCTGCAGCTACATGAGCTTTACCACAGGGCAGACGACGCTGATGGCCTCTTTTGGAACAAGAGGGGATGACAAGTGGTGTGCATAAAGTGCCGCAAATCCACGCAGCAGAGTTTGGGCAGGACCAGGACAGCGCACAGCCTTATTCCTGGCATGGAGAAAATGATCTGGGTAGAGCCACAGCTTTTCGGATCACAGGTGCAGCAGACGTCCATTGCTAGGAAGATGGAGATATGGCAGAAGATCGTGGACAGGGTCAACACCGTGGGACAGCACCCAAGAACCAGGGATGGCATCAGGAAGAGGTGGAACGACCTACGGGGGAAGGTGCATTCTGTAGTATCAAGACACCAGATTGCTGTACAGAGGACTGGCAGTGGAGCGCCACCTCCTCCCGACAACTAACAACATGGGAGGACCAAGTCTTGGTGATCATTCATCCTGATGGCCTCACAGGAGTAGCAGGAGGACTGGACTCTGGTAAGTCTAATCTTTACTACTAAATCCCCCACCCTGCCTGCATGCCATCACAAACTACTACCCCTAACCTCAACACTATCACTCCACCAACTCACATATACCCCACTATCACAACCCACCCATCTTAAAACCAAGCCCTGCATGCAACACCAGTGCATGGACACCCTTCACAAACCTGCATGGACACCCATTACCACAGCATGCCCAGTAGAGAGACTCACCCAGCCCACAAAATCACCAGTCACTCAAGGCCAAGCCGACAGGAAAATCACAATCAGAGATGGAAACACACCCATTCACAATATGGCCCACGCAGATACATTAACAATGCATTTGCATCACAAAGGGACCCCTACTCAACTTCACCGGAGAGGAGGTGCCAGCTACATCCAGCCCCCCCTTGAAGAGGCCCACAGTGACGACAGCCGATCTGCATGCCTGGATCACGATGACCAACATGGCCCATCAGGGGCCTCTGGACAGTCGGTTCCCCTACCACAGTCCCAACCCACCACAGAGCCTCACCCCTCAGGAAACACCACCACAGCACCCACCCAGCGGCCCCATGACACTGTCCCCAGGACACGTCAATCAGCAGTGTGTCCACCACTACAGGGACCCCAGGAAACCCCACAAACACAGGGCGATCAGGGACCTGGGGTCAGTGGCAGTGGGCACATGGTTCAGGGGGCAGAGGCACAGGACAACAGGGAAGCTGGGAGGACTGCTGTGCGACAGGGGGAGGACAGGCCCAGGGAACCGACTCTCCATGAGGCACTCTCCAACATCTTGGGAGCATACCACCATTCCCAGGAGACCATGGGCCAGATACTGGCCAAGTTCCAGGAGACCCAGTGGCTGCAGGAGGGACAGTACCTGGGGATCAGGGATGACCTAACAAAAAGATACACCATCCTGATCACCATTGCAGTCAGATGGAGGCACCGGAACCTGGTCTTCAGGAGGCCAAAGGTCCTTTCTATAATCCTCCTTGTATGCCCATGTGCCCCATTGTAATGTTCCTCTACCCTTGTCCTGGCATTCCACACAGGGGTCAGTAGCCATGAGAGGCTGGGGTAACCAGAGTCACCTGCAGAATTCAAGGGACAACTTTTAGACACACACTAACCCATAGGGACAATCCCATACCCAGACATCAACATATACTCGGATGGGGACCTTTGGTTCACCTATTAGCCACACCCGGTGCCTATGGTGTTGGCCCATCACATATGGGATGCTGCTATTTCTCAATATATAGGCGCCATGCACAGAGCCAGGATATTTGGCATTCACATGGGCGATGTACTGGTCTGCCAAACACACCATCTGCACATTCATCAAGTGATAGCTTTTTCTATTCCTGTAAACCTGTTCATTTCTCCTGGGAGAGGGGACAAATGCTACATGTGTACCACTAATGGCACCAGTGATGTTGGGTATATGTCCCAGGGCATAAAAGTCAAATTCACTGTGGCAAAATCCTCAACCTGGGGGAACACGATGTAGCTGCGCATATGTTTCAGAAGGGCAGACAACACTCTGGTCAACATGTTAGAGAACATTGGCTGAGACATCCCTGATGCCATGGCCACTGTTGTTTGGAAGGAACCACTTGCCAGGAAAGGGAGCACTGACAGGGCCTGCACTGCACTAGGGGGTGGATTTCTGTGGGCTGGCGGATAGCTGACATCAGGTCTGGCTCCAATTGGGCATGCAGTTCTACGATTGTGGCACGATCAAGCCTGTATGTGATGATAATGTGTCTGTCTCCCATTGTCGCAAGGTCGACAGGGGTCTGTACACCGGAGGATGCCTCCATATCATATGCTGCCTCAGCGGTTGAAGCCTATGGAAGAGAACGGTGAGCAGAGGGTCATATTTCCACATCTATTGCACTAATGTTGATTCTTTACTTCACAGAAGCAGTATGCGAACTCGATAGTCAGTTGATTTTCCAATGTCTGCTATGACGCAGTTAGGTGCGATGCCCTGTGCCCCCCTGAAATGGCGGCTGCCTGCCCTGTGAGGAGGGACAAGTGGAAATGAGGTAGTTGCACTGGTGTTGTGCGCCGTCGCAGTTGGCGGTCGATGATTGCCGCGCAACTTCGCATTGGTTATTATTGGGCCCTATGGGTTCCAGGAGCCAATGGCGATGTGCGTCGGCAGTGACAGTACGTACCGCCGCAGACGTGACTGCCATTTTCTAACTATTCACTAACATACTACCTGACCTTCAACAGGAGAGGACCTACACTGCAAGTGCTGCTGTGACCTGTGTCTGAAAGGTACAATGGCTCATGTGTCTGGGGAAAAGGCCCCTGCCTGCTAGGAGGAGGAGTTAGATAAACTGGTGGATGGGTCCTACCCCAGTACACATTACTCTACGGTCCTCCAGACAAACACTGTGAGCATGAAGCGTGGGCCATGAATGTATGGAGTGCTGTGGATGTTCGCCACATGTTAGGGGGTGCTGAGGCGTCCTGGCCAGAGTGCAGCATATAAGGTGGTTGGTGTATGTGTGTCAGGGCATGGGTGGGAACTGGTGGGCAATGAGTATGATGGTCCGGACGTGTGAGTAATTTCCATTTCTGCTGTCTTTTCCCTTCAGGTCAGCGCCCACCAGAAAAATTGTATTTGGCGTGCCATCGCCAAGGAGGTGCGGAACCTGGGGGTCTATCACAGGCGGAGCACCCACTGCCACAAGAGGTGGGAGGACCTGCACCGCTGGTCAAAGAAGATGGCGGAAGCCCAGCTGGGGCTGGCCATCCAATGTGGAAGGGGTGCCCGTTCCACCATGACCCCTCTAATGTTCCACATCCTGGTGGTGGCCTATCCGGAGTTGGATGGGCACTCAAGGGCATCACAGCAGCCACAAGGGGGTGTGTACAGATTCAGAATCATGACTTTGAGCGAGCTAAGGTGTTACCTGGGTGGGGGATGTGGGCTGTGGGTGTCCCTAGGCCAGAGAAAACATGGCAGTGTAGGTCCCTTGTTGGGCAGGCTCTGGAGCACTCCTACCCCAATAGTGTAAGTGGCCATCTACTACTGGGCAGGGTCCTGTGGGTTTCTGTTGTGCAGATACAGGCATTAGGCATTGTACCCCATGGGCTGGTGACTAGCTGTGTAACTGGTAGTGCATGGCCTAGTGCACAGAGCTGTTCCCTATGAGTTGTGTACGCAAACAGTGGTGTTGTAGCTGGCATTGACCAAGTGTATCCTCTATCTCTCCCCCCCTTTTTGTTTTGTCACCCTGTCCTTGTGTGCATTAGCATCATGGGGCGGAGGAGCAAAGGCACCGGCGATGGAGGGAGCTGCATCTCATATGGGCCTGGAGGCCGAATCCACAGAGGGTGAAGGCACCAGTGGGATAGAGGGCGAGGGGAGCACCACGACGGGGACACAAGGGGAGACCACAGACAGCTCCCTGGCGGTGGCAAACACCTATGTGGCCACTCTAACAACAGGTACAGCTGTCACCCCCCTACCAGCACTGCTCTCCAAGCAGCCCCTCAGCATGTTTCCTGTGCCCTCTCACCCAGGAGGGTGGGCATTTCCTTCACCCCAGGCACCTCAGTCCCTGCCCCAGTCAGCCCTGCTTCCCTCAGTGAGGAGGCTATTGACCTCCTGAGATCCCTCTCTGCTGGGCAGTCAACCATTCTGGATAATTTCCAGGGTGTTGAGAGGCATTTGCAACAAACAAATGCATACCTGGAGGGCATTCACTCTTCACTCGGGCATGGCAGCCCAACAGAGAGCGTTTCAGGCTCTGGCCTCAGCACTGATGGCAGCCATTGTCCTTGTGTCTAGCCTCCCCCCTCCAACTTCCTCTACCCAGTCCCAATCCTCTCAACCTCAGCCTATCCCAAGCACACCTTCACACCAGCATTCACCCAAATCACCACACAAAAGTGGCTCAGGCAAACAGAAGCACCACACCTCATCTCACAGGCACTCACACAAGCACCATGCCCATACACACACACCAACATCCACTGCCTCCACTGTGTCCCCTTCCTCCTCATTGTCCACCTCCCTCCCAGTATTGTCTACACTCACACCTGCATGCACTACATCCTTATCCACTACCTCCATCACTAGAACACCCATCACAACACACCCCTCACTGCCAGTCGCCACCCCCACAACCATGCACATGTCCCCTGTGTCCTCTCCCAGTGTGTCTGTGACCCCTACTCTTAAAGTACATAAACGGAAGCACCCACCCACCCAACAGCCATCCACCTCACAACAGCATCCAGCCCATGCACCTTCACCCAAACTCAGCAGACAGACACATCCTACAACCACTCCCTCTTCCTCCACTCCCAAACCCTCTCCATCTTCCCGTCCCAGTGTGTCTAAGAAACTTTTCCTGGCTAACGTTGACCTCTTCCCTACCCCTCCCCCATCCTTCCCCTCAGGCCAGGGTGTCCAGATCCCAGGCCAGCACCTCAGTCACCAAGTCGGCATCCGCTGTGGTCACTGCAACTCCCAGAGGATCAAAGGGGGCACCCGTCAGGCCAGGCAGTGTGCCACTGACCCCTGCAAAGGACCAACCCATTCCGCCACCTGCCAAGGTGAAGAAGGGGGCAGCATGCAGCACGGCCAAGGAGCACCACCCACCCAGCAAGGCCTCCTCCAAAACTCAAGCTGTCAGTGCCATGGTCCCAGCAGCATCTGCCAAGGTGAGGAAGGGGTAGAAAAGCCAAGGCAAGGCACTTCAGGCCTCAGAGGCTCAAGGTGAGGGCCTGGTGCCCACCATCAGACCTGACAGCCCGCCATCTGTACCGCAGTAAGCACTGCCACAAGAACCGCCACAAGCACCGCTGCAAGTACCACCACCTGCCCCGCCGCTGCCACAACAACTGTCAGCAGCAACATCCCCAGTGGGCAGCTGTCCAAGGCTGCAGGAGATGGGCTGGTGTCTCCCTCCACCACTACCAGCACCTGCACGATGGACAGCACCACCACCATCCCCACCGCAGACAGCGGCGCAGGCACCGCCACCTGCGCTGCAACCTGAACTGCAACCTGCCCCGCCGCAGCCACAAAAACTGTCAGCAGCAGCATCCCCAGTGAGCAGCCGCCCGAGGATAGAGGAGAGAGCCTGGAGCCTTAAACCACCACTGAAAGCACCCCCACCAGCACCGGCACTACCACCAGTTTGCAGCCTTAATCGCCGCAGGATGCAGTTTGGCCCTACCTCCATGGAGTATCATGCTACCTGTTCCCTGCAAATCTCATGCCTCAGACACCCAGGAGAGGTAATGTGAACTGCCACACCCCCAAGTGCAGCATCACTGGGCACAAAGCCCCCTCCAGAACCAGTGGAGAAATGCATCCACTCTCCCTATCCTTGGCAGGATGAAGCAGACTGGTCACCAAGCCCCCTCCAGAACCAGTGGAGAAATGCATCCTCTCCCCCTATCCTTTTCAGGATGAAGAAGACTGGGCACCAATCCCCCTCCAGAACCAGTGGAGATGCCACCCCCTTGAGAGACTGTGGCTTTGTACTCCCCAGGACCAAGGAGTGGGCAAACCACCCACTAGAGAAACTGTGGCTTTGCACCGCACAGGACCAAGCAGTGGGCAAACCACCCACTAGAGAGACTGTGGCTTTGTACTCCCAAGGACATCGCTGTGGGCATGGAGCCCCCTCGAGGAGCAGTGGTGTAGTACCATCTTCTGGCTGAGGTGCCCCCCCTGAGGTGCCTGTGTGTTTTTGACCTGATGCCCCTGCAGTGTTGTCTCCATTTTGAGGCAGGAGTCAAGTTTGGGCTTTGCCCATGATTTTTGGCCCAGTGGGCCACAGACATGTACAAAGGACAGTGTGCGCCCTTCTGTACATATTGTAAATAATTGTCTATACTGTTTTTCAATTTGTGAAGTATATCTGCCTATTCCTAAAATATCACTGATTTCACTAAATTCCTTTTGTCCTTGCGTTCTTCCAGGGGGTTACGGGGTGTACATGTAATGCTGATGCATGTTTTTGTGTGTATGGTGTTGGGGGTGCGGGTGGGGGTGTTGTGTGCTGCGTTTGTGTGTCACTCTCTTTTTCCGCCCCCACCCCTGTGTGCTAGGTGCAGTACTCACTGTGGTCATCGCCACCGCCTCCCGTAATATTCCTGGTGCATGAGGAGGTAGACCAGCATGGGGAGGACCTGCAGCTCGGGCTCCATGGCGTCCTGGTTCTTCGTTGATTGTCAGAAGGTGAGTGGTTTCCCTTCCAAAGACTGTTTCCGCAGTGCTTTTGATGGCGTTGGTACTGCCCCGGAAAAGCTGGCAGATTGCGGGTTATGATAGGGTGGGAGGTACATTGTCTTCCGCTTGTCTGTTGGCGGTGACCTTTGTGGTGTTTGTTGCTACCGCCGTGGTGGTCAGAGTGCTAGAGTGGCTGTCTGTGTTGGCGGTTTCCGCTGTGGTCGTGATCCCATTTTTGTTACTGACGGCCTGTTGGCGGTATTACTGCTGCTTTAACACCGACCGCCAAGGTTGTAATGAGGACCATAAACTATTCTGGCTTGCATCCCACAACAGCTCCCACTATTGAAGAGAACATAGCTGCATTCAAGAGCACCTGGAACGCAGGTCTAATCAAGGGGACTGGGACTCCCCTCAGATAACAAGCTAAGCTGGCTGCCGAAGCGTTACACACCCCGTGCATGGACAGCTGTTTACAAACCATTGAATGCCTGACAGAAGTCCCGCATTTGCTACCGCTAAGAAAGACCTCTTTCATGCCACTGCGATATTTGTACAGGAAGGGTAGCTCCCACTCCTTATCGATGTAACTATCTCCAAGCCTTTCTTATCTGCCCACTAGAATGTGTTTAAAGCACGATGCAAATTGAAGCATTGAAATAGGCAGATTAAAGACCCTGTGTATTAACCACTCAGCAGATGGTATTTCAACCACAGTAAAAGGCAACTTTTCTAAATTCTCAATGTTTAACATGACATAATTTGCTTCTTTTTTAGCCATTAGTTGTTGTTGTCGTGTTAAATTCAATGTGGAAAATATGTCCCTTGTGCTAACGTGTTGCCAGGGAACGCGACCTGCCTTCAGTGTTTGTAGTGTACAACCTAACTGCATAACTGATCTTAGTTGACTCTGTCAATGGTGTAAAGAGGATATGTCGCTCTGTACTATGCCTATTGCAGACGAAACAATGATGTATATTCAGTCGGACAGGGTATTAATCCCATTATCTACAACAGATAATGCCTTCTGTATTTTTTCCTGATCTATTTGCCTTAACCGGGGCAGCAGCTTCTTGTTGAGAAAGCTTCCAAATTTCATTATAGACTGCATATGAGAAGTGCTTTCTGCGTTGTTTTCTGGGGCCTAACAGGAAATCCTGTAAGTCAGTATTACTATACAGGAGACTGAAGTGTTCTCTAACAGCATCTAGTGAGGAAATCTTCAACCATTGCAGGCATAGTTTCCCTATACTGTATGTTGTTACTATAACCGCATGTTCAGGTGACACATAGCGAGGGTCAGGCCTACTTGTACTAAAACCCCCTGTGGAGTTTACAAAACGTTTATGTATCTATTGGCCACTATACCCACCCACCAGGACGTGAAAGTGAAGCATTAAACGTGCCATTTTGGACCCATTCATCGAGCTGATCTTCAGTTGCAATCACATACTTTTGCCATTTGTAAACTTTTGCAGGGGCAGGAATATTGGGCACATTCAAATCTTTAATTTTTGTTAAGCCTAAACAACTTGTCTGTTGCACAGTTTCATTTAAAAAATATCATTTGAACAGGTATCAGGCATGCTTTAAACAAAGCTTCCTTTCCACTTATTTGCCAATTTTTTGTTCCCCACAAACTTTTTAAGTCAATCGACTTCAGTCAAAATTCATAGCCTTCCGTAGCCAACTGGGAAACAAAGGAATCCGAATAAATGAACTTTGTATTTCTCAATAATATATGTAGATTTTCCATAAATGGCAATTTGAAATAATATGACTCAGCATTTTTAACATTGTGCCCAGAAAAATATGCACATTTTTCAGAATATGTTTTAGAACTCCCTTGTGGTGGTGGTGGATAATGTTCCCATTGTGTGTGGTTAAAAATAGTCTTTGAGGTATTTGCTCTGTGAATGAAATGGTGCCCATAGTAATTATAGCAAAACATGTCACCATAATTCTCTTTGGATTGATAAACATCCTCACTTTCGAATACAGTAAAATACTCAGTCGTCAGAGAATCAACTGTTTTCACATCCCAGTCATCAGAAACAACTCTGGGTATTATTACATAATTCATAGAAAGTTTAAACACATACGGTATTTGAATCACCTCCATTGGGCAGTATATATTAAATGTGACTTTATCCCAGTACCATCTGGAATTGGTATGCGTGAAATGTTCAGAAATACAAGTCTCTGCAGACCCTGTGAGGAGAAAAATGGGGTATTAGGACCTCATTCACCAGCTCAACTGCTGATCGTTCAGGAAGGTAATGACCATGTATTAATAAAAAGAAAGTAATCACAAAGCCAATCCACAGGAGGAAAGCTAATACAGTCAAGGAAAGCCACAGATAATTCCATGGGAAAATAAAATAATTAGTTTTAAGCCAATTTATCAGCTTATGTATTTTTGGTAGTTCAGATGTAGAAAAGGCAAATGAGCCTGAAAAGGTGTCATTGATGTTGGCAAAGTATCCAGAAGCAGTTCGTGCAAAAACTGGAGCCGTATTTGAAGGAGGAGAACTGGTAGAGGTCTCCTGCGGTGGTTCACTGTAAATGACGCCATCCGTTTGTGTAGAGGTTAAATCCAATCAATCAGCAATTTCCATTTTACTTGTTGTAATTGATGTTAGTGGAACTAATGCAAGATCATTTCCCACCCTCCCCAAGCTCGAAGAGGTGTCAGCGTTGCTGCTCAAAACTTGTAGAGCAACATCTTGACCAGTAGGGAGATGGATTTGGGTACTACTGGTTGTTCCTCTTGGTCTGCTGTGCAGGATTGGTCACATGGTGTAACTTGACATTGTTGATGGAGACAAAGCGGTTTTATTTATAACTAGGCAGCGAAGGTAGAACAACAGTTCTGGTACCGTGTATTTCCAGGACTGGGACCGGTGCACAATAGGAAGGACCGAACTCCTTTTACACAGCAACTTTTTCACATACTAGATCCCCCAGCCGGTAGATATTATTGGTACATCCTTAATTCCTACGGAGGCAGCACTGGCAGAAGCTATGTCATCACTGAAGTGTTGTAACTCCTGTAAGACAGTGACAAGTTCATTTATATCAAAGGGTGTTTCTGCCGCCTCCATGCTAGGACCATCACGATCTGGAACATACTTTTGAGTTCAAAACAGCCACTCGTATGAAGTACGACCCCCCCACAGGGACCATCTAGGCAGATTATTAAGTGTTCTCTGGACTCCACACTGGTGATTAAGCCAACTATGACCCATACTTAATACTCTGGCTGTTAAGGATTGCTTTAAATCTCTGTTTCGTCGCTCCATGACACTAATTCCCTCGGGATGAAATGGAGACGAGTAATGGAGTTGGACCCCTAACGAGGCCAAGGTGTCCCTGAATGCCCTTGAGGCAAAAGCAGGGCCCTGGTCCGAGTGGAAAGCCGCAACTGCTTATGTGCTGATAAAGACTTGCAGATCATTAATAACCGTCCGAGCATCAGCCAAGGATTGTGGCCACACCCATAGAAATCTAGAGCAGGAGTCAACAGAGACTAAGATGTATTTGTATGCAGTGTCCGGTGTTAGGGGACCACAATGGTCCAAGTACACACATTGTAATGTTTTGTTAGAAATTAGAAGGGGTGGCTGCAGTGGGCGTTTGACAGTGGACCCCTTAATTTGTTGGCAGATATCACAACAAAGGACATATTGGTTGGTCTGTTTGTATAGACCTGGCCACCAATAATGAGCCTGCAATAATGATATTGTAGCTGCCGCACCAGCATGGGCAGAGGCAACTCCCTCATGTGCTGCTTTGATCAACTCTGGTCTTAGGTCTTTATTGGGAATTACTTGAAATCCCACACCTGGTATTTTTACTTCTGCATCTAAGAAGCCTCCCATTAGGTAGGAATATTTAGCAGGAAATGCTTTTGGTAAAGGTGTGCCTTCAGCCGTGGCTTTCACGGCAGACCATATGTAATCTTCTGGTTTCATTCTAGACCAAGTTACTGCAGCAATAGAAGCCATTGCTACTGCAGACTTGGATGCTTTGTCAGCCAATGTGTTTCCAGCAATGTGTATTCCAACTAGCTGATGTCCAAGTGTATGTACAACATGGACATTAGGTAGCATTTCCTTCAGATCCGCTACTTTCCCCCACAGAAGTCTGTGTTTAATGGTGTTACCTTTGGAATCTCTGAACCCATTCTGACACCAGTAATGCTTATATTCATTGAAGGGCTGGACACAATAGTATGAATCACAGACAATCAGTGTTAGCTGTGCAGGATCCATATGTTCCAGTGCCATTACTAGAGCCTTTAGGTCTGCCAGTTGTGCAGTGCAATCCCTTAGGGTTTGCATGAAAGTATGTTGTGGATAGAACTCACTACCCTCCATATAGCACCTTACAACTGCGCAAGCAGCAGAGTATTGATGATTTGTGCCTCTTGCAGGTTGTGTTGAGCCATCGGTGTACATGACTCTTTGATATTGATCAATAGGCAATGTATTTGCCATAACTGGGTATTCTTGTTCATACTGCAAAAATTCTTGTGTTTGCTATTTTGGGTCAAAAATATAGGTGGTCATTACAACCCTGGCGGTCGGTGTTAAAGCAGCAGTAAGACCGCCAACAGGCCGGCGGAAAAAAGAATGGAATCATGACCGTGGCGGAAACCGCCAACAAAGATAGCCACTTTAACACTCCGACCGCCAAGGTGGTACAAACAAACAGTGCGGCGGTCACTGCCAACAGACAGACGGAAGACAATGTACCGCCCAAACTATTACAACCTACCAATCCGCCACCTTTTCCGGGGGGATTCACCACGAACAAAAACACGGCGGAAACAGGACTTCGAAGGGAAAACGCTCACCTCTACATACCTCATGAGAAACCAGGATGCCATGGAACCAGAGCTTCACATTTTCCCTGCCCTTATCTTCTTGCTCCTCTACCAGGAGCACAAACGCCGGCGGTGAAGACCACGTGAGTACTGCACCTATGACACAGGGGAGGGGGGAGGGAAAAGAGAGTGACACAGACACACAACACGCAACACCCCCACCCCCACCCTCACCCACGACAACACACACACTAATACAGAATGATACATTACAGTTACACCCCCAAACCCTCCGTAAGAATACAAATACAAAAGGAAATGAGTGTAACCATTGTAATTTATTAAAATCCAGTACGCTAAAATATATATACATCATTACCAAATATATACACCAAGAATAGTAATCCAGGTATTGCTCCATTGAAGTCCTTGGAACACACTCAATACCAGAACATGACGGAGAGAACACTGCAGGGGCACCTCAGGGGGAAGGGAAAGATGGGGCACCTCAGTCGGTTGAGTGCACGACGCCAAATCCACGAGGGGGCCACATGCCCACTGTTCAATCATGGGGAGTGCAAGGTCACAGTCTCTCAAGTCTCTACAGTGGGTGGTTTGCCCACTGTTCAATCCTGGGGAGTGCAAAGCCACAGTCCCTCAAGTCTCTACAGTGGGTGGGTTGCCCACTGCTATATCCTGGGGAGTGCAAAGCCACAGTCTCTCAAGTCTCTACAGTGGGTAGGTTGCCCACTGTTCAATCCTGGGGAGTGCAAAGCCACAGTCTCTCAAGTCTCTACAGTGGGTGGGTTGCCAACTGTTCAATCCTGGGGAGTGCAAAGCCACACTCTCACAAGTGGATAACAGTCTCCACTGGTTCTGGAGGGGGCTTTGTGCCCAGAGTGCTTCATCCTGCCAAGGACTGTGTGAGTGGATGTGATACTCCACTGGTTCAGGAGGGGGCTTTGTGCCCAGAGTGCTTCATCCTGCCAAGGACTATGTGTGTGGATGCCTTTCTCCACTGGTTTTGGAGGGGCTTTGTGCCCAGAGTGCTTCATCCTGCCAAGGACTGTGTGAGTGGAAGTGATACTCCACTGGTTCTGGAGGGGGATTTGTGCCCAGAGTGCTTCATCCTGCCAAGGACAGAGGTAGTGGATGTGATACTCCACTGTTTCTGGAGGGGCCTTTGTGCCCAGAGTGCATAATCCTGCCAAGGACTGTGTGAGTGGATGTCTTTCTCCACAGGTTCTGGAGGTGGCTTTGTGCCCATAGTGCTTTATCCTGCCAAGGACTGTGTGAGTGAATGCCTTTCACCACTGGTTCTTGAGGGGGCTTTGTGCCCAAAGTGCTTCATCCTGCTCGTGGTGGACTCAGTAGCATCAGTGCCCTTGGCGCTCATGGGCCAGCAGTGCTTGTGGCGGAGGTGTCCTATTCAGCGGTACTTGTGTCGGAGGTGTCCTGTTCAGCGGTGCTTGTGGCAGTGGTGTCCTTGGCAGCGGTGCCTGTGGCGGAGGTGTCCTGTTCAGCGGTGCTTGTGGCGGCGGTGTCCTGTTCAGCGGTGCTTGTTGCAACGGGGTCCTTGGCAGCGACTCACCTGCTGGCGGTCCTGTCTGGCCCAGCGGAGCTAGTGCTGGCGGTCCTGTCTGGCCCTGCAGGGCTGGTGCTGGCGGTCCTGTCTAGCCCAGCTGGGCTGATGGGGATGGCCGCCTGGCCAGCGGGGCTGGCGCTGGCAGTCCTGTCTGGCCCAGTGGGGCTGATGGCGGTGGCCTCCTGGCCAGCGGGGATGATGGCGGTGGCCTCCTGGGCAGCGGGGATGATGGCGGTGGCCTCCTGGCCAGCGGGGCTGATGGCGGTGGCCTCCTGGCCAGCGGGGATGATGGCGGTGGCCTCCTGGGCAGCGGGGATGATGGCGGTCGCCTCCTGGGCAGCGGGGATGATGGCGGTCTTCTCTGCCGTGCTGCTCTTCCCAGACTTGCCGGGTTTCTTGTGCCCCTTCCCCACCTTGGAAGGTGTCGCTGCTGACTCCACACTCCCACCTGTACCCCTGGGAGCAGCTTTGGTGGCTGGAGTCTTCCCCCTCTCCCGCTGGGCAATGGCCAACTTTTGATACTTGACAGGTGGGGGACTGTCCATGCTGTGGCTCTTTGCCACACTGGCTGCCCTGCTGCACTCCAGAATCCAGTGACTACTGGCACCACTGGTCCCAGAGATGTAGTGACTGAGGTGCTAGGTTGGGACCTGGAGAGTCGGGCCCTAAGAGACTGACGGGGTGGGGGAGGTGAGGGAAAGAGGTCAAGGGTGGACAGGAAAAGTTTCTTGGGAACACTGGGACGGGTAGCTGGAGGGTGTTTGGGAGTGGAGGAAGAGGTTGTGGTTGTAGGAGGTGTACGTTTGGTGACTTTGGGTGAAGGTGCATGCGCTGGAGGCTGTTGTGAGGTGGATGGCTGTTGGGTGGGTGTGTGCCTGCGTTTGTGTATCTTGGGAGGTGGCGTCACAGACACACTGGGAGAGGACACAGGGGATGTGTGAATGGTAGTAGGGGTGGTGACTGCATGTGAGCGGGGTGTGGTGCTGTGTGTGCTGGTGATGGAAGTAGTGGCTGTAGATGTAGTGCATGCAGGTGTGAGTGGAGACGAGAGTGGGAGGGAGGAGGGAGATGAGGAAGAGGGGGACACAGTGGAGGCAGTGGATGTTGGTGTGTCTGCATGGGTGTGATGCTTGCGTGAGTGCCTGTGGGATGTGTGGTGCTTCTGTTTGCCAGAGCTTCCCTTGTGTGTTGAAGTGTGTGCATGCTGGTCTGATGGTGTGCTTGGGGTAGGCTGAGGTACAGGGGTGTGGGTCTGGGTGGAGTAAGTTAGAGGGGGGAGGCTAGAGACAGGGACAATAGCTACCATCAGTGCTGAGGTCAGAGTCTGAAAAGCTTGCTGAAGGGCTGCCTGACCAGAATTAATGCCCTCCAGGAATGCATTTGTTTGTTGCAACTGCATCTCTACACCCTGGATGGCATTCAAAATGGTAGACTGCCCAACAGTGAGGGACCTGAGAAGGTCAATGGCCTCCTCACTGAGGTCAGCAGGGGTGACTGGGGAGGGCCTGAGGCGAAGGTGATGCCCACCCTCCTGGGTGAGTGGGCACGGGGCAAAGGCTGAGGGGCTGCTGGGAGGGCGGTGCTGGTAGTGGGGGTGGGGGCTGCACCTGTAGATGCGGGGGGCACAGATGTGGCCGCCACCACAAGGGAGCTCCCATCAGAGGACGAGTCCGTATCACTGGTGTCAGCTCCTGCCCCGCCGTGGAGCTCCCCTCGCCCTCTGTCCCACTGGTGAATTCCGAGTCCGTAGTCTCACCTTCCAGGGCCATGTGGGATGCAGCTCCCTGCTGCTCCGGTGCCACTGCTCCTCCGGCTGATGATGCTAATGCACACAAGAACAGGGAGCCACAAAAAGGGGGGGAACGACAGATGAAAGACATGTTGAGTGCATGCATTACCGCTACCGTTGGCGGACACAACAGACACAGAAGCCCCCTGCACTACGACACGCACTTGGGGTACACTGTTCAATCCCTGGGGCATAGCCTACAAGGCTATGGCCGACATCTGCACACATGGATGTCACATGAGCCAGACTAGATGTAGTTGGCACTGTACACAGGTGGGGTGGGGTGCCACAGGGTCTGCCAGAAGAAGGGGACCTAACTAGCACACTCACCCTGGCCTACGAAAACCCACAGCCCACCTCCCCCACCCAGACACCTCCACTGCGCGCTGAATCAGCTGAATGAGAGTGTACTCACCCCCTTGTGGCTGCTGTGATGCCCTCAAGTGCCCATCCAACTCCAGGTACGCCACCGCCAGGATCCTGAACATCAGGGGGGTCATTGTGCGACGGGCACCCCTCCCACGCTGGGAGGCCATCCCCAGCTGGGCCTCCGCCGTCTTCTTGCTCCAGTGGCGAATATCCTCCCATCTCTTACGGCAGTGGGTGCTCCGTCTGTGATAGACCCCCAGGGTCCGGACGTCCTTGGCGATGGCACGCCAGATGTCCTTCTTCTGGTGGGCGCTGACCTACATGAATTGTACATGGGAAAAAGGAAAGTTATTACAAACTGCACCGTCACAGTCATTGGCCCCCATCCCTACCCTTGCCATGTGGCACATGCACTCACTGTTGTTTCATGCACGCCACAATCTCCCATCTTTCATCCACCCCACTCCACACAGGCATAGCCCATACAGCATGCTCCCAGTGTACTTACCTGTTTGCCTGGAGGACCATAGAGTAGCGTGTACTGGGGAGGACCCCATCCATGAGTTTCACCAACTCCTCAGTGGTGAAGGCAGGGGCCCTTTCCCCAGACACACGAGCCATTGTCTCTTCCAGACTCAGGTCACAGCAGCACTTGCAGTGTAGGTCCTCTCCTGTCAAAGATCAGGTATCAAGTGATTGAACAGATAGAAAATGGCAGTCACAACCGCGGCGGTGCGTACCGTCACCGCCGGCGAACATCGTCATTGGCTCCTGGGACCCATAGGGTGCAATGTTAACCAATGCAGAATTGCGCCGCGGTCTTCGACCGCCTACCTTGATGGTGTACAAGGCCAGAACAGTTCCCTCACATCCCATTGTCCCACTTTACAGGTCAGGCAGTCGCCATTTCAGGGGCCCACATGGCTTCATTTTTAACTACATCACACATACCTAGGCCTTGCCTCAACACTCATACATGCAAATTTCGGATTATGAATCGTGTTCTGTGTAAGCTGTGGGTACGTACCTCTGAGTTGGTTGACTCTATGCTCGCCGTTGTCTTGCAAAGGCACTGTCTGCTGGGACATGTGAGGAGATGGCGGCATCCTCCGGTGTACCGACTGCTGGTGGACCTGTCGACAATGGAGGAAAGACATGTGATCATCACCTACAGGCCTGATCGTGCCACAATCCTGGAACTGTGTGCCCAGTTGGAGCCAGACCTGATGTCAGCTCTCCGCCATCCCACAGGAATCCCCCCTCTAGTGCAGGTGCTGTCAGTACTCCATTTCCTTGCAAGTGGGTCATTTCAAACAACAGTGGCCATAGCATCAGGGATGTCCCAGCCTATGTTTTCCAGCGTGTTGTCCAGAGTGTTGTCTGCCCTGCTGAAACACATGCGGAGCTACATCGTTTTCCCTCAGGTGGAGGCTTTGCCTACAGTGAAAGATGATTTCTATGCCCTGGGACATATCCCCAACATCATAGGTACCATTGATGGGACACATGTGGCTTTGGTACCCCCCGCAGGAGTGAACAGGTGTACAGAAACCTGAAGAGTTATCATTCAATGAATGTGCAGATGGTGTGTTTGGCAGACCAGTACATCTCCCATGTGAATGCCAAATTCCCTGGCTCAGTGCATGACGCTTACATCCTGCGGAATAGCAGCATCCCTTATGTGATGGGTCAACTCCAGAGGCACCATGTGTGGCTATTAGGTGAGCACCTGGAAGCTAGTCAGTGGGAATGGTTGTCTGGGTCTGGGGATATCCCTAAGAGTTATTGTATGTCTAACAGTTGTCCCGTGCCATTTGCAGGTGACTCTGGTTACCCCAACCTGTCATGGCTACTGACCCCAGTGAGGAATCCCAGGACAAGGGCAGAGGAACGCTACAATGAGGCCCATGGGCGAACTCGGAGGATTATAGAGCGGACCTTCGGCCTTCTGAAGGCCAGGTTCAGGTGCCTCCATATGACAGGTGGATCCCTATCCTACTCACCAAACAAGGTGTGCCAGATCATCGTGGCCTGCTGTATGCTTCACAACTTAGCTTTGCGATGACAGGTGCCTTTTCTGCAGGAGGATGGTCCAGATGGAGGTGTTGTGGCAGCTGTGGAGCCTGTGGACAGTGAAGACGAGGAAGCAGAGGAAGAGGACATCGACAACAGGAACTCGGTAAGAATACAAACCTGCCTACTACATGTACTTTAACACTACTACCTCTCTACTGTCTGTCGTTTTCACCCAGTGTATGGTCACTGAGTTGTCACTTTCCCTTACGATTTCACAGATGTGGGTCCCACTGTGTGACATCTGCTTTGTTTCCTCATGGACTAGAACTGTGTGACCTAGGTATGTTGACATTACAATTGAAAGAGCATTTTGACACTGTAATTGCTAATACACTATTTCGAAATCACAGACAGACTCCAGATTGTATTGTGCTTTAAGGGTGTTTATTTAAGTGCTCAATATTGGAGGGTGCTGTAAAATGGTGAGGGTTGATGGTGGAGGAATGTCCATGGCAGAGTCCAGTCTATTAGTCTCACAGGTGCATTGCCCAAATGGGCATAGGCAGTGGAGCTGGGGCAGTTTGAGGATGGACAGAGTGACAAGGTGGAACAGAAGGATGACAATCAGGGTGGTCTCATTTCTTGGCGGTGGTCTTGGCATAGTTCTCTGTCTTTGTCCTGGATCTCAGGGACCGTTTGCAGGCTGGTTCTCCCTCTGCAGGGGGTGGGGTGCTGGTGTGGTGGTCCTGTGGCAGTGCCTCCTGTCCAATAGCGCCGGCAGAGGTGGTGGGCAGTTCATCGTCCAGGCTAGTGTCTGGGGCCCCTTGTACAGGGTCAAGACTGATTTGCATATGGCTGGGTCCAAACTGGAATGGCATGGGCAGCAAAAAAAACGATGGATTAAACCCAGATCTGTGACTGGGGGAGAGTGTTTGCATTGTCAGCACTCCGTCCATCATTCTTTTGTGTTGTTAATGTCGCCCTAAGTGGGAAAGGTATGCCCAGACGTGGGTCCCGTGCTTCCCATGCCACTGGATTCAAACTAGCCTGGCTGATGAGGGGTGAAACCCCGAAACCGGTCCCAGGATGCTTGTTTCCAGTCCAGGGAAGACCTGGCCTGGCAGTTCGGGCTGGACTGTTCCCATGGGGAACAGGGTCAAGACTGATTTGCATATGGCTGGGTCCAAACTGGAATGGCATGGGCAGCAAAAAAACGATGGATTAAACCCAGATCTGTGACTGGGGGAGAGTGTTTGCATTGTCAGCACTCCGTCCATCATTCTTTTGTGTTGTTAATGTCGCCCTAAGTGGGAAGGGTATGCCCAGACGTGGGTCCTGTGCTTCCCATGCCACTGGATTCAAGCTAGCCTGGCTGATGAGGGGTGAAACCCCGAAACCGGTCCCAGGATGCTTGTTTCCAGTCCAGGGAAGACCTGGCCTGGCAGTTCAGGCTGGACTGTTCCCATGGGGAACAGGGCCAAGACTGATTTGCATATGGCTGGGTCCAAACTGGAATGGCATGGGCAGCAAAAAAACAATGGATTAAACCCAGATCTGTGAGTGGGGGAGAGTGTTTGCATTGTCAGCACTCCGTCCATCATTCTTTTGTGTTGTTAATGTCGCCCTAAGTGGGAAGGGTATGCCCAGACGTGGGTCCCGTGCTTCCCATGCCACTGGATTCAAGCTAGCCTGGCTGATGAGGGGTGAAACCCCGAAACCGGTCCCAGGATGCTTGTTTCCAGTCCAGGGAAGACCTGGCCTGGCAGTTCGGGCTGGACTGTTCCCATGGGGAACAGGGTCAAGACTGATTTGCATATGGCTGGGTCCAAACTGGAATGGCATGGGCAGCAAAAAACCGATGGATTAAACCCAGATCTGTGACTGGGGGAGAGTGTTTGCATTGTCAGCACTCCGTCCATCATTCTTTTGTGTTGTTAGTGCCACAGTGTCCCTCCTGGTGTTGAGGACTTCCTTCAGCACCCCTACGAAGGTGCCCAGGGTGAATTGATGGATCAGAGTTCCTCCCTGAAACCCAAATACTGTTCCTCCTGCAGCCGCTGGGTCTCCTGAAACGTGGCCAGTACCGTTGCCATCGTCTCCTGGGAATGATGGTAGCCTCCCATGATGTCGGAGAGGGCCTCGTGGAGAGTGAGTTCCCTGGGCCTGTCCTACCCCTGTCGCACAGCAGCCCTCCCAGTTCCCCTGTGTTCCTGGGCCTCTGTCCCCTGGACCGTGTGCCCACTGCCACTGCCCATAGGTCCCTTTTGTTGTTGGGGTGGTGGGATAGCCTGGGTTCCCTGCAGTGGTGGACACACTGCTGATTGACGTGTCCTGGGGACAGAGGTATGGGCCCACTGGGTGGGTGCTGTGCTGGTGTTTCCAGAGGGGGGAAGCTCTGAGGTAGCCTGTGACTGTGTCAGGGGAACCAACTGTCTCGAGGTCCCAGATGGGCCGGACTGGTCATCTAGATCCAGTTGGACAGAGCTGCTGTCATCACTGTGGGCCTCTTCTGTTGGTGGTGTGGACATGTGTGGACCCTCCTGTTCGGTGACGTTGGGTAGGGGTCCTGCAGGGGTATAAAAGAATGTTTATTGCATCTGTGTGTACCATGGTGTGCAATGGGTGTGTGACCGTGTACCCCAGTGCTTGCATTCCTGTGTGGGACCTTGTGTGATGGTGGTTTAGGGGGATGTATGTGCAGTGGCCATGCTTTGGTGATGGGTGTCCATGCTTTGTTGTTGCATGCAGGGCTTGGTGTTGGGATGTGTGGTTTGTGATATTGGGACATTTGTGAGGAGTTGGAGTGATGGGTAGATAGGCGAGGGTGGAGGTATGTGATGGCATGCAGGTAGGTTGGGGGATATAGTAGTAAAGATTTGACTTACCAGAGTCCATTCCTCCATCTACTCCTGCGAGGCCCTCAGGATACAGAATCGCCAAGACTTGCTCCTCCCATGTTGTTAGTTGTGGGGGAGGAGGTGGGGGTCCACCGCCAGTCCGCTGAACCGCGATGTGGTGTCTTGAGACCACAGAACGCACCTTCCCCATAGGTCTTCCTGATGTCATCCCTATTTCTTGGGTGCTGTCCCACTGCGT
The DNA here is from genome assembly GCF_031143425.1 of Pleurodeles waltl. Classification (NCBI taxonomy): domain Eukaryota; kingdom Metazoa; phylum Chordata; class Amphibia; order Caudata; family Salamandridae; genus Pleurodeles; species Pleurodeles waltl. The sequence goes on along the minus strand of NC_090439.1, from coordinate 667,969,685 downwards.
TGACCCTGTCCACTATTCTTCGCCATAGCTCCATCTTCCTAGCTATGGAGGTGTGCTGCACCTGTGATCCGAATAGCTGTGGCTCTACCCGGACGATTTCCTCCACCATGACCCTGAGCTCCTCCTCAAAGAACCTGGGGTGTCTTTGCCGTGCCATGGGGTGGTGTGGGTGATGTGTGGGGTAGTGTGTGTAGTGACAAGAGGGGTGATATTTAGTGGCGTGTTGTGTGAGGTGCGTGAAAGTTATTTGGGTGATGGTATTGTGTGCCTGTGAATGCTTGATAGTAGTTTGTAGTGTCTCTCTCTGGCCTTCTTTCGGTATGGTATTTTGGTCGTAGGGGTTTGTGGGTGATGTGTGTGTATGTTTTATATTGCAGTGGGTGTGTGGGAGTGGTGTGTGTATGTGTATCAGGTGTGTGTATTTCAAATTGTCCAATGTGGCTGTGTTTTGTAAGAGTGTGTGTATTTTGAACGCAGCGGTGTGTAGTGCCAATGGAATACCGCGTTGAAAGACCGCTGCATGGATTCGTGGTGTGGGTGTATTTCTGTTGGCATGACGGTGGAGGTTTTGTTTTCGCCAGTTTATCACTTACGTTTGGTGTGGTGGACTTGTGTGGGTGTCTAAATTTTGGCGGATCTCGAGCAGTGGGTCATAATGACCGTGGCGGAATTACACTGCTGCGGCGGTGTTTTGGGAGTCTTCTGCACGGCGGTAAGCGGCATTTACCGCCAATGTTGTAATGACCCCCTTAGTCTACATCCATGGCTGTCAGAGATTTTTCCCATGATCGAATGTATAGTCGTAGGATTAATGCCTGGCATTACGGCATGCGGTTGCGTTGGGGAAGCACATGCTGGGTTTGTATTTAATGTTTGCATTTCAAACTGTACTAACCCTGTGTATATTTCCGTAAGCTCAGCATGTAAGCGATGGACTTCAGCTACCGTCAAGGTTTGCTGCATCAAGGTGCAGTGTATATGTGGCAAATAAAGGACAGGTAGGACCATCATTACTTAGAGGACCTAACCTAACTTGTAAAATTGTATGTCGTAGGGTGCCATGAAGCCAATTATTATGTTCTTGTTAAGATAGATATATTTCTAGATATGCATATGCTCTATGTTGTACAGGTATGTCTGCAGGTGTATAGTGCTGAAATGTATTTGTGTTCCCATCAGCTGCTGGAAATGTGACCCAAGAATAGAATATTTCTGTTCTGTATGCTGCATGAGCTTCAATAACAAATGTAACTGGATCCTTCTGGGCCGTTAGGCCATGTGCCAATAAGTGAGCAGTAGGGGGTGGTTGCATATTGACTGCAATTGCTACCCCTTGCAGGTTCACCATGATGAATTGTAAATTTCTGTTCAGAGATAAGCACCAAATGGGGATTATCCTTTTAGGGTTCAAACTTGACAACCTACAACATTAGTTAGGTACTCCCTACTTAGCTGAGGAGGAAAATCCTCAGAACCATGGACGTCTCCGTGAATAGTACTGAGCTGTCTTTGCATGTAGTGAGACAAGGATACTCAGGAGGACCCAAAAAATAGTGCCTGACCAAACGTTGGCAGCGCCTTGTTGCGCAGGTTCTCATTATCCTAATGAGATTACTGGATTTCAGTGGCAGAATTACCTATAATGCAGGAGACTGATTCTAATCCCACACCATGTGACACCTGTCGGCCTAATCCTGGTTCTGTTCCGGCTAACTAGCAGTGCCTCACCTCCACCCAAGAAGGTGGATGATTGGACAACCTCAGGGGAATTGTAGTCACTCAGATCTCATCTGTTTCTCTCAGTTACATTAGTCTCATAGATGCAGAGTATGGTTCAATAATGTTTTATTGAAGTAACTGCATCTTGGAAAATAAAGCATGTATTGCAATAACTAGGACAATGAAGCACAATAAGATTAAGACTGTGACAAGGAGAGTAAAACACAAAAATAATGCTACCATAGTGTCACTGAGATTGTTAAGGATAGTTCCTACCTAAGCTATGTTAGAGCACAGCATGTTAAGCTCTAATTCTGCCCTTCAGGTTACCCCTGGGAAGGCATCATCCCTCATACGTGAGAAAGAGGCCTGTAGTCTACATAAGCAGGTGCAGCTAAGCATTCAGCAATCAGTATACAGTCGTGGTCATCTGGCTGGAATCTCCCTCTAACGTACATGGGTCAAAGTAGTGTTTTTATAATAAAACAGATGATGTTTCAAGACAGAATCCCCACGTAAGAGTGTGTATGTTTCTGTGAACATTGGAGACAAAGCGTGCCACTTTTGCCGGCAACCTATCTCACTGCAGCCTTGAGAAAGCACAGAAAGAAAGAAATGTATTGTTAAGAATGCAGTGCTGGCTTAGGCGAAGGACAGCTAGATAGAGAGAAATAAAACAAGACCGCAAATGTGGTTATTGTTAAGATCATATTAGGAAGCTGCCTAGTATGATAAAATAACGTGTATAAAACTATAGCTAAAATGGCTACACAACAAGTGAAGTGCACTAGAGGTGCCCATGGCCTATACATCAAATGCTACTAGTGGGCTTCTGGCACTGATTGTGCCACTCACATGAGTAGCCCTATAAACATGGCTCAGACCTGCCACTGCAGTGTATGTGTATGTTTTAACATGCCAATTCGACCTGGCAAGTTAACCCACTAGCCAGGCCCAAACCTTCCCTTTTTATACATGTAAGGCACCCCTAAGGTAGGCCCTAGGTAGCCCCATGCGCAGGGTGCAGTGTATGTTAAAGGTGGAACATGTACTGATGTCTGTTTACATGTCCTAACAGGGAAATACTGCCAAATTCCGTTTTCAGTTTTGCAAGGCGTATCTCTCTAATAGGTTAACATGGGGGCTGCCTTTAAATAACTTTTAAGTGCAGTTTCCCTTTGGGAGCAGATAGAGATCTGGAGTTTGGGGACTCTGAACTCAGAATTTAAAAATACATTTTTTGGTAAAGTTATCAGTTTGAAAATTTCACTTTCAGAAAGTGGGCATTTTTTGCTTAAACCATTCTGTGACTCTGCCTACTTGTGTATTCCCTGTCTGGGTCAGACTGACAGTTGAGCTATTTGTGAATCTCCACTATACGGTGACACAAAGGGAGCTGAGGTGTAGCCTGCATATCCTGATGGGCCATCTTGGCTAGAGTGGAGGGAGAAGTGGTCACTTACACCTGAAGGGGCTGAGTCTGACCTCACACGATGTAGTCTCCAACCCCCTGGTGTGAGTCTTGGGCCAGGTCTGGGCAAGGCAGGATCTTGTGAACAACCTTTCCTTTGACGTTTGCATGCTTAAAAGGCTGCAAGTGGTATAAGTAGTGGATCAAAAACCCCAGATTTTCAGATTACTTCTGGATTCAAGAGGAACCTCTGCCAAGAGAAGAGGTGAAGAGCTCAAGGAAGAATACTGCCCCTTTGCCTGTGCTTTCCTGGGTTGGCCTGCAGTTGCTGCTTCTGCCTGAAAGAGGACAAAGACTGGACTTTGTGGTATATTCCTGCTTATGAAGTGTCTCCAAGTGCTTGGACTGAGCTTGCCTCCTGTTTTGAAGTCTCAGGGCCATCAAAGACTTCCTCTGCCAGCATCTGGGCTCTCTGCTGAGACTCTTGCCCTGCCAAGTGGTGCCCTATCTAGTCCCTGGGCCCTTGAAAGGTGAAGCTGAAATTGACGCACAGGAAGCCATGCAGGGAAAACTTTAATGCACCACTTGCAACGCAGCTGTAAAAACGATGCACCACCCGCATCAAGGTTGCAGTCAATGCACCACCTGCATGGTGGGTGGAAAATGTACGCATCATCTCCATCGCGGCTGGAGAAATGATGCAACACTACTTGCGGCTGCTGAAAATAATGCAAACCCCTTGCAGCGCAGTTTTTCCATCACCATGTAGTCGGATTTCGCATGCATCACCGCTGGGCATCAATAATCAACATGAATCTGCGCGGAGCTGAGGTGCCCCAACCGCAAAACAACTCATCACTGACTTTTTCAACACACACTCTCCCGTGCAGCTTTATTTTTGATGCAAACCTGGTACTTTGTGTAACAAAAACATTTCCATTGTTTTCTATGGAATAAGAATCTATTCTTCAAAAAATGAATAACTTTATTTGTGTATGTTTGATTTTTGACGTTTTGGTCTTGTTTGATTTAGATAAATATTGCCTATTTTTCTAAACTGGTCTGGTGCTCTTTTTGTAGTGTTTTCACAGTATTATGGTGTGTAGTGGTACAACTACTTCCTACATTGCCTTTGAGATAAGCCTGACTGCTTGTACCAAGCTACCAAGGGGGTGAGCACGGGTTATCCTAAATATGTATCGCTTTTACCCTGATTAGAGTGAGGGTCCCTACTTGGACAGAGTGCAAACTGACTTCAAACCTGAGACCCCATTTCTAAAAGGAAACCTAGCAAACTTGCACATTTTCAAAAACCAGACAACTGGGGAGATCCAGGGATGTGTGACCTGCGTGACTCTCACTAGGTAATTTTACCCAAAAGCCCTAGCAAATGTCAAATATTGGTACAAAACTATTTTTTTTCACATTTCAAGTTCTGAAATCTGTGAAGAGCTGCAAATTTTCCAACCCCCTGAGTTCCCATATGTCCCTCGATAAGAACAGTAGCTAACTTATGTGGATAGGTCAAGAGACCATGTCACAAAAGACCCCAAAGTGCTTCATTCCAAGATAAGCATTAGGGGTAGCTGTGGTATTTGTGGCTGTGCTGTGGTGCCCCCAAGCAAACTTGCAATTCACAGACATTTTTAAAAACTAAAAAACTAGGTATTCCAAGGTGGTGTGCCTTGCATTGATCCCATGAGGTGTTCCTACCTATAGTGCTTTGCAGACCTCAATCTTTGCCTGAAATCACATATTTTCCTTACCTTTTTGTTTACTTTCACTTTGCTGTAATGATGTCACCATGCCCTGCAAGACAATTGCATTGCAAGAAAAGAAAAAAAAAAGACTTGGGCTGCTTGGGAAGCTGTTCCCGAGCAACCCAGGCTCAAATAGAAAATAGGGAATCCCTCTGGTGCAGAGCATCAATGGGTTCTTAATTGTTTTCCCTAGTGTCGCCCAATGGCCAACACGTGCACTGGTGAGGTAGTCCGGGTGAATAAAAACAAATACAAAGAATTAAGAAGAATTCCCTAGGGTCAAGGTTACAATAGAAGAGTAGAGTTGACAATCTTAAAAAGAAGATGGCATAGGGCTAGGGATGCCACATGAATACACTGTGTATAAGGTGAATGAAATAACTGTACTTTAATCATTAAAGGTTTTGCTCAGTTGCACACGTAGAAACTAATGCAGAATATTAAATCTGCCTGCTGATATATTTCACTGATGGTCAGAATATAGACAAATGTGTTTCCTTATCAAGGCTCGATATAGAATAGTGATTGCTGTTACACTAACAGTCATTATGTTAGCTTTCATAATGTTCTTAATTAGTATGAGTATCACACCTGAGTTGGAAATATTTAGATCTACAACTGCACACACAGTAGATGAGAGAAAAACAAAGGCTTTGTTTATAGATGCTTTAAAGGCAGGTTTCACACTGAATGCATTTTCTAGGATAGTTCAAGAATACACACATTCTTTAGATGCTAAGGATTGTTATGTTTGTGCTTCAGCTACTGAAGATGGTCACCTACCATCAAATTCTGCTTTCATATGCAGTTACATGTAGTATATTGCTTACTTCATTTTACAGACAAAATCTTTTTGAATATTATCTTTCCAATAATGTCTTCGGCCCTCATTATGACATTGGCGGTGAGTGATAAAGTGACGGTAATACCTCCAACATCTGGCGGTAGTTACCGCCAAATTATGACCATGGCGGTGATAACTCCCATAGACAACCAATGTCCCACACCAACCACCAGGGCGTTAACACCACTCACCATAGCGGTAGCCGTCAACAGCCAAGCACAAGACAAAGTACCGCCCACCATATCATGACCCAGGAAATCTCCATGATTTCTGGGGCGGTACCAATGCCATCAAAAGCCTGGCGGAAACAGAAGACCAAAGACTCACCATCAGAGACACAGGGAAGAACAACGCCGTCATGGAACCGGAACTGCAAGTCTTCCTGATGCTCATCTATGCCATGCTCCACCTGGAACGCCGACGAAGATGACGACGGTGAGTACAGTAGCCTAGCACACAAGGGAGGGAGGGAGGAAAATGAGAGTGACACACACACATGACACACACCCGAAACACACACACCATATACACAACCAGCTGCAGAGGAAAAACAATGGCACACGACACATGGCATAATAATGCAAGAACAACAAGAATGCAGTAATGAGAATGTATTAATTGTGAACATCTACCAGAATAACAAATTGTACAAAAAACAGATACGTACATATGTACACAAAGGGCCAATACCCAGTCCAAAGTACTAAGGGCCCACATGACCACAGCGCACAGTCCAAGGCCCAACTCGAATCCTGACTTCATCCGGATAGAACTCTGCAGGGGCATCAGTTTGCAAGTGGGCAGGCACCTCAGGGGGATGGGGGGTGGGGGAACCTCAGCCGAATACGGGAACAAGCCCACTGGTTCTGGAGGGGGCTACATGCCCATTTCTCTGTGCTGGGGAGTGCAAGGCTGCAGTGGAATGGGTGACCTTCCCACTAGTTCTGGAGGGGGCTCCAAGCCCATTTCTCTGTGCTGGGGAGTGCAAGGCCACAGTCTCTCAGGTGGGTGACTTTCCCACTGGTTCTGGAGGGGGCTCCATGCCCATTTCTCTGTGCTGGGGAGTGCAAGGCCACAGTCTCTCAGGTAGGTGACTTTCCCACTGGTTCTGGAGAGGGCTCCATGCTCATTTCTCTTTGCTGGGGAGTACAAGGTCACAGTCTCTCAGGTGGGGTACATGCCCACTGCTTCTGGAGGGGACCCCTGGTACAGCTGTCCCTGGAGGGTGGCCTACATAGCTTCCGGTGGTGGTGAGGACTGCGCTGTGCCATCTGGAGGTGAGGACTGCACTGTGTCAGCAGGTGAAGGTGCCTTCTGGGTAGCCTCTGCTGGAGGCGAGGGATGCACTGTCTCAGCAGGTGAAGGTGCCTCCTGGCAGCCTCAGGAGGAGGAGTAGGCTGCACTTCCTCAGCTGGCAGTGAGGGCCCCATAACCACTGGTGGTGGCAGTGGTGGTGTCACCCTGACAGCCTCTGCTGGAGGTGAGGGCTGCACTGTGTCAGCAGGTAAAGGTACCTCCTGGGCAGCCTATGCTGGAGGTGAGGGCTGCACTGTCTCAGCAGTTGAAGATGCCTCCTGGGCAGCCTATGCTGAAGGAGTAGGCTGCACTTCCGCAGCTGGCGGTGAGGGCCCTGTGACCACTGGTGGTGGTGTCACCCTGACAGCCTCCACTGGAGTTGAGGGCTTCTTCCCCTTCATGGCAGGAGGTGTTGGATCCTTACCCTACCTGGCAGGGGTGAGGGCTTCTTCCCCTTCATGGCTTCACTGACTTGCCACCACGACTAGGTGGCGCCACCACTGTCTGCGTGGACTGTTTGGCTGAGGTGCTGGGTCGGGTCGTTGGGGCCCTGCTCTTACAGGCAGGAGGGGGGGAGGGAAGAGGTCAGGTTGGGCAAGGAAAAGCTTCTTAGGGACGGTGGGGCGGGATGAGGGAAGAGGGATCGGAGTGGAGGTTGAGGGAGTGGTTGTTGGAGGTGTATGTCTACTGGACTTGGGTGCAGGTGCATGGGCAGTGTGCTGATGTGAGGTGAATGGCTGTTGGGTGTGTGAGTGCTTACGTTAGTGTCCTTTAGGAGGGGGGACAGACAGAGTGGGAGAGGACACAGGGTACGTGTGCATGGATGTTGTGGAGGTGTCTGCTAATGAGGTGTGTGTGCTGCTTGGTGTGGTGATGCTGGTGGTGGATGTTGATGCAGAGCATGCAGGTGTGAGTGTGGACATGACTGTGAGGGAGGTAGAGTAGGAGGAGGAGGAGGGGGAGATAGTGGATGTGGCTGTGTCTGCAACTGTCTGGTGTTTGTGGGATGAAGTGTGGTGCCTGTGTTTGAATGTGCCACTCTTATGTGATGTCCTGGGTGTATGCTCGTCTGTATGTGTGCATGGGATGGAGGGGGGGGGCGGTAAGCACAGGAAAAATGGCGGCCATCAGAGAGGAGGTCAGAGCCTGAATCGATCTCTGTTGGACCGCCAATCCACTGTGGATGCCCTCCAGGAATGCACTGCTTTGCTGCATTTTGGATGTCAGCCCCTGGATGTGATTCAAAATGGTTGACTGCCCTACAGAGATAGAGCTCATGAGGTCAATAGCCTCCCCACTCAGGGCAGCAGGGCTGACTGGGGCAGGGCCTGAGGTGCCTTGGGCGAAGGAGATGTCCACCCTCCTGGGTGAGCGGGCACGAGCAACTCCCTGAGGGGCTACTGGGAGAGCAGTGCTGGTACGGGGTGGTGGCTCTTCCTGCAGCTGGGGTGGCCACAGAGGTGTCCACCACCAACAGGGAGCTTCCATCTGAGGAGTTATCTGAGTCTGTGTTGTCACCTCCTGTCTCCACCGTGGTGCTCCCCTCGCCCTCTGTCCCACTAGTTCCCCCGGAGTCAGTGGACTCTGCCTCCAGGATCCTGTGGAATGCAGCTCCCACTGTCACTAGTGCCCCTGCTCCTCCACCAGATGATGCTAATGCACACATGGACAGGATGAAAGTAGAAAAAAAGGGGGGAGAGAGAGAGAAAGGAAACACTGGGTCACTTATTGCACCAACAGCACAGTTGGCATACACAGCACCGTCACACACAGGGGTCAGGATTGGGCACTATGCATTGCACTGCCAGTGATTTGGCTAGATGCCACGGCAAGATGAGGGTCACACACCGCCAAATGCACCCCTCCTGGTACCCACAAAGCCCTGACTGACATGGAATGCTAACAAGCTAGGTTACCTGCATTTGCCATACACCCATTAGCCATGAGCTGGATCACGCTGCAATGTCTGACCAGGCATTAAGGGGCACCCACTAACTCACACCCACCACCCGGATCCCATGCCACCTACTAATTATTGCAGTAATTCCCACTGTAATCAACCCGTGTGGCTGCTGTGATGCCCTCAAGCGCCCATCCAGCTCTGGGTAGGCCACCGCCAGTATGCAGGCCTTTGTGGGGTTCAGGTTCTGACGGGCACCTCTTCCTCATTGGGAGGCCATCCCCTGCTGGGCCGCCACAGTCTTCCATGCATAGCGTCTAAGTCCTCCCACCATTTCCGACAGTGGGTGCTCTGCCTGCCATAGACCCCTGGGTCTGCACGTCTTTGGCGATGGCATGCCATAATCCCTTCTTTTGATGGGTGCTGACCTACAGAGGTAATATAAACAGGAGGACACCATTACACCCCCAATCCATCCTGTCACACATATGGCCCACCAGTCCCATTTCCAACTTCATTGGCACACACATCGCCTAGCGCATACCATGTACACCACCACAAGACACACCCCCATGACACGATGCTTGCACACACATCTCCATGTATCCTTCCCACATGCATCGTGTCCAAGGTATACTCACCTGTTGGTCTGGAGGCCCACACAGCAGTCCGTACTGGGGTAGGATCCCATCGACCATTCGCTCCAACTCCTCCGCAGTGAAGGCAGGGGCCCTTTCCCCGGTCACACGGGCCAAGGTAGGTTCCAGGCACAGGTCACAGCAGGACACGCAGTTAAGGTGTTCTCCTGTTGAAGGTCAGGAAACAAGTGAGGAATCAGATAGAAAATGGCGGTCACGCCCGAGACAGTGTACACAGTCACCACCCGGCGCGGATCCCCATTGCTCACTGTACTTCATAGAGCCCCATATTATCCAATGAGGAATTGCACGGCGATGCAAGGCCGCCTTCCACCACGATACCCAACATCGGCGGAGTTACCTCACTTCCACCTGTCCCTACATACAAGACAGGCGGTCACCATTTCATAGTGACGGACAACGATCATATCAACCATAACTGCATCACAGCCGAGATTACCACATACCTCACCATTCTCACAGTCTCATCACATAAAAGCACTATGTACACTGAGGATGAGGTTCCATTGTTCAAATTGGGAGAGCCTACTCACTCTTGTGTCACTTATATACCTACCACTGCGGATTAATAGGAGGAGGAGACAAACCCCTGTGTACAGACCCCTTGTGGACTTGGCTACACTGGAGGACAGGCACATTATACTCACCTATAGGCTGGACAGGGCCACAATCACAGAGCTGTGTGCCCAATTAGAGACTGACCTGATATCTGCTATCCGTCATCCAACCGGGATCCCCCCTCTTGTGCAAGTGCTATCAGTGCTCCATTTCCTGGCAACTGGTTCTTTCCAAGTGACAGTGGGCTTAGCAAAAGGAATGTCACAGCTGATGTTCTCAATCGTGCTGGCAACAGTTTTGTCTGCCCTGGTGAAACACATGTGCAGCTACATAGCTTTCCACCAGGTGGGAGATCTGGCAGCTGTGAAGGGCGGATTCTATGCAGTGGGACATATCCCCAATATTGTTGGGGAAATTGAAGGGACACATAGGTGGTCATTCTGACCCTGGCGGAGGACCGCGGGAGAACCGCCGACAGGCCGGCGGTGCTCCAATGGGGATTCCGACCGCGGCGGTAAAGCCGCGGTCGGACCGGCACCACTGGCGGGGTCCCGCCAGTGTACCGCCGCCCCATTGAATCCTCCGCGGCGGCGCAGCTTGCTGCACCGCCGCGGGGATTCCGACCCCCCCTACCGCCATCCAGATCCCGGCGGTCGGACCGCCGGGATCCGGATGGCGGTAGGGGGGGTCGCGGGGCCCCTGGGGGCCCCTGCAGTGCCCATGCCACTGGCATGGGCATTGCAGGGGCCCCCGTAAGAGGGCCCCTACATGTATTTCACTGTCTGCTGTGCAGACAGTGAAATACGCGACGGGTGCAACTGCACCCGTCGCACAGCTTCCACTCCGCCGGCTCGATTCCGAGCCGGCTTCATCGTGGAAGCCTCTTTCCCGCTGGGCTGGCGGGCGGTCTGAAGGCGACCGCCCGCCAGCCCAGCGGGAAAGTCAGAATTACCGCCGCGGTCTTTCGACCGCGGAACGGTAATCTGACGGCGGGACTTTGGCGGGCGGCCTCCGCCGCCCGCCAAGGTCAGAATGAGGGCCATATTGCGTTAGTCCCCCCGCCACAATGAACAGATGTTCAGGAATCGGAAGAGTTTCCACTCACTGAATGTCTAAATGTTGTGCCTGGCAGACCAGTAAATCTCCCACGTCACTGCTAAGTATCTTGGGTGGGTGCATGATGCCTTTGTCCTGAGGAATAGCAGCATCCCAAATGTGATGGCCCAACTACATAGGTATAGGGTGTGGCTAATAGGTGACCCATGGTCCCCACCCACTGTATGTTAGTGTATGCCTTCAGGTGTCATCCCCATAGCATTGTGTGAGGCTAAATGTTGTCCCTCACACAGGTGACTCTGGCTACCCAAACCTATCGTGGCTGCTGACCCCTGTGTGCTACTCACCCGGGAAAGTCTGCCAGATAGTAGCAGCATGCTGCATGTTGCACTACCTGGCCCCCAGACAGCATGTACCTTTTCTGCAGGAGGAGGAGACTGGAGATGCCCCTCTGGCAGCAGTGGACCCTGAGGACAGTAAGGATGAGGAGGCAGAGGATGAGGATGAGGACAACCGAAAATCAGTTATACGTCAATACGTCCAATGACACACAGGTGAGGCAGTGCAACTGACCATTCATCTGACTATTGATGTTTTCTGTGTGGCTGTAGCATGATGGCATTAACTTCCATTGCATCTCAACTTACTGTCACCTATGGCGTGTCATTTTGATAACAACTCTGTACTGATGTGATGACTACAGACATCTACAGGTCATTATTTATATGCTCTCTCAGTGTCCAGATCATTTGCACTAAATGTGACTGTTTCCATAAATGCACATTTTCAACACATAAAATACTAGTAGTCAAGTTGAGTTCAAGGGTGTTTATTGTAGTACTATGAAATTGAGGGGAAAGGGCAACGGAATGGGGTGATGATCGAGGAATGTCCAGGGTATTCTACCAGTCTGTTTGTAGCACAGGTCCAGTGTCCAAGGGGCCATAGGAAGGGGAGCAAAGGCAGTTCAAAGTGGACAAGGTGACAGTCTGGGACACGAGGGGGACAATCAGGAGAGTCTCATTTCCTGCCGTTGGTCTTGGCAAGTGTCTCTGGCTTCTGTCTGGGTTACAGGGAACGTTTGCGGGGTGGTTCACCTTCTGCAGGGGGAGAGGTGCTGGTGGCCTGTGGGTCCTGTGGTGGGGCCTCCTGCCCACTAGCTGCAGCGGAAGTGGAGGGCTGGTCCATGAACTGGCTAGTGGTAGGAAGCCGCTGATGTGCTGTTGCTTCTGTCATGATGTTGCCATGTCTGCCAGCACTCCTGCAATGGAGATCACGGTGGAGTTGATGGCCTGCAAGTCCTCCCTGATCCCCTGATACTGTTCCTCCTGCAGCCACCTGTTCTCCTGCACATTGTCAAGGATCTGGCCCATCATGTCCTGGGAATGTTGGTAGGCTCCCAGTATCTCAGTGAGTGCCTCCTGGAGAGTCAGTTCCCTGGACCTGTCCTCCCCTTAGTGCACACGGCCCTCCCAGTGTCCCTGTTGCCCTGTGCCTCTGTCCCCTGAACAGTGTGCCCACTGCCACTGAACCCAGGTCCATGACTGTCTTGGGGACGAGGTGTGGACTGGGGTCCCTATATAGGTGGGCACACTGCTGATTGATGTGTCCTACGGACAGAGGTGTGGGTATGCTGAGTTGGTGCTGTGGTGTTGGATACTGATGGGGGGGGCTCTGTGGTGGACTGTGAGGGGGTAGGGTGACCGACTGTCCAGTGGTCCCTGATGGGCCATGTTGTTGGTCCAGATCCTGAAGTCCAGAGTTACTGTTATCATTGGGGGCATCTTCTGTTGGGGGACTATATAGTCGTGGCACCTCCTCTCCACTGGGATTGGCAGGGGCACCTATGGGGATGAAAGTGATATATTATGCTGCATGTCTGTGACATATTGTACATCCCTGGCTTCCCCTCTATCGTTGCTGTTGCTCTGCCACCTTTGTTTGTGTATGGTGATGTATTGTGGGATTTTTAGTTTTCCTATGCTGTGCATGCTTTAGTGATTGGTGTCAATGCAGGGCTAGGAGGGCTGTCCATGCATTGGTATGGCATGCAGGATTTGGCATTAGGGTTAGTCATATGTGTAGGTGCAGTGTGTGGGATGAAGTGGAGTGATGGGAGTGAGGGTGAGGGGGTGTGATGGCATGCAGGTATGTGGGGTGATAGGTTATAAATATGGACTTGCCAGTGTCCAGTCCTCCGGCTACTCTAGCGAGTCCCTCGGGATGCAGTAATGCTAAGACTTGCCCTCCCATGGTGTGATCTGTGGGGAGGAGGTGGGGATCTCCACCGCCAGTCCTATGTATGGAGAGCTGGTGCCTTGCTGCCACGGAACGTACCTTCCCCTGTAGATACTTCCACCTCTTCCTGATGTTGTCCTTTTTTCTTGGATGCGCCCCACGCCGTTCACCCTGTCCATGATTCTCCATCATAGCTCCATCTTCCTGGCAATGGATATTTGCTGTACCTGTGCTCCAAACAGTGGTGGCTCTACCCTGATTATTTCCTCCACCATGACCCTTAACTCCTCATCTGTGAAACAGGGGTGCCTTAGTGGGGACATGGGTGTTGTGTGTTGGTGAGAATGTGTTTAGTAATGTGGTGGGGTGTGTGATGCATACAGGATGTATGTGTGTATGTGGTGTGTGTATCTAGTTGTCTCTGTGCTGTTCATGTCAATCGCCTGGCAGTAATTGTTGTTCGTAAATGGTTGTGGGTAATGTGGGTTTGTGTTTTATGGTGCTGTGGGTGGGTGGGTGTGGTGTGTGAACGAATGTTAGGTGTGTGTTTTTAGTATTGGCTAATGTAGCGTTGTTTTGTATGTGGGTGTCCATTCTGAGCGCGACGGTATGTACCGCCAATAGTTTACTGCCATTGAATGTCTGTCGTGGTGATTCGTGGGTCATGATGTGGTGTGCGTTATTTTGATGGCCTAATGGTATGGGTGTTGGTACCGCCACTTTAGCACTGACCTTTGGGCTGGCGGACTTTTTTATGTGGCTGTATTCTGTCGGATTGCTGTGTGTGTGTCATAATATGGGGAACAGATATCCGTCACTGCATTGGTATGTTGGCGGCCGTCACCATGGTTGTAAGCGGGATTTACCTCCAATGTTAATGAGGGCTTTTATCCTTTCTAAAGTCCTTCCTCATAAAGGAATGGATCCTCAGCCACAGGCTAAGTAGATGAAGACAGTTTTTTTTTTCTTTAGGTTCCTTACAAAGATAGTGTTTTGAAGGATGTATGGAAACAGGAGAAAGATGAGTATGAAAAGAAAATGGTGTATCCCAGATTAAAATTAGAAAGATGAGAAAAGTGGAAATTATGCTTCTACAGTAGAATAAACTGCATCCAAACTAGACACATGGAGATAAGTAGCCGTGAACATACATTTGAAGTTCTTGGAGCACCTGTTCAACTATTAACTGTGGATGAACCAGTTATTCCTGGAGTATATTTTACTTGTGTGTAAGATGCATTTTTACCCACTGAGGGTGTTTGCTATTTAGCTTCATTGTTTCCTAAAATGGATCATGTAAATAGTACACATGTTTTAACAATGAATCCATCTCACAGACATAGACGAATTGGTAATGATGGGACACAATTAGTTGGAGATACTTTTGGTGTAATTAATCCCCCAGTGGGAGTAGTCTTAATTGATGAGAAAATCAGAAAGCTTTCCACAGTTATAGAAAAGTTAGCCACTAGTACATCTGGTGCTTCGTTATCAGGCAAAACAGAATTAGTAGCTATTAGATCAATGGTTTTGCAAGATTGTTAATTGTTGATTGATTGAAGACATTGTTCGCAGTGAAAGGTGGAGTTTGTAAAATGTTGAAAGCACAACATTGCTGTTTATACATACCAGACAAGAGTAAGATGATTGAAGAATTTGCAAAGAACATTTGGGATGTAAAACCTTTAGTAGAACAGTTAGAAACAATGAGTGTCTTAAGAACTTTAGGTAAAGCAGCTTCGTCTATAAGTAGCTGTCATGGATATATTGGTAGTAGAGTTTTAGGGGTTATAATAAAACCTATATTGATTATTGCCATTTGCTAGATTTGCAAATTTGCTTTATATATATGGATTTAGGAGAAGAAATGGTAGGAAGAAAAAGTAATGCTTATAAAGATTTGAAGGGAGTACAAACTTAAAAAAAAAAATAAGGTAGAAGACACATAAAAGAAATATGGTGAACCATAAACATTAATTTGTGATAAAATGTGATGGTCACTCTAGCCATCAGAGTGGGAAATTGCTGGAGCAAATTTCTTCACCTTTGCAAGTTAAACACGTTTAACTGAAAGTACAAATTTCTATCATATATAACACATGCATAATGAATGCTAATTAGTAGCAGGCACTCCTACTTATGCAATACAAGCACAGAAATGAAGTAAGACATTGTTTTGACCACTATCTTTTGACTTGTGAGCCTGTCTACTGATGTCATATTAAATGTCGGCTCTACATGTTTGGGACAACAGTCCTGTTTTCACATTAAACTGTTGTTTTGCACAAGATGTTTTTCTTTCTTCTCTGCAGATAATGAAGCAGAGAAGAAAGAAAAACATCTTGTGCAAAACAACAGTTTAATGTGAAAACAGGACTATTGTCCCAAACATGTAAAGCCGACATTTAATATGGCATTAGTAGACAGGCTCACACGTCAAAAGATAGTGGTCAAAACAATGTCTTACCAAATGGTGAGTCAGGACCCTAGTTCCCAGCATATAATGCTTGCAGAGACCTTGTGACTCCTGCCCAAGTTGGTAACATGGAGCTTCTTTCTATGGAACTGTGCATTTCATACGTTTACATTTTTTACGAGTTAGATAATGCTCTGGAGAGGAAAATTGGAGCGATGGAAGGTTATGATTACACTTGAATGGGAATATAGGAGTAATGCAAAGGCCGAGACTCAGAGCGGCACTCAAGATGATGAACTGACCAACACATAACACTGTCTCATGGCCTGCCTGTCCTTGGACCAAGCTCTCCTGCTTGGACTGGTTAATGCTCTAATGGCATGAAGACCAGTGTTAAATAAGAATGCAGATGTGGCCTACCGTCAGTGGATAAAGTGGATTCAGCAATCATTAGATGAGTGTATTCCTATAGCAAGAACAAGAACCAAGCTTTATATTAAAAGAGCCTTGGAATGGCTGTTCTCTTTTGTGGAAGACAGAACCTTTAAAGTAATGGAAAACGCAAGATTCTCATATATCAGGCCTTCCAGGTGCAGGGTTCCACAAGGCTCCTCACTGAGTCTTACCATGTTTAATACCTGCATGCATGCACCAACTAACAGTGTACAAGATTGTGGCCTATCCCTAGTTTCATATGCAGACAATACTCAGTTAATTGTTTCATTTGCAAACGGTTCCAATTCGGGAAGCCATCTCCTAGCGCCCTGTCTGGAAAAAGTGGCCAACTGGATGGCAAATTGTTGCCTACAGCTACACAGTGAGAAGACAGAGCTAATGATCATGGGAAATAATCTTCCCCTCCTGCAATTAACTGGCCCAGCTGTTCGAGTCCTCACCTCGCTCCCAGTACCTCCATAAAGAGTCTGTTTATGTGGTTAGATCAAACCCTAAGGATGGAGATCCAAGCAAAAAAACTTGCAGCAACATGCTTGGGTCTACTCAGAACGATCTGGAAAATATTGGATCTCATTACGGAAAACTCAAGAAGAAGAATGATTCAATCTCTAGTGGTCTCCTGATTACGGGAAGTCACTGTTCTTGGGCTTCTCAAAATCAGTTATAAAGAAATTACAGGTAGTCCAGAACACACAGCTGGACTAATTCTCAAAATACCTAGTCGCCAATCAGTGAAAGAGGCCTTGGGAAATCTCCATTGGTTGCTTGACAATGCAAGAATCAAGTTTAAAGCTCTTTGTCTTACACAAAAAGCCATTCATAACAAGGGACCAGATAAGATCAGAAACCTTCTCGCTTCATATGTCCCTTCTAGATCCCTAAGATCATCCCACCAATTTCTACTAAGAATCTCAAAAATCAGAAGGGCAAGGTGGGGTGGTAGATCTTTTTCCTAGCTGGTCCCCAAATTTTGGAACAATATGCCACATCAGTTAAGGCGTTTGAAGGAGGAAATGATCTTTAGGAAAAAGCATAACGCTTGGCTTTCTCCCCAGTAATGTCCACACTGATGGTCACTTCCCTATGGTCAGTCGCACTCACCCATCGCTGGGAAGCCCATGGGCAGCCATGCACTCTATAAATGCTACATAACATAACCTTTTGATCAACTTTATATTTCTCCATCTCATCATCAGAGTTCTCTCTTAGATGCTCAGTTAATACCACACAGATTGACACAAAGTACCTTACTTGGCAAGTGATGTCACCGGGTGCTGAAGGCAATTAGGAGTAAAAAAGAGCATCAATAGGGATCTGTGAAAGAGAACTGTCTTCCACTAAGGTAAGATATATAGTGATAGGTATAATTTGTTATGTTTGTTATGTATGATTAATTTAGGCAAAGCCTTTACTGTGATGGTGAGTGCTCCAAGGAGATGGGGTGTGTTGTGAGCTGTGACCTTAACTTGCAATTTCGAGAGCAGTTCCAGTATAAAATGTGCACACATTTGTAAACTTTAGCAGTTTGAGGCTTTTTATAATGCTCACTCTATTGTTCCTTTTGAAATGCAAAACGTGTAAATATGAAAGTAAAACTTATGATGTTTTGCTTTCAAATTATAAAATCACAATCATTACTCAGACTCAATATTTAATAAACTGCGTTTAATGTATACCAATATTATTTTACTTGAAAAATGAAGCCATTATTAATGGAGAGTAAGTGCAATACCAATATGAGGAACATTATGAGCAACATGAAAATAAATTAAGGGCCTGATTTTTAGAGGAGGTCACAGATGTACA
Organism: Pleurodeles waltl; assembly: GCF_031143425.1. Taxonomy (NCBI): domain Eukaryota; kingdom Metazoa; phylum Chordata; class Amphibia; order Caudata; family Salamandridae; genus Pleurodeles; species Pleurodeles waltl. The sequence goes on along the minus strand of NC_090439.1, from coordinate 667,951,566 downwards.
TCTACAGTTATATGCCCTTGCATTGGTGCAGACTGATGATTTTTCAGGAATTTGCAAGAGTTTACAAAAGTAGACCTGGAAACCATACTTCTATTTTTGTCTGAGCAAATACACATCTTTGATTGTCTGAAAATCTGACTAGTAAATGCAAATTCACTTTCCCTTGTTTTACGCATGCCCTTGTTAGGAGTAAATTACAAACATTTTCCACTGTGAGGATGTTAGAAATTGGGTTTCTGGTTGGCAGAGGTTTGCACTCTGTACAAGCAGGAACCACAACCCTAGTCAGGGTAAGTCAGATACTCACTAAATTTTAACCTGAGCTCACCCTCTGGTAGGCTGCAACAGAGCAGTCAAGCTTAACTTAAGAGGCAATGTGTAAAGTATTTGTGCAACACTTCAAACAGTAACACAGTGATAACACCACAAAAAGACTCCACATTAGGTTAATAAAATAAAAAAGGTTGGGGAAAAGACCACCTTAAGGCTGTTAGGTCAAACAAAGGAGATATTGGACAGGAGTTGGTGAATACCATTAAACATGTTCATTTGTGGATGTGCACAGACTCGCAGGGCTTTCTAACCCTGAAATTACCACTTCCCTGCATCCAGCTTCTGTATGTAGATTTGGAGAATGGTGACAAAATCAGATCCTTGCAAATTCCCGCCAGGCACATTGTAATGTGCGTTCTGGCTGGGCTGTCCTGCGCGAACAGTGTTAGGATATTGGTCTCTGCTCCTCTAAGGGAGCAAAGGGCAATATCCTAACACTCCAGCACCCTCAGAATATGCACTGTCTGAAAGGCAGACAGTGCACATTTTGATGTGCCGGGCAGGGAGGCCCCTGCACTGCCCTTGCCATGCGTATGGGCAATGCAGAGACCCCCCTGTACCCCCTGGCACTGGCTCTCTGCCAGCCGTTTGATGGAGGGGTCCCCCCTGTCAAAAGGCTGGCTGAAAGAGGGGTTGTAATCAGACAGAAAGCGCTGACTTCTGCGTCCCCCCGGCTGGTTACAAGCCAGACTGCCATCATGCCATCGGGAACCATGTTCATGGCGGGAATGCGGACCCCTGACTTGTCCACCCACCAGAGTTCAAACTGGGCAGTCTGACGGACAAAGTTGCGGGGCTCCGACCGTCAACGTGAGTGTGGCCATCCTACGTCTGTCACACTCGTAATGAGGCCCTAAAACCTGAGATAATATAAGCCCTAATGTAATTAGAGAGGCCATTATTAAAGCTATGATATAACGAGAAGGCTGCCATAATATGTCACCTCATTAGGTAGAACCAAAGTGCCAAGTGGATTTTTTACAAGACAAGTAGATATCTGAAGCATGCAACCCCTTAGACAAGTGAATATATTATATTATTGCACATTCCTTCTGGTATTGTACCACGTAACAAGTTTGGATAAGCCTTTGCTTCTGTACCTATTAATTACAGACGTCCTAAAACCCATTTCTTGAGTATGTGCTACTCCTTCAACATAACATGATACTTCACACTCACTGCACATTATGTTGTTTACAATGTCATGTACCCTGTACACAGTGCCTTTTGTGATTCTAAGATGGCCACACTGATGGACTGAAAACATTTTACACAGCTTTTTCCATAGGTCCCAGGTATTAGTCACATGCCGGCTTGTATTGTCTTGAATATGGAGAATGTGACTTTGAGCATTGGCCGAATGGAGGAAAATAGAACGGTTTACTGAGCGACTCATTCATTACTGCACGGAGGGTGCTTCTGGTTTCTGAACATGAGTGCTAAAGCACAGCATAATCTCAGAATGGTAAACAAGATGATGATGATGATGCCTTGTGGGAGTAGGGCAATATGCTCCGATCTAGATTCTCTATCACAGAGCTGAAGTTTAAGGTGGTGAATTATTTCTTGGGCTTCTTCCTTGATAATCCAGAAAGGACAAAAGCCAAAATACTTAAAGTGTGATAGGGTTTAATAGTCATATCAACCATAAAGAGGTATTTAACAGAGTTCCTCATACTTTCATGTAAATAAGATAGCAGAATAAGTGACAAAAATCATCTCTTCTGCTCTTCCCTGACATGTCGATCTTCGGCAGCTACAATATGTAACACAAAGTGGGAGCCACAAGTCTGTTGCTCAACGTGTATGTTTGCTGGTTTGTCCAAACGAATGTTGTTTTCGAGACAGATGACTTTCTATCTATCCTGATATTTATTAACATTTTACAGCTTAGAAGCTGGTAGGACAGGACGAGACAGTTTGGCTGCCTCCACTAATGTAATGGTAGTTGAATGAAGGGGAAGAGTCCTAACATACAGTCTGACTACAACAAGAGGTGGAAGGTGCAGAACCCATACAGTTAGAGCAATAGCCAGTAGATCTTAGCTTGCGGAAGACTACTGGGTAGTGCTTGATTCAAGTTAATTATTGCCCTTATTATAAATGTGCAGGTTTTCTATTACACTCGAAACCTTTGGTCTAAGGTGACATCTAATTTAGACATGCTGTACACAGAATGGTTTTGTACTGCAAACATGCCTCATTACTTCGCATTGCACAGTAAGCTCGATGTTTCTTTTGCAGAAATTAAGAGCTATGCTTTTTGGCAATTTGCAGAAAACTGTTATGTGCACGTGCAAAGGTTATATCGTCAGTTCATTGAATTCATGACTGAGGGGGGATTTCTGTTTCTCTTCAGCGAAGGGTCCTTACATCTCCCATTTTCCACGAAACAACTGCCCTTTAATAGAACCCGCGCATTGGAAATAATTGTTAAAACAAAGGAGTTCATTGAAGCAACAATAAAGAGTAGAGACTCGCTTAGCAGAATAAAGAACAGCTTAGACGTCATTTAAATTGTTGGTTGAGAAATTATTCTGGCTCAAGTTTGAGCATTTTTACATTTTTTGAGTGGAAAATGTCAAAGTGAGTTTCGTTGCATGCTTAGATCCAGAAAACAAAGTCGTATTTCTAGTGTTAGGCATTACCAAAAACGCTTATATTTTTCTCACTATTGTGAATATAAATAGGGTTATTTGTTTCTTGGAATCTTAGTCCTAATATTGCACATTTTTTAACATATAGGAGAATATTCTTCGAAGCACTGCTTTTGATAATATACAGGTTTTGTTCGGAAAGTCTCATGCCTGTGTCAATTTTGGTAAAGCGTGACTACTTACCCGTGAGGGTCTCAGGGCGCTGCGGGAGAGGGTAAGTACCAGTAACAAGCTGGTCTGGTACTGTTAAGAGGTATCTTCTATTTATATAAATGAAGCTTATTACTTAGGATTTTGCTGCATACTCTATTTTCAGCTTTAATTTCTCTTTAATTTTCAAAAAATTTCACAATGTCCTCATCCTTGCTCCTCATCCCAGGCATCACTTGTGAGGCTCGGTCCTCTGCCAGCCACACAGACTGGTACTGGAAACATGTTATGATGTGGTTGGTGGAGCGGCGACTATAGGAACCTCCAATAGTTAGAGATTTAATGTAACCAGAAAGATGACGTTCCTGCCCACTCTGAGGCCCAGGAGGTGGGACCTTTGGAGTGAGAAGAAATTGAACAGAAGCTGCAATTCAATCAACAGGATATTGACATTTTTAAATAGCATTCAATTCTGTAGGATTCAATGATGAGATTGTTGTAATAGTTTTCAAGGTTTTATTAAATATTTTAGTAAGGGAATTCTTTATTAGCATATCATAAGATTTTCAATACCATTACAGAACAAAGCATGAAGTGCTTTCCATGAAGATAATCCCTTTTTTAAGCTTAATAGAGTGGAAAAAGTATCAACAGAACCCATAAAGAGCTTATGGTTCGAGAAGTGAAAGTCCAAAAGCTGTAACACAACCTCCCATAAAGAGAGGCTCCAGAAACGTAGTAGAGTCTCTAAACACCATGAGTTTCAGAGTAGAATCAAACATTTCCTAGAGGGAATCTGAGAAGCACCAGCAAAGAGTCTGAGTCAGATTGTATCTGAGTCAAAGTGCTCTCAAGAACTGCAAAAGGGACTCTGAAGTGATCTAAGAAGAAAGCCTTCTAGTCTCCAGTCTAAAAAAAACTAATTTTTACAATAAAACATATCAGCAAAATGCAACATTCTGTAGTGTCTTGTGATGATAGCTTGTTGTCTGAAACAACAGGATTATCACAAAACACATATCCAGGTGAAACTCATTTTCAATCCATTTAAATATTATAGCAAAAAAACCTTGCTACTAGTTAACTCATAAAAAAAACTTCTCAAATGAAGACAAAAATCACCCCTCACCACTGCCACTGGGTGTAAAGTGGTGAAAGAGATATGTCTAACACAAAACCATCTAAGACCAGAAATTGATCAGAAGACCTTGCATCCAGACTATTCTCTTGGCACCAATTCTTAAACTTTCTTGAATGTCTTTATTATACTGCAAGCACTGAAAGCCTCCTGCAAGACTGGATATCAATTGCTACCTTCCTTGAGAACCCTAAACCTCTGGAGGGCCTTCCATTCAGTTTCAATGCCATGAGACACAAGGGCCCATATTTATGGGGAAATGACGGAGTGCGATGCTGCAGTAAAATTGGCAGCGTCCCGCTCTGTAATTTTCACAACACAGGGATGCGCTGTATTTAATTTAATGCTGCGCACCCCTGTGTTGTTCTCTGTGCTGGCGCTAAATTTAGCTGCCAGTGCCAATGCAGGCATCTTTTCACCATCATGCAAGGATGCCTGTGTTGAGGGGTATGATTGTTTATGTGCAGTAAGGTGTCTCTTCCTGCACATAAATAATCACTAATGGCGTTTTGGCCCTTCTGTGTGTGCCTGCACTCTGCTGCACACACAGAAGTGCCAAAGCGTCATTTTCAATTGATTGTTTATGTGCAGTAAAGGAACACCTTCCTGCATATAAACAGTCATTTCTGGCATTTTGTTCTTTCTATGCGTGCTGCAGAATGCAGGAGGAGGAGGAATAAAAGTATTCCTCCTTGTTGCTCCTTGCTAATGCCACTCTTGGGGAGGCATTAGATTTTGGTGCTGCCTCAGGTTTATGTAATCTCGTAAATCTGAGGCAGTGTCAAACTGCAATGGATGTTGCTGTGGCACGCCCACAGCAACACCGATTGCACACCCTTCTGATGCAGAAAACTGCGTTGGAGGGGCCCATATGTACAAGGAGGCGTAACGCCACAAAAAGTAGCATTACACCACCTTGTAAATATGGAGCAGAGGTTAGCACCACTGGAGTGTCACATAAAGGGATGTTCCAGTGACGCTAGGGGCTCTTAACTATTGCCCCTAGGACTTTAACTGCAGCAGTGTAAGAGTTGGAAACTGAAGAGAAGAGGGATGAAGAGGAAGCTAAAGATACTGACCCTTCACTAGGAGGCTCATCACTGTAAATCATGGGTGCCTGGGCCAAAACAGAGCCGCCAATATTACTTTTCTTTCCTTGCTCTGAATCTTTTTCAAGACCCTCAGAAGGAGAGGTATCAGAGGGAATGTATCAACCAATGAAATAACATCACAATCACCACCCACACATCCTGGTGCCATGTTTCTGAGAAAAAAATGTGTGGTAGAGAGACACTGCTTGGAGAAGCAAACAAATTGAGTCACGGCCTCCCAAACACGCCCACAATAAATAGGAAAGTTTGTCCAGAAGATACGAGATTGAAGTCAGAAGATTGTTTCTCATCCTGTCTGCTTGAGTGGTTTTTACTCTGGGGATACACAGTGCTCTCACCAAGTAGCATTCTGTGCATGCAAAGATTTCTATGTCCCATTTGCTAAGCTCCTGTTTTTTTGTGCCCCCTTGCCTGTTCAAGTGAGATTTTGCCACCTGATTGTTGGTTCTATTGAGCACCAATGCCTTCACTACCTGCGGCACAAACATCAGAAAGGCTACCATATTGCCATCAATTCCTTTCAGTTTGAAGAATGCAACTTTTCTGCCTGTGATCAGCTTCCCTTTTCTTCCAGCCTTTCGACTGTGGCACCCTACTCCCTCACACTTGCATCTGACGTTGCACACCCTGGCATGGCTACTGAAAGCATACCTGCTGCTTCCATTTGCATCACTCAGCTACTACTGTAAATGGGCTCTAAATCCCCTCTCATATTCCTATGTTACTGGGGACCAATGATCCTCCTCATGATATATCACAGGTTTCAAATGATGTTGTGTCCAAGGGTCTAGTGCAATTGTTGCTGACATTAAGCTGTGAACTTTTAATCAATGTTGGGCTGTCACATTTTGTACTGACACTAACTAAGGTGCTTCTGTCTGCAAGGAAAGAATCCGGCCCTCTGGGATAAACACTTGCCCTCTTTGAGTTTCTATGAATGCCTCAATGAATGTCTTTGTCTGCTCTGACATGAGAATGGGCTTCTGATGGTTCACTATGAATCCCTGTGATTCAAGGCAGGACTGCACCTTCTTCACCCTGGCCTCCACTTTAAAAAAAGAATAATTCGAAATTAGCAAGTCGCTGCGATACAAAAACAATTGAATATCCTGCAATTGAAGAAAAGATACAATTGGTGCTAATATCTTCATAAACACCCTCAGAGACAAAGATAGATCGAAAGGGAGTACTGGAAATTTAACATGCTGCTCCTGTATTGCAAACCTGAGGTACTGCTTACTGTTCACAATTATCAGGACATTGAGATATGCATCATGAAAATCCAAGGTTGGTAAAATGTTCAGCTATGAAAAAATTGGAATTACAATTTGTAAAGTTAACATTAGGTGTGGGCATAACTTGCATAATTCTGTGTAGCTTAATCAAGTGGAATTATGCAAGAAGAGTAATTCTACATTTATCATTATTTTCTTAGGACAAAAATGCCCCCTTGCGTCCAATAAGGACGAGAGGATGCATTTTGCGCTAAGAAATTGTGCTAAACGCAAGAGAACATGAATAGGAAGCACAAGCAGCCACTCACACTTGCTAAATGTGCACTTGAGGTAGGATTTTAACCCAATTTACTCCCAGCATTTAGTGCTAGTTTTGTGGAATAAAATGCACCCATGTCCAAAATAGCACTAAGGGCCAGATTTGAGGAAAAGTGGCGCAGCACGGTCCTGTGCCAAAATTGGCAGGCTGCGCTGCATCACTTTAGAAACGCAGGGATGCGCCATATTTAAGGGAATACGGCACACCCCTGTGTTTCCCCCTGCGCTGGCGCTAAATTTAGCTGCCAGCGCCAACGCAGGCATCCTTGCACCATCGTGCAAGGGTGTCTGCGTTGAGGGGATAGATTGTTTATGTGCAGGAAGGTGTCCCTTCCTGCACATAAACAATCACTAATGGTAAATTGGCACTTGTGTGTGTGCTGCACAATGCAGCACAGACAGAAGTGCCAAAGCGCCATTTTCAAATGATAAACAATCATCCTGCACATAAACAATCATTTGAAAATGACACTTTGGTACTTCTGTGTGTGCTGCATTGTGCAGCACACAGAAGTGCCAATTCTCCATTAGTGATTGTTTATGTGCAAGAAGGGACACCTTCCCGCACATAAACAATCATTTCTGGCATTTTGCTCTTTCTATGCATGCTGCAATCATAAAAACACAACAAACGAGGAGGAATAAAAGTATTCCTCCTTGTTACGCCCAGATAACGCCACCCCTGGGGGTGGCATTAGATTATGGCGCTGCTTTAGGTTTACGTAATCCCATAAATCTGAGGCAGCGTCAAAATGCAGTGGATATTGCTGTGGCATGTCCACACCAACCCCCATTGCACGCCCCTTCCACTTACAGTGCTGCGTGGGAAGGGGCCATGTTTACAAGGTGGCGTTAAGCCACAGAGATGGCTTAACGCCACCTTGTACATAGGGCGCAATGCTTAGCGCCACAGGAGCGTCATGAAAAGTGACGCTCCTGTGGCGCTAGGGGCCTATAAATGCGGCCCTAAATGTAACAGAACATAATCAGCTGCAGAAGCTGCTTGCACTTGCTAAGTGTGCTCTCACAGTAGGATTTGTTTTCCCAAAATTACTCTTAAATACACAAATGGGAATAGTTGCTTTATTATTGGTAATTCCGTTTCTAAGAGTAAAACAGAATTACCAAAATGACTCTAATTACTCTGACATAATTGAAATTCTGCCCGGCATAGTTAGCATCCTGAAAGGCGTGAGGTGAACAAACTTGTTGATCCGCTTCAAGTCTAGTTCTGGCATGTACCTCCTGCCTGCTTTTGGTACCAAGAAAATGACTAACTGCACACTGTACCCTTTCTGAGAATCTGGTACCTAACAACTGCCTGTTTCATAGCTCAGTCTGGATTGGAATGAAAGCAACATTTAGGAGGATGATTTGAAAACTCTATGGCATAACCTTCTCTTATCAGATTAAAAACCTACTGATCTGAAATTGCCCACAGCCATTCCAGATAAATATTCTTCAGCCTAGCTCCCTCTGAGCAAATAATCATGATTTATTGGTTTGCTGGGAGTCAGACTGTGGTAGTTTTGCTATAAGTTCATGAAAAGAAGATTTCTTCAAATCATTCCTCTCATTCAAGACCATGCATCTTACCATGTGGAAGCATTTTCACTAATTAGATATTGACATAATTAACCTGTGCGATTTGTCATGGAGGCCTCAATTAAATGTTGCTTGAAACATGGCTTTGCTCATTGAGTTATCATGAAGGCGTGCATTAAGTTTACAACACTGACAAATGCACTTTTTTCTCTCTTTCCTATCTTTTTTGCTTTGCTCTGACCTGTGTCATGGTCAGGACTTCAGAGAACCGTTAAGAGCTATTTACAACATTATTCCTTTGGTTTTTCAGCTATTAAAGAGTTTTAGGTTGAAAAGACAAGTAGTTCATACTCCAATACTCCCTGTGCCTTCTTTGTCATTCTTTAGGGTTTGCAAAAGAAACCTTTTGAGCCTTCGGATACAGCAGACGTCATGGGTCTCGGCTAATGTGTCTTTTCGTCAGCTGTAACTTTAGCAAAGAGATTGAGGGAACCAGGTGCATTGGTTATAAATTACCCATGTTTGAATTTACTACTAGAAAGAATGGTTCTGAGGCCTGATCCTAAGATTAGGTTCAAGTCCAGAAGCAGTTTCATTGTTCACCGGAAACTGTTCTAGCAGTGGAGGATGACGTTTTAGGGTCAGGGGTTCCTAAATCTTTACATGTTATGAAAGCTTTGGTGGTTTATGTATATAGAAGCAAAGAATGTCATTCCTCAAGTGCCTTATTTGTAGCTTATGGGGTGGCAAATAAAGGGGAAAAATTAGCAACAGTAACTTTGAGTAGCCTGTGTTTCAGGAGGTCCTGAGGTTCCAGAGAATTTGCAATGCCGATCTCATGTGGCAGTTTCCACACCCTGGGCAGAGTAAATTGGTGTGTATTTACAGGAGCTATATAAAGCAGCTAAGTTGTTCACTCCTGCTACTTTTGTAGCACATAATCGGTTAAAACTGCATAAGGATGCTTCTGTGAACTTCGCACGGGATTGTTAAAAGCTGCAATGAAGTAATTGTATGCAATTGTAGGCAATCTGTTTTGAGTGGAAATGTTTGTCAGAATAAATATTTGAAACGTTATCACTGCCTGAGTGGGTTGTTAATATTCTCACAAGTGATTACTGGGAGAAATAGCAATAATGTGCAAGTAATGAACTTATTACTAGCAAATTTCATTACTCGGAATCATAAGCCCCTCGTCTTAGTTTGATTCCTGTCATTCCCTTTAATAAGGTCACCAATAATTGTAGCTTGTGAAAACAGGAAGTGCCTAGGGAGAGCAAGAATCTTATGGCATGAGCCATAGAAATTGAGGAAGGACTATTTTGTTGTACAAAATGGCTCAGAAGACAGAGCCTCACAAGTGATGAATGGGACAAGGAGATCCTGATCCAGAGGAATGGAGGTTACTGGTAAGAAATACGTTTGTTTGTTTTTATAGATGTATGAGTCGTAGAATGGTGAGAACCAGCATTATTCAGAATCTGTTTAGCCGTAAAGGGGGCCAGGCCATGGAGGTTTTGGGCAGTTATCCCCCCATGGATCCCTGTTTGAAAATGCAAACTGGGACATAAACCAGCTGGGAGATGATCATGCCACCTTTCATCCACATACCTGTTCACATTTGGGAAGAGAAATCCCAGGCACCTATTACCTGCCACAGGCCTCCTTGCATGCTGACAAGCTTGTTAGAATGTGAACAATGGTTCATACCACTAAACACTTGGGGCCAGACTTACTAACATTTCACGCAATGCAGCACAGCAAGACAACTTACTGTACTGTGTTGCGTGAAAGTTAGACAACAGAAATGCACCATATTTTGAATGATATGTCCACTTTCCAGCTGCCTGCTTTCGCTGGTGCACTGTGTGCTACCCAAAGTCAACACAGACACCCTTGCACTGTTGTCCAAGGGTGCCTGTGTTGCAGGCAGGATGGTTTTTGTGCAAGAAGGGATACCTATCCGTGCAAAACCAATCATTAAATGCATTTTTCTTCCTCCTTCTATGTGGGATGTGGAATACAGCACACATAGAAAAAGTAACAAGGAGAAATAAAGACATTTCTCCTTCCTACACCTGGGTCTGGAAGGCATAACATTTTGATGCATTCCTGGGTTTACAACTCAGTAAATCTGGGAATATGCCAAAATCCATGGATGGGTGCATGTGAACACCCATAATCCACCTATGGAACGCCTTCCTGCAGTAAGGTAATGCAAAGCAGCGACATGCACTGCCTTGCGTTACTTTTGATTTGCCCTGCCTAATCCTTTTAATCATTTAACTATTCTAAGCCTGCGATCTTTAATAACCTAGACAAAGGGAACCCCTACTGTTGGACTTTTTTTGCCTATGCAGGGTCATCCCCAATCTTTTTGCCTCCTGTCTCCTATTTTTCCTGACCTGTTGCTGTTGGCTTTTGAACTCTGAGCACTTTGCAATTGTATGTAATTGGTTTATCCATGATTGGCATATTTGACTTACTAGTAAGTCCCTAGTAAAGTGCACTAGAGGTGCCAGGGCCTGTAAATCAAATGCTACTAGTGGGCCTGCAGCACTGGTTGTGCCACCCACATAAGTAGCTCTGTAATCATGTCTCAGACCTGCCACTGCAGTGTCTGTGTGTGCCGTTTTTAACTGTAAATTCGACTTGGCAAGTGCACCCACTTGCCAGGCCTAAACTTTCCCTTTTCTTATACATGTAAGACTCCCCTAAGGTAGGCCCTAGGTATCCCCAAGGGCAGGGTGCAGTGTATGGTTAAGGTAGGACATATAGTAAAGTGTTTTATATGTCCTGACAGTGAAATATTGCTAAATTGGTTTTTCACTGTTGCAAGGCCTCTCCCTCTCATAGGTTAACATGGGGCTACCTTTAAATATGATTAAAGTGTAGATTCCCTTTGAGAGCGGATGGACATGTGGAGTTTTGGGTCTCTGGGCTCACAATCTAGAACTACATTTTTTATTAAAGTTGATTTTAAGATTGTGTGTTTGAAAATGCCGCTTTTAGAAAGTGTGCATTTTCTTGCTTATACCATTTCTGTGACTCTGCCTGTTTGTGGATTCCCTGTCTGGGTCAGTTTGAAAGTTGGACTGGTTGCACCTCACACTAGACAGTGACCCAAAGGGAGCTGGGGTGTAGTCTGCATTTCCAGATGAGCCATCTGTGCTAGGCGGAAGGGGAGGAGTGGTCACTCACACCTGAAAGGGCTGTACCTGCCCTCACACAATGCAGTCTCCACCCCGCTGGTGAGTGTCTGGGGCCTGGCCTGGTCAAGGCAGGATTTCACAATCAAAAGAGACTTTACTTTAAAGTAGGCCTACATCAAAGGAGAAATTGGGTATAAGAAGGGCACCCAAAACAACAGACTTTAGAACACTTCTGGAACCAAGAGGAACCTCTGCCTGGAGAAGAGCTGAATAGCTTCGCAGCTGAAAATCGATGCCTGCCTGCAACGCGACCAAAGAATCGACACACAGAGCTGGGGAAACGACACGCAGCATCGCTGACGGAGGCTGGTGAGATCACAACCCGCGCTGCATGGTTTTCGGATCATCGTGTGGCTGGATTTCAGACGCAAGTACCGCTGGGCATGTAAAAAGAACGCAAGGCCTGCCCGGACCTGGGAGTGTTGACCAGAGTGACGCATCACTTTCCTGCGGAGAGAAGAAACGACGTGCCCCCACCCAACAAAAGGATAAACGACGCAAGGTCTAGCATATGAGTAAAATCGACACATCACAAGCCCTTTTTGACACACACTCGCCCGTGCTGGGTTATTTTTGACACACCCAAGGTACATTTTCACGCTAACAGTGTTAGTGTGTGTTTTAAACTACATAAAGACTCTTTTTTCTTTTTAATTGATAACTTGATTTGTGTATTGTGGTTTTTTGTTGTTTTGGTCTTGTGTTGTTTAGATAAATATTTCCTATTTTTCTAAACCTGTGTTGTGTCATTTTGTAGTGTTTTCATTACGTTACTGTGTGTGTTGGTACAGATACTTTACACCTAACACTCTGAAGTTAAGCCTACTGCTCTGCCAAGCTACCAAGGGGTTAAGCAGGGGTTAGCTGAGGGTGATTCTCTTTCAGCCTGACTAGAGTGAGGGTCCTTGCTTGAACACGGGGTAACCTGACTGTCAACCAAAGACCCCATTTCTAACACCTACGAATTAACAAATCCATTTAGCAATTGCTGGGACAAACATGTGGACAAAAAGGCAAAAAGGCAAAAAGGACAAAAAGAATGTGGAAAAAGGAAATCTGGGGAATCAGGAAACTAACTATGGTTGGCAAAAAGTAGGTAAAAAGGGAAGGCATCAGCATTACAGAAGTTCGGTCAAGAGTCTTCTTCTTTGATTCAAAAGAAAAATCTATCTTAGTCCCAGCAAAACATTTCAAAGGGGCAAGGGATAGAGGGGATTATACCTCTCAGAATCTGAGGGGTTCAGTAAGTGAGAAGTGGGCAAGATCTGCTTCTAATCCACTTGGGAAACAACATATTAAAGCTTATAGGGCACGATGATTCATCCATCCATCACTCCATATGATGCAAAGATGGGACTGTCCAATGGCAAACAGTCATGTGATTCAGACTGCAACATTATGCAACAAATTTGAAACATTTTATATACATTTTTATTCCACAGTTCCTGAATGTAAGGGTCTCAAGGTTTAGCTCGCAAGCCTGCTGTGCTAGAATATCTATTTCCAAACAAGATTTCTCATGAGAATGATATTTGAAAGGAAAGTTCATGTTAGCAAGAATCACTAATCATTTTTCGCACATTCATTATTCAAGGTCTTGCATGCCTCACTTAGGCTAATGCAAGTGAATTAAAACAGCACATTAATCTATGCATTTAGTATAGATTTAGCATTCTAAACCTTAAATTCAATATTAACAAGATCCCAGACTTGTTCAGGTTACAATACATTTAAAACGAAAAGACCCTGTTGGCCCTTTCATGTGACTATAAGGTTGTACTACATCCTCTACCTTTGCATGTTACTTTTAAAATATTTCTTACATAAAATCTATTATCATTTTAATGCAAACTGATAGTTTTCATCATGAATTATAAAATAAAGGCAAATTAATTCTTCAAACATGAAGATAACACTATATCATGTCACCTTTAACTAGTGTCTTAGGGAGAATGCACAATATGACGACTTTCCAGTGCACCACTTACAGCTAAACTATTAGTACCTTGGTTAACAAAATGCATATGTTGTCATGCATGGATGATCAATATAACATGAGGGACAGTACTAAAATTCTTGCTACTGCAGTCCCTCCTCTGATGGTGAATCAAGCCACCACATCAAATTTCTACTCTCATTTTCAATTAGGCACCTCAAAATTACTGAGGTCATTCCAGGAAATACCTTTTGAACTCCTCAAACTGCTCAATGTCACTGTAAAATATGCATTGTAAAGTCTCTATCTCAAATTCCTCTTTTCTTTCTCCTCTCCTTGTTCTGACTTCTTTCAACTTCTTGATCACCTTATAGACACCAACTGCAACTAGGGCTCAAAGGGCTGCAATCAATGTAGGGCTCAAGATGGTACGAATAAGTCCTATTCCTAAGCTTCCAAACCACTTTCCAACAGCTGAATTCCCACTACTTATGGTTTCACAGACACCTGTCACTTCTAACTCCTTCAGGTCCTTTTTCAATTCTGTCAGGTTCAAAATATACTTCATAACCTCCACACTATTATCAGGAATATAGGTGCAGCACTGTTAAACTTGTAACATTTTGCAAACGCTGTCCGCTTTTCTGAGAAGACTGCCTAGCGCAAGACGATTTTGGAAAGTTATTGACCTTAGGGCAAGCATTTCTGTGCCTACTAACAAGAATGCACCTTCAGTGTCTGGAGAAAGCTTGTCTATTATAGTTGATAACTTCCTTATCTTGTGATCATTCAGGTTAACACCCACTGATGGATTTGGGGCACAAAAGATTTTACCTGCTACTTCTCAAGCACTGGCATCTCTCTTAACTCTGTTATTTGACTTCTTATCCCAAACTAGATCATTGAAATGCTCCAAAGGATAAATCTTTGGAAAGACTACTCCTAGATAACATGTACCATACCATCATTTTGGCAACTTGTAATATGCGTTTTTCTCACAAATTAGATAAACACTAGGGATGGGCGGAGCTCCCAGAGTCCATCTATGCAGAATTCCGTGAACTGGTTAAAAAACTCAGTGAGCTCTTGGAATTCTGCCAGCGGGTGGACTTTCTCAGCGGACCCGTTTGTGCTACATTTTTCATGTTCCCTAGTGAGGTTTGCATACTTGCATTGCAAATATCACTCGAACAGCACCACAGGGTTGCAATGGGTGTGGCCATTTTGTTTTCTCTGTCTCTCTGTGCATGGTGCTGGGCATAACTGTGATCAACTCATTTTCCTTTTTTTTTTCATCAGTGTATGTCTTTGTGTTTGTGTATTTTACATTTCTGTCCATTTGGTGTGTTTTTTATGACTTTCTGAATACTTTTTTCTTTTGCTTTTCCCTTTACTTTCTTTTCTTCCTTCTATTTCATCCCGTTACTTTTTCTCACCCAGCTCCATGGAAGAGTGTGACAGGAGTAGTGGCAGTGTGGATGCAGCTGCTAGCTGTTTACCTTGTGGGCATCGGAGCTACCAAGAGGTGCAGCACTGCACCATTTTCACTTAGGCAGAGGTGGCAGCATTTTATATTTGTGCAGCACCACCTCCCTTCCATGCTAGCAGCAGGCGGCAGGCGAGGGAGAGGTTATGCCCTTAAGGAGTGTTAGCTGCAGTGGGGAGGGTACTCCAATTGGTGCGTCAGCACACTGGGGTCCAACACTCCCAGCAGCAGTTGATTCTCTAAGAAGAGAGCAACCAGGGCACTCCAAATAAGTGAGTCCAAAGTCGGGTGACTTAGTATGCAGTGTTTAATCCTCAGTGCCGATGGAAACACGGCAGCGCTATCAGACGCTGCGTGGCAAGTACATACGCCGTCTTTCTTTTACTTCCCGGACTCTTCGGGGAGATACAGGCAGGGTCTATTTAGACCTCTTTTTTTGTTTACATGTCCCAGACTTGGGGCCATGCTTCTTGAGGTTTTAAAGTTATTACGCATAAGGAATACCTGGCCTTGACTTGGAAGGAACGCAGATCCATTACCTTGGATTCTTTTATAAATAAAAATTTCTTTGGTTTACCTCTCCTCATTTGAGTTAATTCGTCATGTGGATATAAAACTGAACACCGTTAGCTACTCTTCTCTATAAGTTTTTCTAGAGCCTTGAAAAAGTCCGAGAGGACGAAACACGTGTTGGCTGTTTTGGTTCTCATCTTTGCCTGTTCATTCTGAGGAGGCAGACTGTTATTGCAACCTGCCATTTACTTTTTTCAGATGTGGACTTAAACATCTTTGATTTATGATTCAACTACCTAGCACTGAGGATTAAACACTGCATACTAAGTCACCCGACTTTGGACTCACTTATTTGGAGTGCCCTGGTTGCTCTCTTCTTAGATTCTGTAACTTACAGCTCATGACATAGGTGTTTTTTGATATCCACTTTTGTTTGTGTGCACCTCTGAACCCTTGGTGGTTGGGTTTCTTGCACCAGGCTGGCACCCGCCACAAGACTTGTTGATGACATACTACTGTGTCCGTTCTTGGTAACAGATGTGCATCGCTAAGCATCAACCACCTCTCTTCAGTGTTATAGCAGTTGATTCTCTGTTGAGCGGACATAATTGACCATGAACAAGACTTGCTCAACCTGCTCGGCGTCACGATGTCGGAGCTCGATGAGTAATAGTTATTTATTTGTTGTGTGTTCCACAGTGCTCATTTTTTCCTTAGAGCAGTGCTGACTTTCAGAGGTAAGTTAAGTATACATTATGAGGAATATTTATTAAGTGATCAAGTTTGAGCTAGCCATGCTCAGTCAGAGCTTCTTAATTGTACTCATTGGCTCAAGTTTGGGCTGCTTATTTAAGAAGCCATGCAGACAGAGACTCCTCCTGTCACCAATAATAAGATAGTGGTAGTAGTGATAAATAATATACAGTAAGTGAGTTAGCATTCCCATTTCCCTGCCTTTCTTTATGTAGCTCATGCAGTCCATCCCAATCACAGTCTTCCATTGGTGTGTAGTATGATATCATCATAGTATGAATGCATCTTTGCATTAAAAAAATGGAGGCTGAGTTGCCCCATCAAAGGTGGTTGAGAAGCAAAGATCATTTGTAGCAATATGAATGAATTGTTAGTGGTGAATAGTTGTAATGTAGGTTCATATTTACAAGGCCCTTTGCACCGCTGCAACATTATGTTTAATGGCGGCACACACAGCAGGGCCATATTTACAAGGTCATGTAAAGCCACCCTTTGTGGTTTTTCATGTCCTTGTAAATGTGGATCGAGTCAACACAAGGCAGGTCTCTGTGTTGACTAACCCTGTGACACGGAGGCGTGCAACGGGTGTTACGGTGGGTGCTTTCACAAAACACCCATGGCATTTGACAGATTTCCAGGTTTTGTAAACCTGGGAATGTATCAAAAGCCTACACCTCCCCAGGGGAAGCATAACGGAGATGCAATGAGGAGAGATACTTTTATTTCTCTTTGTTTTTATCTTTTTCATGTGTGCAGCAGAGGTTGGACGGGGAGAAACGGCAGCAGCAGGGAGCGAGCATTGGTAAGTCATTATGCTCTTGCTCAGAGACAATTACTGATATACTCACTACAAGGACGTTGCTTGTGAAGCTCCTGGTTGAGACGCTACAGTAGGGGTTGAGTTTCTTAAGGGCCTCTTCTCTCTGCAAATCAGCGAACAAAAGCACCTAATAAATGGATGCTACAAATGATGGCTTAATGGAAAAGCGAACAAAAGATGGACGACTAGAAAGAATGGGTGAAATTGCATATGAGTGAAAGGATGTGCGGGTGAAAGGAAAGGATGTGTGGGTGAGTGATAGGAATGCATGGGTGGGTGAAACGATGGATGAAAGGTGTGAAAGGGGTGGAAGGATGCCTCAGTAACTGAAGAGTAGATGGGTAAAATGATGCTCGGTTGCAGAATGGGTTGATGGTAATGAATAATGCTAACAAATGATTCATGGGTGTTGGACCTGGCCCATTTTACAGGGTCATTCCCAAATGTTTTGCCTCTTTACTGCTATTTTTTCTGACCAGTTTTTGTTGGCTGTAGGACTCTGGGTACTTTACCACTGCTAGCCAGTCCTAAAGTGCATATGCACTCTTTCTAAATTGTATTGGTGATTTGTTTATCCATGATTGGCATATTTGATTTGCTACTAAGGGACAGATGTAGCAAAGGGTTTTTCCCATTCTGTGTCAATGGGAAAATGTGTTCGTACATATGGCCCTAAGTCCTTAGTAAATTGCACTAGATGTGCCCAAGTCCTGTAAATCAAATCCTACTAGTGGATCTGCAGCACTGATTGTGCCACCCACAGGAGTAGCCATGTAAACATGTCTCAGACTTGCCACTGTGGTGTCTGTGTGTGCAGTCTTGCACTGCTAATTCGACCTGGCAGGTGTACCCACTTTCCAGGCCCAAACCTTCCCTTTTACTACATGTAAAGACACCCCTATGGTAGGCCCAAAGTACCCCATGGGCAGGGTGCAGTGTATTTTAAAGGTAAGACATGTCCTGGTAGTGAAATACTGCCAAATATGTTTCTCACTATTGCAAGGCCTATCTCTCCCATAAGTTGACATGGGGACTTCCTTTAAATAGCTTTTAAGTGGAGTTTTCCATTGGGAGCAGATAGAGATGTGTAGTTTGGGGTATCTGAACTCACAATTTAAAAATATAACTTTTGGTAGAGTTGGTTTTTCAATTGCCTGCTTGAAAATGTCGCTTTTAGAAACTGAGGCCCATATTTATACTTTTTGACGCTAAACTGCGCTAACGCAGTTTAGCGTCAAAAAAGTTAGCGCCGTCTAACGCCATTCTGAAGCGCCATGCGGGCGCCGTATTTATGGAATGCGTTAGCCGGCGCTAGCAGACCGGCGCTGCCTGGTGTGCGTGGAAAAAAACCACGTAGACCAGGCAGCGCCGGCGTAGGGGGAAAATGGCGTTAGGGCGTCTTAAAATGGGGCAAGTCAGGTTGAGGCAAAAAAATCGCCTCAACCCGATTTGCGCCATTATTTTCGACGCCCAGACGCCATTTAAATGACTCCTGTCTTAGTAAAGACAGGAGTCATGCCCCCTTGCCCAATGGCCATGCCCAGGGGACTTATGTCCCCTGGGCATGGTCATTGGGCATAGTGGCATGTAGGGGGGCACAAATAAGGCCCCCCTATGCCACCCAAAAAAAATTAAAAAATATAAAAAATTATACTTACCTGAACTTACCTGAATGTCCCTGGGGTGGGTCCCTCCATCCTTGGGTGTCCTCCTGGGGTGGGCAGGGGTGGCAGGGGGGGTCCCTGGGGGCAGGGGAGGGCACCTGTGGGCTCATTTTGAGCCCACAGGCCCCTTAACGCCTACCCTGACCCAGGCGTTAAATAGTGGCGCAAATGCGGGGTTTTTTGACCCGCCACCTCCCGGGCGTGATTTTTGCCCGGGAGTATAAATACGACGCCGTCATTTTTTTAGACGGGAACGCCTTCCTTGCATCTCATTAACGCAAGGAAGGCGTTCACGCAAAAAAATGACGCTATTTGCCCATACTTTGGCGCTAGACGCGTCTAACGGCAAAGTATAAATATGGCGTTCGTTTTGCGCCGAATTTGCGTCGAAAAAAATGACGCTAATTCGGCGCAAACGGAGTATAAATACGGGCCTGAGTATTTTATTGCTTAAATCATTCTGTGCCTTTGCCTGCCTGTGGAATCCACAGTTGGGATGTTTGTGAATTCCCTCTAGACAGTGACACAAAGGGACTGAGGTGTGTCCTGCCAATACTGATGAGTCTATTGGGCTAGAGTTGGGAGGGAGTAGCTGACACTTGCACCTGAAAAGGCTGTGCCTGTCCTCACACAGTGCAGTCTCCAACCTCCTGGAGTATGTCTGGGGCCAGGCCTGGGCAAGGCTGGATCTTGTGAGCAACAGAAACTTCCCTTTGAAGTTTGCCCACTTCAAAGGTAGAAATTAGTATAAGTAGTAGACCCAAAACTTCAGACTTTCACATTACTTCTGCATCAAGGAGATGAGCTTGATGCTTGAGGAGGACCTGTCACTCTGCCTCTTGCTTTGCTGTGCTGGCCTGCTGCTTCTTCCTCAAGGGGGAAAGGACTGGACTTTGCTTTTTAAAATCCTGCTTGTGAAGTTTCTTAGACTGACTTTGCCCCATGTTTTGAAGTCTCAGAGACATAAAATACTTTACCTGCCAGTGCCTGGGCTCTTCTGTTGAGAGTCCTGGTCTGCTAAGTGCTGCCAAATCCAGCCCATGGGCCCTTAGAAGTAGAAGCTGGTAAGCGATGGGAGAAAATACATGCACAGCTGTATGTGCATCAGTAAAAGCAATGCAGTGCCTGTCCCACAGCTGAAAATATGGACCCTTCCTGCACTTAAACAATAATTCCCTTGCAAGCAGACACCCGTGCACTATGGTGCAAGGATACCTGCGTTGGTGCACCGTATTTTTGTAAATATGCCGCATCTTTGCGTTTCAGAACTGACGCAGCACAGCGCTGCACATTTTGGCACTTTTTTGTGGCTTAATGCCACCTTGTAAATATAGCCCCTTCACACGCAGCCCTTTGAGTGGAAAGGACATTCAATGGGTGTTGCAATTGGTGTGCCACAGTAACACCCACCAAGTTTTTACGCTGCATCAGATTTACGAGATTTTGTAAACCTGAGGCAGCACCAAGATTTAACGCAAACCCCTCAACGCACACATCCTTGTATGTTGGTGCAAGGATGGCTGCGTTGGTGCTACGCAGCTCAATTTAGCACCAGTGCAGGGGGAAACGCCATATGCACCGTAAATATGGCACATTCCTGCATTGTGAAAATGACAGAGCTCAGCGCTGCCAATTTGGCTCAGCACCACACTCTGTAGTTTTCAACAAAAGCATGCACTTCTGGGTTTTCGTTGACAGCTTCGAGTGCGAGTCTTTCAGACACCTTCTTTAGCTGTTCCTGCAGCAGATGCCACAACGGAATAACTTGGCCCATCTACTGTCCTCCTTGCTGACTTCCAGCCTGAAAACCTCACAAGGGATCAGCATCTGAGTCAAGCATTTGATTAGGCCCCAGTTGTCCGTATCCATGGTCATAGCTTTCCCAATTGCATACCATCCTCATACAGACATTGCTACATATAACAGGTTGAGTTCCAACATGTTGGTACTGCCTGTATCAGGTCCTTAACTTGTACCCTGCTACCACAGTGAATAATCCGCAACTGCATCTGGGCTTTAAAAGAATGGCTGAAATGAGTGCAGATTTGTCTGCAGGTGATCAGTATTTTGCTGACTATGTATTCTTTTTTGAGAAAGTCTTTCACAACCAGGTTGATGTAGTGCACCAAACACAGGACCCTGAGATAGCCACCATCTTCCATGGCCTTGAAAATGTTACTGCCATTTGTCAGTGGCAACCAATCCAAATGAGAGACCTTTGGGTCACAGCCATTCAGGCACCTTGCTATTAGATTTGCCCAAGGTGTTTGAAGCTGTATGTGATTTCTCTATGGGTAACACTGCTGCTGTTGCATGCTACTGGATGCTCTTAAAAAACATTTCAGGAACAAGACCTGTAGATAGCTTTTGCTTTATCCCCACAAAAGAGATCCAGTGTGCAATGATTCACATGTAACCGGTATCCTGACAATAGGACGACATGTCTGTTGTAAGGTAGATAATGTTGACAACACTTTGCTGCAAAGCTTGTCCAATCAATTGCAACACACCATGAGTCACTGCTGGAACAGAAACTAGAGAAAAATAGGTCTCACTTGGAAATGTTCATTTCGGGCAGATAGCTGCCAAAAACTAAGAATTCTACTCCTTCCTCAAAAGAAAAAGGGAGGAGGTCCAGGACTAACATTTTTGTCAGCTTCCCATTGTACAAATGTGCCATTGGGTAGTTGCGTTCGTAGGGCCTCTTGTGCCTTAACATGCCCGTAATTGTAGCCTGGATTTCCTTCTTTTCTGGGGCCACTGACGCAGGCAATGTAGCAGGTGGTAGACTCAATGTGCGTCGTGGTGCTGTCACCGTATGCTGTGGTGCCTCCATCTGACTCTGAGTCTTCCTATACCATTGTGAAGGTGCTGAGGCAGGTGATTCTAGGGCATTGCTGGGGACTGAGCTGCTTTGCGTGAGAATGTTGCCTTCTTTTTCCTCACCTTCCACCATGATTTGACCAGTTGTAGCTGATGTTTCTCAGCTCTCCTCACCTTCACCACTACAACGTTCCCCAAATTGTTTTAGGGGCTCCTCCCACCAGACTGCATGATGGTTTTCCATATGGGTCATCTGGCCTCCAATACCATAATGTGAACAAGGCTTGCTGCGATGAACACTCATGTGGCAAACGGAGCATATTGCATGTTTTCCTCCTGTTTGCTAATCAGAAAGAAGTACCGAAATGGGGATAAATACTTTCTTCCTGCCAATGCCTGAAGATGAGCTGGAGGTAGGTGTGTGTGTTGATTGCATCTCTGCAGCGCATACTTTTACTGAGATATGGGTTGGTGCAGGTCTCTACTGGGGCCTTACAAATATGGGAGTTGGCGGTGCTGCCTGTGTGACACCACAGAGCAGGTTGGATAGTAATGTCAGACTCCTCTGTGCCAGCTTCCACAATGACTGACTCATTGTCATCATCATCCTTGCCATCTTACCCTTCCATTATTGTAAGGCTTTCTGGAATTTTTCTTTTACCTTGCCTCTCCTAGTGTCTCCCAGACTCTGCCGGGGTCCACTCCATGTCCCTGTCATCGTCGTAAGAGGAGGTGCTTGGAGAAGATAGTGGAGTAGTACCCTTCCTTTTTCTTGTTGGAGATCTGGGAACCATTGATTCTAAAAGAGGAGGTTCTTGCTCAGCAGGAAGCGCGGCCTCCTGTTCTGCTCCAGTTTTGGGAAGACCTACTATTGCTGGCTGCTGTCCACATTGCTTTGTTTCCTAAATAACTGGGTACTACTTTGAGAAAGGGTCAAATCCAATTCAATGTCACTGCTGTTGGAGTTGCCATGATTGCAGTGGCTGCCTCACCAACAGAAATGTCTTGGGCTTAGGTTGTGGTGGTGTTGTAGATGCGAGAGTTCTGCTCCCAGATTCCTCCCCGGAGGCCGATGTGGCAGGCACATGTCTCCCAAAAAAGGCTGCAGTTGGCACACTGCTGGTGGAAAGCTGCTTCTTCTAACTGGCCACTTTCTTGGAAGCAACTTTCTTTTGGGCCATCTTAAAGCTCTCAGTTGGCAGTGTCAATAAGCTGCACAAGGAGAAGAGATTTGAGGACTGAATTGTACAGGCCTTCTCTTTGGCAGTACTGCAGGTGATGTGACATTTTTCTCTTGGGAATCTAAAAACAACCAAGCAAGAAAAACATGTTGTTAGTGAAATATGGCATTGTTGCTGGCTAAAACAGTAAAGACAAATGCAATATTAGTGTGGTTGGTTAGTTATGTAATAAATACCAATTTACTTAAACATTGTAAAGTCAAACCCCACCACCACACCATCAAATTGAATTCCAAATCAGATAGCATAACATGCAGATATAGCTCTATGCTTTATCTCCATCTGTTTTAAAGGAGATGCCTATGGTAGTCAGAGAGGGGTGCATGGGTAAATGGAATAATCCTCAAAAAACCTGTGGCAATAAGGTGGTCCAGGGAAAATGGAATAATCATTAAAAATATGAATTATGCTGCTGTCTTATCTGCTGTCTGCCGCTGCCAGGGTGTCCAGGAGGAAATGGATTGATTAGGCACCTAAAGAAACTGAATGTAGTAGTACGGCTATGCGTCTTTGGTGGATAGATGGACGGATGGATAGAGGAAAAAATGTGGATGGATGGACAGACAGATCAAGGCAAAATGCAGAATGAAAAAAAAAAAAATATATATATAATATGAAGAAAAAAAATAAAAATAAAAAACAAGAAATCAAAAAGATTGAAAAAGAAAAAGAAAATTCAAAATTAAAATGAAAAAATGTAAATGAAACTAAAAAACGAAAATTAAATTAATGAAATCAACAGTATTCAATAGAAATTGAAAATAAAAATAAAAGTAAAAAAATAAAATAAAATAAAAAAATATACAAATGATCAATAATTAACAATGGTTGTATGTAAGCCTGTGGCAAAGATGCACTGGCTGGATGCACAAAATGACTGCAAGCCATGTGGTAAAACTACAACAAGGAGCAAGCAGGCACGGCAAACAAAGAACACAAGCAAGCCTATGACAAAGAGAAACTTACTGTATGGACAAAATGGCCACCAGCCACCTGGTCAAACAACAACAACAAGGAGCAAAGAGGAGGCGGAGCAAAGATGGCGCTGGAGACTGATGCTCCTTGTAAGAGCTCCGTACCGGCCTTTTCTTAAATTGAAGCATCCTTGTGCCTCCCGGTGTGGGCCCGGGGCTGGACAAAAATGCCTTCGGACTGATTGGCCAGAGTGAGCCGCTGATTGTGGACTGCGGAAGGGCCACAGTGGCTCCTTGGTGGCCGCAAGGCCCGCATGGCTTCCCGGCCTGTGACGCCCTTGGAGTCAGACTCGGCCTCGGCGATGGAAACGATCTGCCTCGTCTGGTGGAGGCCTGCAAACTATGGGCAGCTCAGCTTGTGGAGGCAATAGTGGATAAGGGTGTTCAGACAGAACTGAACAGCCGGACGATGCCTGGAATCTGAGCTCAGGGGAGCTGGTGGGAGCTTATGAGGTACACTGTCAACACGTGGACCCGAGAGTCGGGCTGGGGTCCCCAGCTCAGAAGGGTTGTGTGGGACTCCCCCTCTCGCTGACTAGTGCACAAGGGTGGGTGCTGGAGGCTACCTGGAGCCAATGGTGCTCCACACGAAGAGGGAGTGGGGCACAAACCTTAAGGCCCTGGTTTCGCCGGTGGGATCGTGCCGGGAGGAAGAGGAAGGCTGAAGGGGTCACTGAAGTGGGGGTGGTTCCCCAGGGAAGGAGACAGAGAGGGAGTGGTGCTCCCCACAGCGATATGAACTTGGAGTGCCCTGTGCTGGTGGCCAAGAAAGACAGAGCTGACATGGATGAAGCACATCATGGGGGTCAGATAAGTCGTCTGGGCGACACCCTTCCCTGCCCTGATAGAGACCAAAACATACTGCTTGAGAGGTGCTTCGCTGCACGGACAGATAGGGTTGGAAAGACTGTCAGAGGTTCCATTTCTAGATAGTGAGAGATAAGGAGCCCAAGCCACCGCGGCAGGGCAAAATGGATTGATACATGAAGGTTGTGACCCCTCGCTGCCAGCCTCGGACCCCCCAGCAGCCCAAACAATGCTGCCCCACTCTCTGCGATACAAGCCTCTAGAGAGGCCCTGGGGGGGGTGCATGGGGGAGGTACATTTAGAGTTCTCCCTTCTGCAACAGGACCTGCGGAATGTGGCAGAGCGAGTTACTACAGCAGAGACAAGGATCTCAGATCTCAAAGACACCGTCCGGGACCTGCGCAAGGAGATGTCGGAGACCAGAGTCCTCAACAAAGATATTGTGTGGTGGCTGAAAGATGCAGAAAATCAGACCTGAAGGAACAATCTGTGATTTGTAGGATTTGTGGAAGGAGTTGAAGGGACAAACATGAACCGGTGTCTAGACACATGGCTCCGGGGAGTCCTGCTGCCTGAGAAATTCTCTCCTTGTTTTGTGATTGAGTGGGCCATATGTCTCTGGGGGTAGGCCCCCTCCAGGGGTCCCCCTAGACCAGTGGTTGTCCGCTGTCTAAATTTTCAGGACCGAGACACAGCACTGATAGAGGTATGCAACATGGGGGAAGTCCAGTATGAAAACTCCAAGATCCTTGTTTTTCTGGACTATACCAGAGAAGTTCAGAGACAGCATTGCACTTTTGACTGTGTGAAAGCCAAGCTCTGCAGTCTTTAGTTGCAAAATATGGTCCTTTTGCAGCCTAAACTGAAGGTCCTGTTCCAGGGAAAAGTGTTCTTCTTTCAGTCCCCGGAGGAGGCCTGGGTGTGGTTGGGGGAGTCGAGAGACTGACGATGGGCCCAGGGACAAGGGAGGAGCGAGACCGAAGGAGTGGTCTCTCCCCAGGGGCAGGGTTCGAAGAAGACAGAGAGGTAGGAGGGATACACCATGGCGGCCGCCCTGGCGGAACATGGGTTGAGCAGACTCATCTGATTCTGAAGGGAACCGAAGGATGAGCATCCAGAAGAGAGACAGGAGAGAGGACACTGACGTTGCCACACTAGAAAGCCGTTTGAGCGCAGGTAAGGAGAATAGATGAGACTCTCCTCATCTGCTGGTAGAAGCCATTAATCATCTAGAGGCTGATAAGGAGGCCCCGGGGTCAATAAAAGTGGTGAGATCGAGGAGGCAGCACTGTGAATAGAGACCGGAAGAGTATGGACCGGCTTCTCCCGCCCAGCCCCCTGCTGATAGAGGGCTCCCATATGGATAATGGGATCTTCTTCCCCAGGGGGGAAATAACTTTTTGTGTGCTGTGTGTTGAACTGAGGGGTCTTCGCTTCCTGTAGCGGGTGAACCCTGTAAGCTAGTTCTAAGTTTTGATAGTTGAGGGGAGAGGAGGGTGGTGAGCTACAGACCTCTTGACTCCTGCTGGGTTGGTGTATGGGGTTTGGCACTCGGAGGGGCCGATGGGAGGTGGGGAGGGGGGTGGGATGGCATTCTGTTCAAGGGGCATTGTTTTTTCTCTTTCGCCGCTCATGAAGTTAACCCACAGACACATGCAACCAACAGGTCTATCCATTGTAAAGCGGGTGTCCTGGCATCCCCTTCCCATTCCTGAGTACCTTGGATGAAGGGGAACTCCTCCGCTCTTGCCATTTCTCCCTTTAGCTCAAAATGGCCCCCATAAGTGGTGGAACAGGGTCTCCTTTGGTGGACACGCGGGGCCCCACGGCTCTATCTTGGAATGTGAATAGACTAGGTGATCAGGCCAAGCGCGGCTTGGTGTCCCAGTATATAAAGAGGCTGCGACCGGAGGTCGTACTCTTGCAAGAGACACACCTCAGGGGCACAAAGTGTACGTTTCTAGACAGAGGGTCTTATGTCACATTAACACATGCAGGTTTTACCTCTGGTTCCAGAGGGGTGGAAATCTTGACTCATAGCCATCTCCCCCTCCACATCACCCGACAATGGATAGACCCAGATGGTAGATATGTGGGAGTGAAACGGTTCTGAGGCTGGAGAGAGGTCTTGCTGATGAGCGCGTACGCCCCGCCCAGGCTCCAGGTCCCCGTGTTGGAGATATTGGCGAACATCTTGCTAGAGGTAAATTCCCTGCTTCATGTCTTGAGGGGAGACTTCAATGATGTGATGGTGTCGGACATAAACCGATCCGGGATGCTGGGACCGTCTTGCCTCTCCACCCCACCTTATGAGTTTTCTACAACCCTGGGATTGTCGGACCTCTGGAGACAGGCCCATCCTGTTGACAGAAAGTACTCATACTTCTCTGGGGCCCATAAGGTTTTTTCTAGATTGGATTATATATTTAACCCTGCAGGAGAGGTGGAAACTCGACATCAGGTGGAATACCTGGCGAGAGGTTTATCTGACCACTCCCGTCTGGTGGTGTGTATAGAGAGTCGAGGGGGGAGGGATGGAGGCGAAGGTTGGGGACCTGGGACCTACAGGACTGAGAGATGGCATATGGACTCCAGGTAGACACTGAACTATATTTCCAAGAAAATGTGGGGTCAGTCGGGTCTGCAGTGGTTATATGGGGGGTATACAAGACGTGCTTTGGGATTTTGCCCAGAATTTTGTAGCCCAGAAGCAAAGGAAAGAGAAGAAAGCTTGAGTAAGTTGGGACAACAGCTGCTAGCACTTGAGGAGGCCCTGGGACAGGAGCCACCCCTTCCTACCGTCCGCCAACTGGAGTTAGTGAGGGCTGAGTACTGGGAAACTGCAGAGAGAGAGGCTAAAAGTCAGTTGTGTGCTGCACAGCATAGGATCTATGAGGTGGGGGGAATCCAGGGAAACTCCTTACTTGGTTGGGGAGAAGGGAGACAGAAGTCAGGTGGATACAGAAGATAGAGACTCAGGAGGGGGTAAGAGTGTCCTCAGATAAAGACATTGCAGTGACCTTTGCCTGTTATTATACTGACTTTTATAAGGCAAGGCCACTGGAAGACTGTTGTCGGATTGCTAAATATTTGCAGAATATAGTTGTTCCTGTTCTGGATATAGAGACCCAAGCAGATTTAGAAGGGGATATCACCTTGGAGGAGGTTACATCTGCTTTGACACGACTTCGCCTGGGCAAAGTCCCTGGACCCAACAGGTTCCCGGCTGAGCTATTTAAGAGCTTACACAACATTCCACCTCCCTACCTTCTAAATATGTTCCTAGAGGCCCGAGGGCAAGGAGTTCTCCCCCCTAATTTGAGAAGGGCTGAGATAGTTGTTATACACAAGGAAGGGAGGCCCAAATTGCCTTGTGCATCCTACAGACCAATCACCCTCCTTAATGTGGTGGTGAAAGTTCTGGCCACTGTATAAGCAAACCACCTTCACTGCGTTATTATCCCCCTAGTTCATAAGGACCAATCTGGCTTTATGCCGGGACACTCTACAAGGCAAATCTGAGGCGAGCACACAACTGGTTGAGTACCAAACTGGGCTGCCAAGATCCACACGTATTTTTGGTCCTTGATGCTGAGAAAGCATTTGACGTGGTACACTGGCCATTCTTGGAAACCACGCTAGAGATTTGGCCTTCAATTTAGGGAATGGGTGAGGCTGCTTTACTGTAATCCAGTAGTGGCAGTGACAGTGAATGGGATCCTTTCCTCTGAATTCCCCATCGCACGGGGTACTAGACAGGGATGTCCCCTGCCCCCCTTGTTGTTTGCCCTCACTATAGAGTACATAGGGCCAGATGTACGAAATTCCTGAATTGCGAATCGCAAATTGCGAGTCAGAGAGACTCGCAATTTGAGAGTCGCAATTCAGGATGCAGGATGGTGTCCCTGACACCATCTGCGACTCGCAAGGGGGTCGCAAAGGCCCACCTCATTAATATTAATGAGGTGGGTCGCAATTTGTGACCCCCTTGTGACTCGCAGCACTCACAGGGATGGTGGCCTGCTGGAGACAGCAGACCACCATGTCTGTGACTGCTTTTAAAAAAGCAGTTTTTTTTTTGTAATGCAGCCCATTTTCCTTAAAGGAAAACGAGATGCATTATAAAATGAAAAAATGAAACGTTTTAGTTTAATTTTTTCCGAGCAAGCAGTGGTCCATAGGACCACTGCCTGCTCTGAATTTTTTTTTTCCATGCCATTCACAAAGGGGAAGGGGTCCCATGGGGACCCCTTCCCTTTTGCGAATGGGTTACCACCAGTGTGACACTGGTGGTAACTGCGATTGCACTTAGGAAGGGGAACACCCCTTCCTAATTGCGACTCGCAGTCCCATTTTACGAGTCGGTAACTAGGTTACCGACTCGCAAAACGGGGATTGGGCATTGTGATGTAGTTTTTGCACGTCGCAAACAGCGAAGTTCACTGTTTGCGACGTGCAAAAACTTTCCTACATCTGGCCCTTAGTGTGTATGAACCGTACACATCCCGGGCTGCATGGCTTCAAGTTGAGAGAGGAGGAGACTGATGGGGAACGCATTTCCCTGTATGCGGCCGACATATGTCACACGGCCCAAGGTAGCCCTACCGATACATTTTCGGCTTGAGGAATATCGGAGATACTCGGGGTATCGAAATAATTGGGATAAATCAATACTATATGCCCGCAGAGAGACGTAGCGATTCCTTCTCTTCCAGTTCACCTGTAAAGCTCAATTGAGGGATTCAAATACATCGGTGTGTATATATATATATATATATGACTCATAGGGCAGACCTCTGTCAGGCTAATAATTTGGGGAGGGTGATGAGAGAATGCTGAACTGACCTAGAGTGCTGGAGAAGTCTTCCTCTTACATTGATGGGGGGGTGGCCATGTTTAAGATAATCCATCTTCCGAAGATCCTCAATGCTCTGCAAAACACATATTACCAGATCCCTCTGGGATTCTTTACGACTACACAACAAGACATTCGGCTCTTCTTGTGGGAGGGGAAACACCCAAGAATAGCCCTCAAGACACTGCAGCGCAATCAATATGGG
This sequence comes from Pleurodeles waltl, assembly GCF_031143425.1. Classification (NCBI taxonomy): domain Eukaryota; kingdom Metazoa; phylum Chordata; class Amphibia; order Caudata; family Salamandridae; genus Pleurodeles; species Pleurodeles waltl. The sequence continues at coordinate 667,921,789 of NC_090439.1, read as the reverse complement.
GAGGCTTCTTTCTCCCAGATCTGGAGGCATATTACTGGGCAGCGCATCTGATTAACATAAATGACTGGTTATTTGCCCTTGGGGACCATTCCACCTTCTGCTTAGAGAGATTGCAGTGGGAAAAGAAATCCTGTATATATACCTATATGGAGGAGGGAGGAGTCGACAGGGAATGGAGTAGGGCTACCATGGTTCTGGGATGGCACTACCGTCCCACGAGGGAGACCCCCCCTGAGAGGGATGTTGGCTGCCGGAAATTGGTAAGTTGACAGGTTTTGAGAGCTAGGACTGCATTGGTATCTCCAAGGTGGGAGATGTGATGGAAGGGGGTGACATCATGCCTTTTGCATCCCTCCAGGCCGAGTATGAGCTTAGCAAGACACAATTACTCTGATATGCATGCCTGCAACACGCATCGAAAGCGGAGGGCCTCTCAGAAGAGGGAATACCTGACTACGCCCCACTAGAAGGTAGACTTTTGATGGAAGGCTTAGACACAAAAGCGACGTCTATGACTTATAAGACTATCAATAATGACATGCCGAACTCACTTCTAAAATTGCATAGGCGGTGGGAGGCTGAGCTAGGGGAACCAGAGGACAAAGACTGGGAGGCAGCGTTGATGTTTCCAAGAGAAGTGGCTATCCGGTTGAGGCTCAGATTAATCCAATTTAAAATCCTTCACAGGATATAGTATGATAGACAATGCTTACATATGATGGGAAGGGCGCAGCAACCAAATTCTCTTAGATGTTGTGGGAACATTGGAACCTTCCTACATACATTTTGGGACTGTAATCCAGGACTTTGGAACAGGATTGTGAGGGAGCTGGGGGGAGTGGTATCAGAGAAGATCCCTCTTGATCCCAAATGTATTCTATTGGGATTTCCCAACGACATTGATCTGCCCCAATAGAAGCTTTTTTCTGTGGCTTCTGGCTGGTAATAGCCAAGGGGGATATTGCCCACCTCTGGGGCTCAAAGTTGTGTCCCACTGCGGATGTGTGGAGAAGGGGAATAGATGGGTTTATGATGGGAGAGAAGGTGACCTATACGAATAAAGGCTGCCCATGGAAGTTCAGGAAAGTGTGGGGAGACTGGATGACATATTACTCCCTGGATGTATAAACGCTTGCCGAGTATTGACCCATGGGCCATATTGAGGGCTATATGCTACCGAATACTGAATGGCCTCTAGATTATAATGTGGATAGATGAGGAATGGGAACGAGGATTGCTTGGATTAACTGTTGGTTCATGTGTCTGGGGATGGTTGGGGGAGGGGATTGTTCGTTATCTCTTTCTATTTCTGGTGCTTTGACGATATACCACTATGTAAAGCTTATTTGAATATGCTATGTACCTGTTGAAAATCAAATAAAAAGATTTATTAAAATAACAAGGAGGCATGGGGAACACAGAAAGAACACATGCAAGCCTATGGCAAAGGAACATTGGCTGCAAGCACAAAGTGGCTGCTAGCCACATGGTGAAACAACAATAAGGAACAAGGAGGCATGGGGAACAAAGAAAGAACACATGCAAGCCTATGGCAAAGGAACACTAGCTGCATAGAAAAAAATGTCTGCCAGCCACCTGGTCAAACAACAACAACAAGGAGCAAAGAGAACAAAGTAGAACACATACAAGCCTATGGCAAAGACACACTGACTGGATGTAGAAAATGCCTGCCAGCCACATGGTCAAACAACAAATGTGAACAAGGAGGCATGGACAACAAAGAACACATGCAAGCCCCTGGACATGTGACTACACAAAATGGCCCCTGGCCACATAGCATGGAAAACAAAGACAAATGGTGGATGATAACAAACACCACCAGACACACACACACTCTCACACACACACACACACTGGCCATAAGGAGGCATAGTGGGAGCACTCAAGTAAACACTAACATTAATTAAGCAATGCAAAACATGACAATTAACTGATCTATAAAAAAATGAAATGCAATCAATAGCCAACATTTTTAATTTAATCCAATGCCATCCCTGCCCTAAATGAAGTTTTAAAAACATATACTACTGAAATATGTATTTCATGCACTGATGACCACTAGTACTGGGTCTACTGGCTAGATAGGCCTTTGGAAATCTAGACTACAGAGCAAAATAATATTGCAAATGTTACAAACATGTAGAAAATGACAGGTACTGAGCTGTGCAACAATTGTCCTTTACAAAATATGAAAAATCAATGAAATGCAAAATAAATAACTAGGCCCATGCTTAAACTCCAGGCTATCCACGACTATATTTTTTTTAAATTAAATTAAAGTACAAAGAAATATTGGTGCATGCCCAAGCAAAAAAAAACACCCTTATTCAATAGTTTTGGAACTTGCTTGTGTGATTTCACAAAAACATAGTCCTTACATCCAAAGGTACATCCAGGAGACAAAGAGAGTGATCCTTCTACCTCAAAATCCAAACAAAAAGTGACCAGGAGATGGGCAAAGCACTGGGAGGAGCCTGCCGGACAGGAACTAGAAGTTGGAGTCTCTGGAGCACTTCCTTCATGTTTGGAAAAAAAAAATCTTCTCAATCTAAAAAGCAACTTGAGGGTTCATTGGAGAAGAAAATCCAACCCAAAACTAGTTTCTGACTAGATTGAGATGCATCTCGAGTAGAAAACTACCCCAGGTGCATTTGTGCTCGTGAGAGGGACTGATTTGCTTACTGTTGCAGCCAGAAGCAATGCGACTAAAGGGGAAGTTTGCGTGCGCGGCCAGAAACAGTGCCAGTAAACGCAAAGTCTTGTGCTTGCTCGCTAGCAGCCTGGGAGTTTTGTGGCATTCGCAAGAGAGCACCAAAACCCAGACTTGCGCATGTGAATAAACTCCGCTCTGTGCCAAATTGTGGAATTCGGGAACTCCACGCTACTCCACATAGTGCGAAGTGCGCGAATTCTGCAAGCTCTGCCAGCAGCGCAGATTTCTAAACCCACGCCTAATAAACATTTGGTATTGGGGGCGTTTCTCCAGCTAACATAAAAGTCAATACACTTTTAGGATTGAATCTGTTTTATTGACATTTTATCATATACAACTTTTCCACTTACAACCAGTGGCCAGTGGATACAAATTTCATAAAAACTTGTACCCAAATACAATGCCTCCCCGTACCACATCTATATGCTGCGTTAGCTCCTGTTCACTCTCTCCCCATCACACTGGCCCTTTCCAATTCATGTTGCAGCTGTCCCTCTCTCTGGGGCTATAGCGCGGGCACGTCAGCTCCCTGAATTCATCTGAGAGGTAAGAGATACAGGGCCCCCATACATTATCAAACTGAAGTAGGGATCCCATGGCCATTGCCGTCAATTTTGACATCCCCAGTATTCCCACAGCTTGTGCAGCCAGTCAGTCTGTGAGGGAACTATCTCCGAACCCCATCTAGCTAAAAGTAGCTGTTTGGCAGCACATCTGTGAAGGCCCGCCCACATTTGACCTCCCACCTCTGCCTCGCCGGCGTCCGGGGTATGTTTGGCGGTGCCAGTAGAAAGCAATAGATATATGAGATAAGTTTCTTATCTGCCGAGCGTATCAACAGCCCGCGCTCGAAGGGAAGGAGGGGTATAGCTTCATGGGGTCTGACCGCTGGGGACAATATCAAATGCCTGATCCCAAATACTGCCAGTAAGCCTCCTGTGGGAGACCGTAAGTCCCCTGAAGTTGGGGAAACTCCATGATCCCCTGTGCAGCGAACAGATCCCCAATCCTTTTACAATTGTAGTTCTGCCAAGATTGGTAGGCGGACCCCTTGAGAGCAGGTGGGAAGTCCGGGTTGCCAGTAGTTGGTGTTTGCAGGGATACGGGTGAGGAAAGGGCTCTACGCGTTTGTACTCTGTCCCACACCTCCATAGTTGCTCGCAGGACCGGAGGCACATAAACGCTCCTCAGGTGGCATGTCCTCGTCAGCCAGGGGACCTTGCAAATATGCAACCCTGCGACTGCCTGGTCAATAAAACACCAGTGCTTTTCAGTGCTTTTACAATACCATTCCACCAGGTATCACAGTTGGGAAGCTTGACAGTACTGCATTAAATATGAAACTCCCAGCCCCCCCTCCAACTGCGGTAGGTAGGGCTGCTCCTTTGACATTCTTTCATTCTTGCTCTCCCATATCAAGTCCCAAATAAACCTCTGCATAGCATCGAATGCGCCCGGCAGGGGTTGTAATGCTAGGACCGGCATGATGAACAGCACCTTGGGCAAGAGAGTCGTCGTCACCGCTGCAATACATCCTAGCCACGAAAGGCTGAACCCCCTCCACCAGGCCAGAGCTTCCCGCACCTCACCCAGCACCACAGTATAGTTACATTCCGCTATAGCAACCGGTGTGGGCCGTATCTGCAAGCCTAAGTATTGTATTTCCTGTGCGGCCCAAACAAATGGCAGGAGGGGTCTCAAGTCCTCCACGTCCCTCTCTGGCACCGTTAAGTTAAGAATAGAGGACTTAGGGGGTCATTCTGACCTCGGCGGTAAAAGGCTCTTACCGCCGGTCAGAAGACCGCCATTCTACCACTGCGGCCGCGGTAAACCGCCACGGTCATTATGACCCACAACTGCCAAACCGCCAAAAACCCGACATCCACGGAAGGCCGCCTCATCAGCGGTCAGCGATAAACTGGTGATGACCAAACCTCCACCGTCACGCCAACACAAACACGCCCATGCCATTATGACCCACGAATCCACGCGGCGGTCTTTCAACCGCAGTATCCCATTGGCGGTACACACCGCCGCGCTCAAAATACACACACATTTACAAAACACAGCCACATTGGACAATTCAAAATAAACACACCTGAGACACATACACACACCACTCCCACACACCCATCACCATATAAAACACACACCCACATCACCCACAAACCCCCGCAAATCGAAATTCTGAGACAAGGCGCAATGCACAGAGAGAGAGCACAGGGAACGCAAACCACAACACACACAGGAACCCAACATCATCACCCACACCACATCCACGCACACATCACCACACACCACCACTCACATCACCACAAACACCACCCCACACCTCATCCACACCACCCCATGGCACCCCAAAGACACCTCAGGTTCTCGGACCAAGAACTCAGGGTCATGGTGGAGGAAATAATTAGGGTAGAGCCCCAGCTCTTCGGCACACAGGTGCAGCACACCACAATAGCCAGGAAGGCGGAGCTATGGCAAAGGATCGTCGACAGGGTCAACGCTGTGGGACAGCATCCCAGAAACAGGGAAGACATCCGAAAGCGCTGGAACGACCTACGGGGGAAGGTGTCGTCGATGGTGTCAAGACACCACATCGCTGTGCAGAAGACTGGCGGCGGACCCCCACCCACTCCACCCGAATTCACAGCATGGGAGCAAGAGGTCTTGAACATCCTGCATCCTGAGGGCCTCGCTGGAGTAGGCGGAGGAATGGACTCTGGTAAGTCTAATCTCAACTACTTCACCCCCCCCAACCACCAGCATGCCAACCCACACCCCCACCCTCACCCCCAACCCCCCAGCACACATCCTCCCTGCCAATGTCTCACCAGCACAACCCACCCAAAACAACACCAATCCCTGAATGCCAACACAAACCATGGACACCCATCACCTAAGCATGACCACTGCACATACCCATCCCCCCCCACAAACCACCCTCAGAACTCCTCCCACAAGGGAATGCCAGCACTGGGGGACAAGGGCACCCACAAATCGCACGCCATGGCACACACAGAAGCAATAACCATACTCTTTTACCCCTGCAGGGCCCGAACGCCAACACACCGGCCAGGAGGGTCCAGATTTATCCATCCCGCCCCCAGAACAGGCCCCCAGTGATGACAGCAGCTCTGTCGACCTGGAACCTGATGACCAGCCTGGACCATCGGGGACCTCTGGACAGTCGGTTCCCCACACACAGGCCACAGCAGACCCAACCCCCTCTGGGAATACCAGCACAGCTCCCACCCAGCGGGCCCATGCCTCTGTCTCCAGGACGCGTCAATCAGCGGTGTGTCCGCCACTACAGGGCACCCAGGCTGACCCACCACCCCAACAACAACAGGGACCTGGGGGCAGTGGTAGTGGGCACACCGTCCAGGGGACAGAGGCCCGGGGAAACAGGGGAACTGGGAGGGCTGCTGTGCGAGAGGGGGTGGACCGGCCCAGGGAACCCACTCTCCAAGAGGCCCTCACCACCATCATGGGAGCATACCACCACTCCCAGGAGACGATGGCGACGGTACTGGCCAGGTTCCAGGAGATCCAGGCACAGCAGGAGGAACGGTACATGGGGTTCAGAGACGAACTCAGGAACATCGGTTCCGCAATGGGGACCATCGTCCTGGCCCTCAACCAGATAGTCACCACATTGCGGGACCATGTGGCCCCCAAAGGGCCCCTGTCACTAGCCGGACCACGAACAGCCTACCACCTCCTCCAGCGCTAGTGGACAGGAGGCCCCCACACAACGACAGGCCACCAGAACCCCACCTCCTGCTGAAGATCAACCACCCCGCAAGCGGAACAAGAGATCACACAAGAAGACAGAGTAGGATGCCAAGACCTCCGCCAGCATAAGATACCCCCTGATGTCATCCCACTGTCCCACATTGTCACCCTGTCAAACCTCAAACAGCCCCTGCTCCATCCTTCCACAGGCATATGGACTGTGCACCTGTGAGACTGAGAACTGGACTCTGCCATGGACATTACTCCATCCCCACCCATCACCGTTTTACTATCATGGACCTATATGCAGCACTTAAAATAAATCATCAATTGCACTTCAAAAATCAGGAGTCTGCTTGTATTCTTTACAAATGTATTACACATAACGGTGCAATAATGTTCAGTTACATTGTGATGACAACATACCAATGTCAATAAGCATTAGTCCATGGGCAAACAAAGCAGAAGTCACGCTGTGGGTCATACAGCTCTGAAAAGGGAAGGGAAAGTCAAAAATCAGTTAAAAGGAACTGGGGGGAAACACAGAAAGTAGAGATGCAGGAGGCCAGAAGTAAATGTAAAATGGCGTGGGTGATTCTTACCTGTGTGCTACTGAAAATACTGTTGAATAACTATGTCCCTGTTGTCCGTGTCGTCCCCGTCGTCTTCCTCCTCTTCACTCTCCACAGGCTCCACAGCTGCTACAACACCACCATCTGGACCATCCTCCTGCAGGAAAGGCACCTGGCGTCGCAATGCAAGATTGTGAAAAATACAGCAGGCCACGATGATATGACACACCTTCTTTGGTGAGTACATTAGGGATCCACCTGTCATATGCAGGCACCTAAACCTGGCCTTCAGGACCCCGAAGGTCCGTTCTATAATCCTCCTAGTTCGCCCATGTGCCTCATTGTACCGTTCCTCTGCCCTGGTCCGGGGATTCCTCACTGGGGTCAATAGCCAAGGCAGGTTGGGGTAACCAGAGTCACCTATTAGCCACACACGGTGTCTCTGTAGCTGTTCCATCACATAAGGGATGCTGCTATTTCGCATGACATGCGCGTCATGCACTGACCCAGGGAACTTGGCATTTAGATGGGAGATGTACTGGTCAGCCAAACAGACCAGCTGGACATTCATCGAATGGTAATTTTTTCTATTTCTGTACACCTGCTCATTGTCTTTTGGGGGTACTAAAGCCACATGGGTCCCATCAATGGCACCAATGATGTTGGGGATATGTCCAAGGGCATAGAAATCACCCTTCACAGTGGCCAAATCACCCTCCTCAGGGAAAACAATGTAGCTCCGCATGTATTTCATCAGGGCAGACAACACTCTGGACAAAACCTTAGAAAACATAGGCTGAGACATCCCTGATGACATGGCCACTGTTGTCTGAAAAGACCCACTTGCCAAAAAATGGAGTACTGACAGAAGCTGCACCAGAGGGGGAATTCCTGTGGGTTGGCGGATGGGGGACATCAGGTCTGGCTCCAGCTGGGCACACAGTTCATGTATAGTGGCTCGGTCAAGTCGGTATCGAAGTATAATATGTCGTTCTTCCATTGTCGACAGGTCCACCAGCGGTCGGTACACGGGAGGATTCATCCTTCTCCTCGCAAGTCCCAGCGGACGGTGCCTAGGAAGGACAACATGGAGCACAGAGTCAAGCAACCCACAGGTAAGTTCACCCAGCTTGCACAGTACACGAATCGCTATGCATTGAAAGGCTTGTATGAGTGGCAATGCAAGGCCTAGGCCTGTGTGACGCAGTAGCAATTAAGCCATGTGGGCCCTTGTAATGGCGGCTGCCTGACCTGAGAAGTGTGACAGTGGGATGTGAGGTCAACGCGCTGGCGTGGCACACCGTGGCGGTAGGCGGTCGAAGACCGCAGTGCGAAGGCGCATTGGTTAACATTGCACCCTATAGGTCTCAGGAGCCAATGACGATGTGCGCCAGCGGTCGCGGGACGCACCGCTCCGGTACGCACCGCCGCGGGCGTGACCGCCATTTTCTATCTGCTTAATCACTCGAGACCTGATCATCCACAGGAGAGGACCTATACTGCAAGTGCTGTAGACAATGGCTGCTGCGACTGGGGAAAGGGCCCCTGCCCTCACTTCAGAAGAGTTGGAGAAACTTGTGGATGGGGTCCTGCCCCAGTATGCGCTACTCTACGGTCCTCCAGACCAACAGGTAAGTACACTGGGTGCACGTTGAATGGGCTATGCCTGGGTTGTGTATGGTGGATGTAAAATGGTGGGGTGGGGAGCGAATGAGGAGTGCAAGGCACGACAGATGAGAGCATGTGCCACATGGCAGGGTTGGGGAGGGGGGGCAATCACATCTAACATGCAGAAAAATGTAGAAATTTCCTTTCCCACCCTGTACATGTCAAATAGGTCAGCGCCCATCAGAAAGTCGCCATTTGGCGTGCCATCGCCAAGGAAGTCAGGGCCCTGGGGGTCCACAACAGACGGGGCACCCACTGCCGAAAGAGGTGGGAGGAGATCTGCCGCGGGACCAGGAAGACCGCCGAGTCACTGCTGGGGATGGCCTCCCAACGTAGGAGGGGTGCCAGTCGTACCTTGACCCCCCTGATATCCCGGATCCTGGCGGTGGCCTACCCCGATTTGGATGGGCGCGTGAGGACATCACAGAAGACACAAGGGGGTGAGTACCAGCACATTGTGCTATCTTTACGCGCAGTGGAGGTGTCTGGGTGGGGGAGGAGGGCTGTGGGTGACATTAGGCCAGGGCGCTTTCTGTAGTGTAGTCCCCTCCTTTAGGCATCGCCCTGTGCCCCCGCCCCCCAGCTCTGTAGGGTGCCAAGTACAGCAATCCATGGTCCAGCATCACCCATGTGTGCATTTGTTGTCCATAGACCTGTAGGCCTAGTCACAAGTACTGAGTAGTGTACCCCGATTGCGCGGCGTAGTGCTGGAGGCTCCTGTGTCTGTCCTCTCCGACAACGGTGTTGACAATGCATGCACTCAACCTGTCTTTATTTCTCCCCCCACCCTTTTTCTTTATCTTCTTGTGCATGTGTGCATTAGCATCATCAGGCGGAGGAGAATTGGCATCGGAGCACGAGGGAGCTGCAACTCACAAGGCCCCGGTGGGCCATGCTACAGACACCGAGGTCACCAGTGATACGGAGGGCGAGGGGAGCTCCACAACGGGGACCCGTGGTGACACCAGCGACACTGACACGTCCTCGGAAGGGAGCTCCCTAGCGGTGGCGGCAACATCCGTGCCCCCGCCTCAACAGGTACAGCCGCCACCCAGCGCACCAGCTCCGCCCTCCCAGCAGCCCCTCAGCCTTCGCTCCGTGCCCGCTCGCCCAAGAAGGCGGGCATCTCCTTCGCCTCAGGCACCTCAGGCCCTGCCCCAGTTACCCCTGCTGCCCTCAGTGAGGAGGTCATTGACCTCCTACAGACCATCATTGTTGGGCAGTCTACCCTTTTGAATGCCATCCAGGGGGTAGAGAGGGAGGTGCATCGGAGCAATGCATACCTGGAGGGCATTCATTCGGGTCAGGCTGCTCATCAACGATCGTTCAATACTCTGGCCTCAGCACTGACGGCAGCCATTGTCCCTGTTTCCAGCCTCCCTCTTGTAACTGCCTCCACCGTCTCCCAGTCTCCTGTTCCTCAGCCTATCCCATCCACACCATCAGACCAGCCTGCACACACCTCAACACCCAAGGGCAGCTCATCCAGACATAAGCACCACAGATCCCACAAGCATTCACCCAAGCAACATCCAGATGCAGCCATGGCAACAGTCACTACCACCTCTGTGTCCCCCTCCTCCTCGTCTCCCTCCCCCTCCCTGTGACGTCTCCACTCACACCTGCATGCACACCACCATCAGCCAGTACTTCCATCACCACCACACCCTCCAGTACAGTCCGCACACGTGCAGTCACCACCCCCACTGCCATTTACACGTCCCCTGTATCCTCTCCCACTGTGTCTGTCACCCCCTCTTCCAAAACACACAAACGCAGGCAGCCACCCACACAACAGCCAACCACCACACGACAGCCTACGTCACAAGCACCTGCATCCATAGACAGCACACCTGACTCTCCTACAACCACATCCTCTCCCTCCACTCCCATACCCACTGCACCTACCCTTCCCATTGCTCCTAAAAAACTTTTCCTCTTCAAACTTGACCTCTTTGCACCACCTGACCCACCCCCTCCATCTGGTAAGAGTCCGAAGAGCACCTCAGCCACCACCAGCCCTGCATCAAGTCTGACCATTGTGCACTGCTTTTGGAGTCCACCCTTTCCCAGCACAGATACATCGGCCAGCAGCAAGGGAACAGCCAGCCCCCCCCCTGGAAAGAGAACCCGTAAAACCAAGGCCCACCGTGAGAAGGCTGACACGGCTGCCCCCAAGGAGCAAAGTCGTGGCCCGTCACCTGCCACAACATCAAGGGCAGGCAAGGGCCGGAGAGCCTCATCGAAGGAGGGCAAGGGCAGCAGGGTGGAGAAGTCAGCCAGCAGGGGCGTGGACCAGGAGGGCCCCACAAGCCCCATCCCGGGTGTGACGGAGGACACCGGACACCCACGGGCCCAGGACTCCGTCACAGGAGGGTCCAGCAACTGCACGGTCGGAGGGCGACTAAGCAGGGAGTCCTGGCCAGGTCTGGCTCCCTTGATAGACAAGAATGGCACCACTGAACAGGGCCCCGCCAAGAAGAAAGGCACCGCTGAACAGGGCCCCGCCGTGAAGACAGGCACCGCTGAACAGGGCCCCGCCGTGAAGAAAGGCACCTCTGAAAAGGGCCCCGCCGTGAAGAAAGGCACCGCTGAACAGGGCCCCGCCGAGAAGAAAGGCACCACTGAACAGGGCCCCGCCGTGAAGACAGGCACCGCTGAACAGGGCCCCGCCGTGAAGAAAGGCACCGCTGAACAGGGCCCCGCCGTGAAGACAGGCACCGCTGAACAGGGCCCTGCCGTGAAGAAAGGCACCGCAGAACAGGGCCCGCCGTCTCAAGCACCGCTCCGCTGGGCCCTTCCTGTCAAGCACCGCTCCGCTGGGCCCCGCCGTCTCAAGCACCGCTCCGCTGGGCCCTTCCTGTCAAGCACCGCTCCGCTGGGCCCTTCCTCTCAAGCACTGCTCCGCTGGGCCCTTCCTGTCAAGCACCGCTCCGCTGGGCCCTTCCTGTCAAGCACCGCTCCGCTGGGCCCCGCCGTCTCAAGCACCGCTCCGCTGGGCCCTTCCTGTCAAGCACCGCTCCGCTGGGCCCTTCCTCTCAATCACCGCTCCGCTGGGCCCTTCCTCTCAAGCACCGCTCCGCTGGGCCCTTCCTGTCAAGCACCGCTCCGCTGGGCCCTTCCTCTCAAGCACCGCTCCGCTGGGCCCCGCCGTCTCAAGCACCGCTCCGCTGGGCCCTTCCTGTCAAGCACCGCTCCGCTGGGCCCTTCCTGTCAAGCACCGCTCCGCTGGGCCCTTCCTGTCAAGCACCGCTCCGCTGGGCCCCGCCGTCTCAAGCACCGCTCCGCTGGGCCCTTCCTGTCAAGCACCGCTCCGCTGGGCCCTTCCTCTCAAGCACCGCTCCGCTGGGCCCTTCCTCTCAAGCACTGCTCCGCTGGGCCCTTCCTGTCAAGCACCGCTCCGCTGGGCCCCGCCGTCTCAACCACCGCTCCTCTGGGCCCTTCCTGTCAAGCACCGCTCCGCTGGGCCCTTCCTGTCAAGCACCGCTCCGCTGGGCCCTTCCTCTCAAGCACCGCTCCGCTGGGCCCTTCCTCTCAAGCACCGCTCCGCTGGGCCCTTCCTGTCAAGCACCGCTCCGCTGGGCCCCGCCGTCTCAAGCACCGCTCCGCTGGGCCCTTCCTGTCAAGCACCGCTCCGCTGGGCCCTTCCTGTCAAGCACCGCTCTGCTGGGCCCCGCCGTCTCAAGCACCGCTCCGCTGGGCCCTTCCTGTCAAGCACCGCTCCGCTGGGCCCTTCCTGTCAAGCACCGCTCCGCTGGGCCCTTCCTGTCAAGCACCGCTCCGCTGGGCCCTTCCTCTCAAGCACCGCTCCGCTGGGCCCTTCCTGTCAAGCACCGCTCCGCTGGGCCCTTCCTCTCAAGCACCGCTCCGCTGGGCCCCGCCGTCTCAAGCACCGCTCCGCTGGGCCCTTCCTGTCAAGCACCGCTCCGCTGGGCCCTTCCTGTCAAGCACCGCTCCGCTGGGCCCTTCCTGTCAAGCACCGCTCCGCTGGGCCCCGCCGTCTCAAGCACCGCTCCGCTGGGCCCTTCCTGTCAAGCACCGCTCCGCTGGGCCCTTCCTCTCAAGCACCGCTCCGCTGGGCCCTTCCTCTCAAGCACTGCTCCGCTGGGCCCTTCCTGTCAAGCACCGCTCCGCTGGGCCCCGCCGTCTCAACCACCGCTCCTCTGGGCCCTTCCTGTCAAGCACCGCTCCGCTGGGCCCTTCCTCTCAAGCACCGCTCCGCTGGGCCCTTCCTCTCAAGCACCGCTCCGCTGGGCCCTTCCTGTCAAGCACCGCTCCGCTGGGCCCCGCCGTCTCAAGCACCGCTCCGCTGGGCCCTTCCTGTCAAGCACCGCTCCGCTGGGCCCTTCCTGTCAAGCACCGCTCTGCTGGGCCCCGCCGTCTCAAGCACCGCTCCGCTGGGCCCTTCCTGTCAAGCACCGCTCCGCTGGGCCCTTCCTGTCAAGCACCGCTCCGCTGGGCCCTTCCTGTCAAGCACCGCTCCGCTGGGCCCCGCTGTCTCAAGCACCGCTCCGCTGGGCCCTTCCTGTCAAGCACCGCTCCGCTGGGCCCTTCCTGTCAAGCACCGCTCCGCTGGGCCCCGCCGTCTCAAGCACCGCTCCGCTGGGCCCTTCCTGTCAAGCACCGCTCCGCTGTGCCCTTCCTCTCAAGCACCGCTCCGCTGGGCCCTTCCTGTCAAGCACCGCTCCGCTTCCCTTCCTGTCAAGCACCGCTCCGCTGGGCCCCGCCGTCTCAAGCACCGCTCCGCTGGGCCCTTCCTGTCAAGCACCGCTCCGCTGGGCCCCGCCGTCTCAAGCACCGCTCCGCTGGGCCCTTCCTGTCAAGCACCGCTCCGCTGTGCCCTTCCTCTCAAGCACCGCTCCGCTGGGCCCTTCCTGTCAAGCACCGCTCCGCTTCCCTTCCTGTCAAGCACCGCTCCGCTGGGCCCCGCCGTCTCAAGCACCGCTCTGCTGGGCCCTTCCTGTCAAGCACCGCTCCGCTGGGCCCCGCCGTCTCAAGCACCGCTCCGCTGGGCCCTTCCTGTCAAGCACCGCTCCACTGGGCCCTTCCTCTCAAGCACCGCTCTGCTGGGCCCTTCCTGTCAAGCACCGCTCCGCTGGGCCCCGCCGTCTCAAGCACCGCTCCGCTGGGCCCTTCCTGTCAAGCTCCGCTGGCCCATTGACAGTGCCGGTTCTGTGTCGAGCTAGTGTTCACGCTGCACTCTGGGCACCCTGCCTCCTCCATGACCAGTGGAGTCTGTAATCCACCTGATGGACTGTGGCTTTGCACTCCCCAGGATGGCACAGTGGGCATGGTGGCCCCTTCGTGGTTCTGGCGTCGTGGACTCCTGTGGCTGAGGTGCCCCCCCTTCCCTTCCCCCTGAGGTGCCTGTAGTTTTGTCATCTGATGCCCCAGCAGTGTTCTCTCCAACGGACTCAGGTCTCCTGTGTGGGCTTTGCCCATGTGTTTGGTAGACATTGGCCCACGGACTGTGGATATTTGACACACTGAGCAGGACTTATTGACTATGTACATAGCTTTCGCACTGTTCATGATTTTTGCTTTGATATTTCATAACGATAATTTTCCATGACTTCAATGAACCTAATTTATACATGAATTTACATTAACATTTTATTATGTCTTTGCATTTTTCAGGGGGGTTTGGGTGGTGTCACTCAGTTGTTGCTCTGCATTGGTATGTTGATAGTTGGGGGGGGGGGCGTATGTGTGTGCCCGTAACCTTTCGTCCTCCCCCCTACCCTGTGTCGTAGGTGCAGTACTCACCGTTGTCTTCTGCGCCGGAGTTCGTACTCGTGGTAGATGGGCAGGTAGACAAGAGCTGGTAGGATGTTTAATTCGGGTTCCATGCTGTCCTCCGTCCTCGTGGAGTGTACAGAGGTGAGCGTTTTCCCGTTCGTAGTCTGTTTCCGCTGTGTTTTTATCGGCGGGGCTCCCGCCCCGGAAAAGGTGGCAGATTGGTGAGTTGTGATACTGTGGGCGGTACATTGTCTGCCGCCTGCCTGTTGGCGGTGACCGCCGCGCTGTTTGTCTGCCCCGCCGTGGCGGTCGGAGTGTTAAAGTGGCGGGCTGTGTTGGCGGTTCCCGCCAGGGTCAGAATTCAATTTTTTTGACCGCCTGCCTGTTGGCGGGTTGGCCGCCGCTTTATCACCGACCGCCAGGGTTGGAATGACCGCCTTAGACTGATTAGTTTTAAAGCCCACCACCTCTCCAAAAGCCCGCAGTTCATACACAACTGTTACAAGAGAGGTCCTCAGTTCCATCAGATAAAGTACCACCTCATCGGCTTACAGAGCAATTTTAAGGGATCTGCCCCCCCCATTGGGATACCCCTGATGTTCTGATTTTGCCGAATATGTTCCGTGAAGGGCTCCATATACAGCGCATACAACAGCGACGATAAAGGGCAGCCCTGCCTAGTCTCCCTGGCAATTGAGAAAATCTCTGAAAGTCCACCATTCCCACTCACCCGGGCCTGGGGGAGATGATAATTACCCTGCACCCATTCACAGAATCTCCGGCCCAGACCATAACGAGGGAGTACCGAAAATAAAAAACTCCAATGAACCCGGTCAAAGGCCTTCTCTGCATTGATAGAAAGCAGTATCGACGGGATACAGGCCTGTTGTACCTTGTCTAGAAGGTTACAAAGCCTCTTAGTATTACTTCACATGTTCCCTCTGGAATAAACCCGGTCTGATCCGTTGTCTATTAGGCCTTGCATATAGGGGCCCAGACTGTGCGCTAAGATGCCAGAAAAAAGTTTAGCATCTACAATCAATAATGTGATCGGTCGATAGGACGCACACAGAGTTGGGCCTTTGCCAGGCTTCTGTATAACTGCAATAGTGACCGTGCACATTGACTGGGGCATCAATCGGGCAGAAGAAAAACCATTAAACAGCCACGCCAGAACCGAAGCCAGGAGCTCACCCCCAAAAATATAAAATTCCTCCCCAAACCCGTCCTGCCCTGGTGTCATACCCCCGCGGAGCCGCCCGACAACCTCCAGGACTTTCACAGGAGTAATACCCTTATCTAACTAATTGGGTAGTATTTTAGGTATTTGAGGCAAGGGTGTCTCATCTAAGTATCTCGCTATTGCCCTCTCATCTAGGAGCTCTGCGGTATATAGTAAGGCATAGAAAGTCTCACATTCTTTCAGGATCAGCTCCTCATCTGTAGTGGTCGCCCCCCCGCTTGTCTGTAATGAGTTTATCCGACGATGTGCCACCTGTGCGCGCAACCGGTGCGCCAAGAGTCACCCTGCCTTATTGCCCCCAACATAGTACATCTGTTTAGTGTGTAGGAGAGCATATTCCGCCCCATCCATATCTATTGCTTTCAACTGTTTATGCGTCACCATCAGCTGACGATTTACTCTCTGTACACCCGTAGCACTGTGTTGCCCTTCCAGCTCTCCTTTCTGATCTTCTAATTGCCACCTCTCTTTCCTCCAAAGGGTGTTGGCACGAGCTGCAATAGCTATACACTGCCCCCTGACCACTGCCTTCATCGCCTCCCAGACCATCTCAACCGCAGTCTCCAGTTTATTGTTAATGCTTAAATATGATGTAATTGTATCCCTTATTTCTTGACGTCTTTCCTCATCAGACAGGAGCTTGGTATTTAGCTACCATAGCCAGAGTTTTCTACTCGGGCCCGGCATTGTGAGGCTTACTGTGATCAGAGCGTGATTGGACAGAGACGCCACCCCAATCCCTGAGTGCGTAATTGTGGGCAGCAGGCCCGGGGAGGCCAGAAAGAGGTCAAGTCTTGCATACGTCTGGTGTGCGGCCGAAATAAATGTATATGCCCGCAGAGTCGGGTTCTGTGCTCGCCAAACATCCGTCAACCGCCCCTCCTGCAACCACTTTCAGAAACCCACAGAGTACTCCCCCACCTGTCCACTTCGCTGATCTATCTACATGGGTGTCAAGGACTAAGTTGAAATCCCCTCCTATAAGGACATCCGCATCCATCGTGGCCAAAACCCACCCAATGTTCTCCCTCAAAAACTCCTCTTGATGTTCATTAGGGCCGTAAATGCAGGCCACTGTGATGGCACACCCATTGATTGAAATGAGTCTTCTGTTCATACCTGCCTGTAAGTCTAATAGCTTCCCCAGGAAATGTGTAGCCAGCAGGATTGTCACTCCCGCCCATCTCCCCGGCCTGGAAGAATGGTATTGTCTACCAAACCATTGTGTTCTCAGCTTCTTCCAATCTAATCTCAGCAAGTGTACCTCTTGTAGCAAACATACGTCCCCCTTGGCTTCCCTCTGCTTCACTACCAGAGCCCACCTCTTCACTGGGGTATTGAGCCCCCTGACGTTAAGGCTAAGTACTTTAACCGACATGCATGCTTCGGGAGATAGCACCCGCGGGCCTATGTGGGACCCTCTTATTACCAAATGTTCCTGCCACTAAAGCTGCCTCGCATAGCATTAGAAAATAAGGCAAAGGAGGCATAGGCAACCTAACAACTAGCCAACATAATAAAACACAGTAAACAAAACTCATTGCTCGCCTGGGAACTATATAGATACCCCCGGGGCGATACACCTGGGTGTACCAAGTCTTATTTGTCCCAGTCATCCTTTTCCGTCATAGGAGCTCCGTTGTCTTCCCTTATTCATTGTTATTGTAGCTTTCACATGAAACCCCTCCTCAGTATGTGTCCACACTCAGGACTCTCGACTTTAATGCAAGGTGGGCTCATGCAGTGTCATTATGGCCTCATCTCTGGCCGGCACCAAAGAGTTGCTAGGTTCCTTGTCGTGTCTCCGGTGGACCCTCCTGGTGTCTCAACCTACAGAGAAAGTCCTCTTGTTCTTTCTTGCTCTCCCTCTCCGATGGTTTGGGGGTTTCTTCTTCCATTGTCAAACTGTGTGCCTTTGTTTCTCTTGAGCCCCTCGCAAGGAGTCTTCTGAATCCCCAGTAGAGATATCTCTCGAACCCAAGTCGATGCCCGGGAGGGCTTCAGCCTCCGCCAGTGAACGTATAATGCGCAGTTCATTCTGCCACACAAATTGGAGATGGAAAGGGTGGCCCCATTTGTAGCAGATTCCTTTTCCTTGAAGTAGGACCGTGACAGGCTGCAGGGCGCGCCGGCACTGCAGTGTCTCTGATGAAAGCTCTTGAAACAGATATAACTTATGGCCCTCAAAGTCTATGGCATTCTTGTCATGGACCGCTGTCAGAATTAGCTCCTTCTGGTTATAGTAATGAAGGCATGTGAGTATATC
The DNA here is from genome assembly GCF_031143425.1 of Pleurodeles waltl. NCBI lineage: Eukaryota > Metazoa > Chordata > Amphibia > Caudata > Salamandridae > Pleurodeles > Pleurodeles waltl. The sequence goes on along the minus strand of NC_090439.1, from coordinate 667,903,826 downwards.
TTTGATAGAGACTGTTGATGGAGACTGGGAGGGGCGTCCAGTCTGGTGTTTGCGATCCTGGTCAAACGCCGGTACCACATGTTTGAACTGACGGATAACAAAGTCCTCCCAGGGTACCACGATGGCTTGCACCGGAACTCCTCTTATGCGAATGTTGGACCGCCGGGACCTATTCTCCAAGTCCTCAAGCAGGCCCTGGTTGCTGTCCTGTAGAGCGATGATCTCCTGCCTGTGGTGGTCTAGTTTGTCCTCCTACCTAACACATGTGCGTTCCACTCCATCCACTCTTTGGCCCAGGCTCTGTCACCTCTCCCTTCAGTTCCTTGACTGTTGTGGTGAGCTCCTGCGTGAGTACAGCAAGGTCCCCCCAGAGTACCCCAAATAGTTCTTCCATAAAGGCTTTCATCACTGGGTTGGCATCCTCTTCTACCGTCCCATCACCGCTGCCTCCTCCGGGATCCGATCCCAGCTCGCGAGTGTGATCCTGTTTCTTCGCTGGGGTTTTAGCAAAGAGGTTTCTCAGGTTGCAGTCCTTCTTGTTCTGCTTTCGGGTCACCATTGACTCTCGAATAGGCCAGCCTCTCGAGGAACGTGTTGGGCACTTGCCAAGGCTCCAGCACCCCTACCCGGACCACCAAGGCTCAACTTACGACTACAGTCTCTTCCCTACCGACTGCCAGCCAGATAGGCACAGCTCTCGTGTGTGTGTTAAGTAGTGGCAGCCCAAAGAAGTAGGGCCTCCCTCCACGCACAAGCCAGGTCACGCAGAGCATTGGTGCTTCCTTCACCTGCCAATACACCCTGCACTCTGCTTACACCTACCTGCGTGTCACTCTGTCCATAGGCCCCCCACTTCCAGTCGCCTGCTCTTGTTATTGGCCAACACTCCTGCAAGCCTGGTCGTCACTATATCCAGAGCCACACTGTCTCCCAGGGGCACCCTGAAGGCCCCCGTGCTCTCGATCTGCCTCCTCTCTTCAGGGCACGGTCCGCCGCACCGGCCCCACACCCTTCTTCACGTGCTGCTCTTTTAGTTTCAATCAGGGGGGGGACCCACTGCCTTTACTGGTCCACTGGGCCTGAGCTCTGCTCTCCCCTCATCTCATCCAGGGTTTGCAGGATCCCCCCCACTGCCTCACTAGGTCAAATTGCGGCTCCTCATTGCACGAGTCCGTTTCCCATCTTGCTCGGGCTATCCACGCATCAGAGCCGCGGCAGCCATCTTGTTTACGGCGCCACAGCTCTGTCACGGTCCACCAGGCCCTCCATCTCTCTCCTGAGGGGCCACAAAGTACCACAGCAGCTTCTCAGGAGTCTTCTGCAGCCCCCACTGGAACCGGGGGGTCCACCCATCTCTATGGCTGCTTTTGGCCTGCAGCCGACGACGGAGCTCCGCGGAGGCGCTCCTATACCGCCGCCATCTTAGCTCTGCCCCTATCAATACACTTTTAAATAAAAACACATAGCTACATTCATTAGTCCCGATGAAAATTGTGTCAGTCTTTGATTTGAATCTATATACACAAAACTTCCCTATGTGTTACGAATCTAATGTGAAGAATACTTGGTTTCCAGTTACTGATTGAGCTCTTCCTCTTTCCCAGTTTGGTATTATTATTCTCTTTTCTATTTTAGCTTTCATAGCTCCTCTTCTGTCTTTAACTTACCCAATGAATTCCTTTTCTACTGGGGTCAGAATACAGGTCAGGTTGTTTCTGTGAATGAATACTGTTCCAAATGTCAAGGAAAGTTCAAAGAAACCTCCCACTGTGTCAATGTTTTTCATCTTCGCAATACTGCTCAAGTGTTTCCTGATCGGGTCAATTGACAAAACAATTGAGAAAACTAAATCATAATTCCAATAATAGTATTGATGATTCTCCTGCTGATACAAATATGTAAAAATGTAGCCACAGGCTATCAGAATTTTCATATGGTAAGGGGATGCTATGATAAGTGATTCCTTCACTAACTGATGAAGGCAACTGTGTACACAGATAACAGTCTCTAACATCCATGGTTTCTATGTTTTCACAGAGTAACCTATAATATACATTTGTAAACACATAGGGGGTTATTACAACTTTGGAGGAGGTGTTAATCCATCCCAAAAGTGACGGTAAAGTGACGGATATGCCACCAGCCGTATTACGAGTCCATTATATCCTATGGAACTCGTAATACGGCTGGTGGTATATCCGTCACATTTGGGACGGATTAACACCTCCTCCAAAGTTGTAATAACCCCCATAATCTCTGGATCCATCTGTGTATAAGTCTTTCTCACTGTATAAACTGTTCTTACTTTTTGGGAGGCTTACAGAACTTGGGGCAATTGTTGATCTATTCTTCTCCGAACTACTGGGTGTGGGTAAACTCAATCCAATCAAGAATAATATGATCATGATAACTGTCAAAACTAATAATCCTACACCTATGTACCTAGGCCTACTATTTTGTTTCCAGTGGGCTCAATGAGTTCTCTAATTTCAGACCAATAATAAAAATTAAAAATCAAAAGCTAAAATGTAAAAATGCAAATGTGACAATAACAAATTTAACTGTCTCTTTTCAGTCTTTTTTCCTGAGCAAAGCACATATAAAAAAACAGTCTCTTTTCAAAAGAAAGTTTCAATTATTTTTTTTTAAAGTTCATTTTAGAAAGTTCAACAAGAATTTTTCTCTACAAGCAAATGTTCAAAAAGCTTCTTATAAAAGTTCAAATGTCTCTAATAAAAGCACAACTCATAACCACTAATAATCACTTACAAAACTTAGGGCATCATTACGGGTTTGGCTGTCTTTTCGGAAGACAACAGTGGTGGCGGCAGCCAAAAGACCACCATGTTGGCGGTAAGTCTGACCGCCGCATTACGACTAACACTGTGAACACCTCCAAAAAACAACCACAAATCAGACACCGCTAGGACATTAGAAGGCAGGAAAAAGGAAGTTCCATCACCAGCACTGTCACGCTGACACAATTCTACCCACCAGATTACGAGCCACAAATGAGCACAGCGGTTCTTCCAAGGTGAAAAACCATTGGCGGTGCGAACCACCATGCTCAGAATCCACCACTGTCAGAACACAGCAACCACAGTGGATAGATTGAATATCCCACACCTGACACACCTACTTACTGCACTATATAGCACACCACCACACAACCCACAATCCTTTGCCTCAAAATTGAATTACACATACACAGAGAGCAGGTAAGTATATACATATAGCACAGTTACACCGTAGGCACAGATACACATCCCACCCAGCACACACAACACAACTGCACGATCAACACAAAACACACTTAGCAACCACACACACACCACAAGCCTTCATCATCCACTATGCACCACCCACACCACACACTGCACCCTTACACATACAACACCCCCCTCCCACCCACAACTCAACCACCACCATGTCCCCACAAAAGCACCCATGGTTCACAGACGACGAGTTGAGGGTCATGGTGGATGACATCATCAGAGTAGAGCTACAACTGTTTGGAGCACAGGCACAGCAAGCCTCGATTGTCAGGAAAATTGAGTTGTGGCAGAGAATAGTGGACAGGGTCAACTCAGTAGGCAGTCACCCATGCACAAGGGAGGACATCAGAAGAGGTGAAACGACCTCAGAGAGACGGTGCATTCCATGGCATCACAAAACCAGATTGCAGTGCACAAAACTGGCAGTGGGCCCCCACCTCCTTCCCCACAATTCACATCTTGGGAGGAGAAGGTCTTAAACATCCTGCATCCTCAGGGCCTGACTGGAATACCTGCCAGACTGGACTCTGGTAAGTGCACACAACCTCCATGTCACACAACTGTCTAGTACTGCATGCTTCCTCACCACCAAAATACCGCCAATCTGCTATCCATCTAATGTGCCTCTCCTGCATGCCACACCTACACCCAGCCCAACTGCCCTCATAGGCCTAGCATGAGCAAATAGTAACACTGTGACTCCCACAATCCACAAAGTCCATCTACCTGATTACCTGGAATGTGCACATCACATCACATCCCTTGCATGTATGCCTATTGGACTAGCCTTACTATCAATATGTTTTGACAGAGGACCACTACCTGGCAGTGGCAGCAATGCACTGGAACAACACGATGCCAAACAAGGCTAAACACAGCCGCAGCACAGTGGCAAATCCAATTGGCCACTAATCAGGATCCACAACCCAGAAAGTCACCCCCCATGGTATGGAATGTCAGATAGCAAACTACATACACATGCACAGCCAGCTGATTTAACCTTACGTACTCCCATACCCTCCACCCACTGGGACACCATGCTGCTATGTCCATCCTTCTACCACTCACAACTGCCAGGGCTGAGTTGTCACTCGTGGACAGTGAAGAACAGTCATGTGAACTATCAGTCTGTACAAGTACCCATCCACACAGCCAGATGTACTAAACCTGATTGACACCTACTAAATGGAGTATGGAACACATGTCACACACCACTACCTAACACCAATGGTATGCTGTGAAGCATCTGTCATTGTCATTGCTGGGAATCATGTCAAGCCACTGTATGAATATGATAAAGAGTGAACCAAACACATATTCAATATGTAACTCCATCTCTCACTCCATACACAGGTGCCTCTGCCAGTGCCACCACGGAGAGCTACCAGAGACTGTCAGCCCACCACAGGATGAAGGACCCAGGGAGAACAACACACCTGGATATCTGGACACTGATGATGTATCTAGCCCATCTGGAATACCACTCCCTGCCCCACCCTGCCCACAACAATCCCCCCAAACCCTGTGGCCTCCAACATCACAGCCTACCCATCGTCCTCAAACCTGTGTCCCAAGAAAAGATCAAACTATTGTGTGCCCCACAGTACAGGGACCTGAGTCAACCCCTCACACCCCAAACAATGAAGGTTTTGTGAGCACTGGGAGATGTTCAACTTGTAGTGGCTCAATCAGTCTTTAGTGAAAAATTACGAATATTGTGCAGAGTACTATGACAGCCATGTGATGTTACAGGCAGATGCTGTGTGGTGTGTGTAGTGGTTTTCACTGTCATGGATATCTCACAAAGGATATGGACTGATCAGCTGTTGTAACTGTACAGGCTCGGTGTGTTGGGGTTATTCATCTGCAATTCCAAATGGTGATAGGATTATGGAGAGGTCTTATGTGAATTCAGGTATACTTTTGTACTTCACCCAGTGCATTATGTACATGCAGACATGGCTATGGTGATGATCATGTGGGTGACTCCAGTGGTGCAAACTTACTTGGATATTTATGTTGGTGTGAGGGTTGGCACACCAGGGTGGGTATTGGTTACATGGTGTTACATGATGTAGGACATGTGTATTGGCACCTGAGATTGCCTTGGCAGGATATGTAGAATGACAGATGTGCTTGCTTAATTGTGTATGTGAAGTATGTGTTAACCCTCTCAGTCCCTATCACTCTCCCTCCCTCCTTTTCTCTCTCTATTTGTGTGCATGAGCATCAGCAGGTGAAGAAAAAGAGACACAGACAAGTGGGGATCTACAGGCCACATGACCCGGAAGGCTGCTACTAGCGACTGCACGGGACCCAGTGGCACAGAGGGTGAGGGAGTGCCACGGGGGCTGGATCATCAACATCATCTTCTGAATCCTCCTCCAGTAGACACTCCCTGGCGGTGGCGGACCCTTCTGGGACCACCACATCACCATCATTGTCTGCCACCCCCCTTACTACCACCACCCTCACTGTAGCTCCCCACCCAGTTGCCCATGCCCACTCACCCAGGAGGGTGGTCATCTCCTTCGCCACAGGCACCTCTGTCCCTGCCCCAGTCAGGCCTGCTGCCCTCACTGAGGAGGCTATTGACTGCCTGAGGTCAATTTCTGTGGGTCATTCAATCATTGTGAATGCCATACAGGGACTGGATACTCAAGCCCAGCAGAGCAATGCATTCCTAGGGGGCATTCACAGTGCACTGGCTGGCCTACAGAGATCCTATCAGGCTCTGCCTCCACACTGATGGCAGCCAGTCACCCTTTGTCTACTGTTCCTCCTCCACCTACCTCTACCCCAACCCAGACCCCTCTTCCCAAACCCAGCCAAAGCACAAAGACACACAAAAAATCATCCACCTCAACAGCCAAAAGTACCTCTGACAAACACAAGCACCACAAGACCCACAACTGGCATGCACACAAACAATACCCACCTACAGACACACCAACATCCACTACCTGCACCGACTCCCCCACCACCCCTCCTTCACAAACACTACACCAGACACACCTGCACCTACCACACCAACTTTGATAGATCCAGCCACAACTCCTATCTTACCTGGAGTCAGAACAATAGTAGATCCTCAGACATCCACCCCAGTCACCTGCAGCCACCACAACCACTGACATACCCACATGCAGCACATCTACCATACCTGCAGTGACCATCCCAACAGACAGTCACCCATCCAGCATGGCATCTCCCAGCACCTCCTCCCCCACTCCTTTGAAAACACATAAACGCCCACACTCACCCACCCAACAGACACCCACCACCTACAAGATTTCATCCCACGCACTTGCACCCAAGACATCCACACCAACGCCTCCTACAACCACTCCCTCTACCTCCACTCCCAAACCCTTTTGTTATGACCACCCGTGTGTCTAAAAATCATTTAATCACAGAGTTTGCCCTACTTCTCTCCCACCCAGTGATACCCCCAAATGGTCTGTGTCCCTCCCCAAGTCCAGCCCTTCTACGTCCAAGTCCTCCCCTGAACCCCAATAGTACCCATGCCCCTCCCCCTGCCAAGAGGTCGACCCCTCCCAAGCCCAAGGACCCCACCCAAACCCAAAGACCCCTCTTCCCAAACCCAAACACCCCCTTCCCAACACCCCAAACCCTGAGGTGCCTTCCTGCCCCCTTGGTGCCCCTACCCTATGGAGATCATGTGGCAGTCAGAAGTCAGGTAGGGGGCCACAGAGGTGCCATTTGTGCCTTTGCTTTTTGAACATTGGATGTCCAATGGGCTGATATATGTATATAGTTATTTATTATCTTTAAAAAAAGAAGCATCATTTTAATACATCTGGCCCAACCTATTGTTGTCTTCGACGGTAACATACTTGCCCTGCCTTTCTTTCAACATGGCTGTTTTGAATTTGGCACCTTTGGTTTGTTTGTGTGCAACATTTGGGTGTGTGTGTGGGGGGGTTGTGCTAGCTGTAGTGTCTGGCCTGCATGTATGTGTGGCCCTGGCTTTTGTCACTCTATGATGGCTGTGTATTGTGTGTATGTAGGAAAGTACCATCTTTCTTGGCATGTTACCCCCAATTTTACATGTATGTCAGTATGTTTTTGCCTGTCTCACTGCGATCCTGCTAGCCAGGACCCCAGTGCTCATAGTTTGTGGCCTAAATGTGTATGCCCGTGTAGTGCCTCACTGTGTCACTGAGGCTCTGCTAATCAGAACCTCAGTGCTCATGCTCTCTCTGCCTCTAAATTTGTCACTATAGTCTAGTGACTACAATTACAAATTCTAACTAGCACATTGGAACCCCCTTTATAAGTCCCTAGTATATGGTACCTAGGTACCCAGGGCATTGGGGTTCCAAGAGATCCTTATGGGCTGCAGCATTACGTTTGCCACCCATAAGGAGCTCAGACAAAACCTTCACAGACCTGCCACTGCAGTCTGAGTAAAATAGTGTCCACATTATTTTACAGCCATTTTACACTGCACTTAAGTAACTTATAAGTCACCTATAAGTCCAACTCTGGGTAGGTGCAAAGATACTGAGTATGAGGGCACCCTTGCAATAGCAGGGGTGCCCCCCCATTGTTCAGGGCCATTTCCCCAAACTTTGTGAGTGCGGGGACACCATTTTACGCAAGCACGGCATATAGGTCACCACCTATATGTAGCTGCACAATGGTAACTCCAAATATGGCCAGGAGAGGTGTCTAAGATCATGGAATTGTCCTCCCACTATGGAACCCCAGTACTGTCAAACCAGCTCTCTGGGGTTTTTCTCTGCAGCTACAGTTGCTGCTACTCCACAATATGGTTCTGCCCTCCTGGGGTCAGAGCAGCTCAGTCCCAGGAAGGCAGAACAATGTATTTCCTTTGGGAGGAGGGTGTTGCACCCTCTCCCTTTGGAAATAGGTGTTACAGGCTTGGGAGGGGTAGCCTCACAGGGCCTCTGAAAATGCTTTGAAGGGCACAGATGGTGCCCTCCTTGCATAAGCCAGTCTACAGCGGTTTAGGGAACCCCAGACCCTGCTCTGGTGCGAAACTGGACAAAGGAAATGGGAATGACCACTATCCTGTCCATCACCACCCCAAGGGTGGTGCCCAGAGCTCCTCCAGTGTGTCTCAGACCTCTGCCATTTTGTCTTCAGAGGTGTGGGAACACTCTGGAGGCCTCTGAGTGGCCAGTGCTAGCAGGTGACATCAAAGACCCCTCCTGATAGGTGCATACCTGGGTAGGTAGCCAATCCTCCTCTCGGGGCTATTTAGGGTCTCTCCTGTGGGCTTCTCTTCAGATTTTCGACTTGCAAGAATCCACCGGGACTCCTCTGCACTTCTCTCTTTGACTTCTGCCAAGGATCGACCGCTGACTGCTCCAGGACACCTGCAAAACTGCAACAAAGTAGCCAGAAGACTACCAGCGACATTGTAGCACCTAATCCTGCTGGCTTTCTCGACACTTTCCTGATGGTGCATACACTGAGTGCTGTCTGCCTTCATCCTGCACTAGAAGACACTAAGAAGTCTCCAGTGGGTTGACAGAGTCTTCCCCCTGCTCCAGCAGGTACCAAACTACAGCCTCACCGGTACGCTGGGTCCCCTCTCATCCTGATGAGCGTGCTCCCTGGAACACAGGTGGTGGACCAAAAGAGACCCCGACTGTCCAGAGGTCTAACTGTCCGAATTTGGTCCTTGACTCCCCTCCCCAGACACTACCACTGTGCACAGTGTGATCTGCAGCTACAAGGGCTTCTGTGCACATTTCCAAGAAATCCTACATGCACAGCTGAGCCTAGGTCCCCAGCACTCCGTCCTGCGATGCTCAGCTCCCTGAGTTGACTTCCGGCGCCGTGGGACCCCTTTGTGCAGTGTTGAGATGACCGCCATGTTCAGTCTACTTGAACCCATGTTCAAGGGCTCCTGTGGGTGCTTCCCTTTTCCGGTGGGCTCTCTACATTGCTGAGGGCCCCCTCTGTCTCCCCATCCTGAGTGATGGTCCCTCCTGGGCCCGGGCAGCACCCTTTGTCTTCAACCGTGATTCTTGCGTGTAGCAAGGCTTGTTTGCGGTACTTTGCTGAGGAAACCACCCTGCATCTGCCAGCACGTCACAGGACATTTTCTGCACAAAGCAGAACCTCCTACCTCACTCCATTGGTGCAGAACCAGCATCTTCTTCCAACCAGAGGCAGCCATTTTGCACCTTCATCCGGGGTTTAGTGGGCTCCTGCCCCCCCTGGACACTTTAATGACTCTAGGACATATTCCCCTTCCTTTACAGGTCTTCAGGTCCAGGAATCCATCTTCAGTGCTTTGCATCTTGTGTGGTCCTTGCAAAATCCTCTATCACGACTTTAGTGTGTTTTGGGGGAAATAGTAGTACTTTACTCATGCGTTCCTGGGTCCTCGGGTGGGGTCTCCTCTATACCCTTGGTGTTTTCTGACACTCCCAGTGACCCTCTACACACTATACTTGCCTAGGGGTGCATTCGTGGTTCGCATTCCACTTACTTAGTATATGGTTTGTGTTGCCCCTAGGCCTATTATATTCTATTGTGTTCTACAGTGTTTGCACTATTTTCTGACAGTTTTACTTACCTGATTGGGGTATTTGTGTATATTTTGTGTATGTTACTTACCTCCCAAAGGAGTATATCCATTGAGATATTTTTGGCAAATTGTCACTAAAATAAAGTACCTTTATTTTTAGTAACTCTGAATATTGGCTTTCTTATGGTATTGTACCGATACGAAATAGTGGTATTGCAGGAGCTTTGCATGTCTCCTAGTTCAGCCTTGGCTGCTCTGCTATAGCTACCTCTGTCAGTCTAAGCTGCTAGAACACTTCTACACTCTACTAATAAGGGATAACTGGACTTGGTATAAGATGTAGGTATCCTTGGTACCCACTACAAACCAGGCCAGCCTCCTACAGTGTAGGATGTGGTTGCGTTTGGTGCATGCATGTGTGTTGATAAATTGTATATTGTTTGTGTTTAGATGTGTAATGGTGGTGTTGTGTGTCCTTGTGTGGTTGTTGTGTGTCCATCCATGTATGTGGTGATGGATATGTAAGATGCGGTGTGTGTTGTGTTAGTGTAGTATGACATATATTTTGTGTATGGCTGTGTGATTGTGTATATTGTATGTCAGGTGTTGTTATGTGTTGTAGTATGTATGTGTTGTCACGCGGAGGTGTGTACTGAAATCGCTCGATAAAGCATTTGTGTAGTTACGGTTGTGGGGTCATTGTATGAATCGGTGCTGTTGTGTATTGTTGTGTTCGCCTGTACTGGAGCTGTGTATCTGCGAGTCGCTGTGTGTCTTGCACGTGGGTGTTGGCCGTGGTGTGTGTAGTTTGGGCGTGTATGCAGGTGTGTGTGTATGTGCGTATGGGTGTGTGGTTACTTGTGTGGGCCGCCATTAACTGCCGCCCCTGATGTGTATGTTGTGTGTGCATGTGTACTTTAGGTTTTCCCTATAGTGTCAGGTAGGTGTGTATACTTACGGTTGTTGTCTTCGTCACCATTGCTGGTTCCGGAGTTGTGCGAGCAGGAGCAGTGGGAGGACTTCCATTTCGAGTTCCATGGCGGCTCCAGGCTGGTATATGTTACAGAAGTTGAGTGTCTCATTTTATAGAGTTGGTGTCCACCATGATTTCTGTGGTGGTACGACCGCAGCAGAAACCTTGGCGTTGTGCAGCCTCGTAATATGTCTACCGTCATCCATGGTGGCATGACTGCACTGGCAGTACTGGCGGTAGTTTGGTTGTCGTGGGTTGGGAAGACCGCCATGCTCATAATTTAGCGGTCTTCTACACCAGCCCATTGGCGGTACAAGCGGCGACAACGACATGGCGGTCATGGAACCGCCAGTCTCATAATGACCCCCTTAAAGTCTCTGTTCATCAAATGGTAACGAGATTTCAAAGTTCATCTCCACCACAATTAAAAACTCAAGATGGTTGAACTGGGTTCGAATTGTTAAAGCAAAATGTCGCAAGCTCCTTCTCCCATTCATTTGCAGAAAAATATGTCCATTCAGATGCTGAGTATTTATGAATAGGTACTCTTCTTTTCTTTGATCTCTGAATTAGCCGACCCCTAGCATCACTGTCACTTTGACTTGACTCCGCAGTTTATTCAGCAATCGTTGGGGGCATTGTACAGTTGGCACTGTTTGCTCACTTGGCCAATTGTTTTCTGGTACAGCTTTTCTCAATACAGCATTTGGTCCTTCATCAGAATCTGAGCTTTCAGGAGCCTGATTCTGTCTCAACCATTCTGTACCTACCACTGTTGTTGACTCACTCAGACCCCCTCAGACTGTACTTGTGCTGCAGCAGCCACTTGTCCAGCCTCAACAGATTGACTAACCTGATTACTATCGCTCACTGTAACTGACCCTTCTGGAACAAGTACTGTATTTTCTAGGAGGCCTGGAACTTTGTGAGTATGGCTTGTGTGTACACAGTTAGGGAGACCAGTGCACTTCATAGCTGTGGTAGTGACCAACATTACCTAGTGGGGCCCCTTCCAATATGGTTCCAAGTAGGATTTCCTCATATGCTTTTTCACCATGACCCAGTTCACCGTGACATCAGTCATGGCAGAGGACCTGCTGCGGCTGTACTGTAGCTTCTTCAACCTGATGAGACACAGAATGAACCACGTCAGCTAGACCTTTCCAATAATAATCCACCAAGTCATCTGTAATGTTCACAAGCACATTCGTAGGCACAGCTGGCAATCTCATGGCCCTCCCCATGATAATCTCATTAGGTGACAAGCCAGTCTTTCTGTTAGGCGTACTTCACATACTGATCAGAACAAGAGCAGTGGTGTGTGGGGAGCTCCGCTGGCATAGCTAGAGCAGTTTTTGGAACTCTGTGCTCGATTTTGGAGCACAGAGTTATCCAAACAACTCCGCTAGATCCCCCAGCGGAGCAGGGCACACCTGGTGCGCGCTGCCACCTAGTATGGGCTACACAGCGCAAGTGCAAACAGTCTGCACTTGCACTGTGCAGCACGCACTGGAGTACAGGAGGCAGTCGCTGGAGAGGACTTGTTGTCGCCGTCAGACGACAAGGAGAAGATGACCCCCAGGAAGACCCAGGTAAGTCCTCACCTCTTTCTTTGTTTTGTCATTGTTTGTGCTCACTGGTGCACAAACAAGGACTGAAACTGCAGCTTTCGCTGCCTACGGCCCTGGCCTGAATTCAGGCCCGGGCAGTAGGCAATGAAAGCTACTGTTTGAGGCCTCTTGTGCACCGGCCTGCCCTGGGCTACACAAGGCAATGTGTCTGGTCATTTCAAAGTGGTGGATGCACATACTTTCACCAGTGTGGACTTCATAGCACCGTTGACTTGCTCCACCAATCTAGAAGCCTAAGGACTGTAACTGCAATGTAATCTTTGCTCAACTTATAATGCCACACATAATAATTTAAGAACCTCACTGCAGAAGTGTGTTTCACGGTCTGACTCTAGAGAAGTCAGGTAACCAAACTTAGGGATCAGCTCTCTAAGGAACTCTCTAAGGAACTGCTTTGCTACAGTGATACCCTAATTTGTCCAGGTCAGGTAAGCTTCAACCCAATGAGAGAAAATGCACACAATGACCAAAATGTATCTCAGTCCATTGCATAGAGGAATCTCTATAAAATCCAACTGCATTCTGTTGAATGGGCCTCCTGATCTGACTCAGTGTAACTACTGTGCATTTTCCTTCATTCATCTGCTGGCATGTGGCACATCTGTGACACACAGCTTCTGCTATCAATCTGAATCTGGGATTGAACCATGCCTGTCTGAACGGTTTAATCACTGAGTCTCGACCTACATGTGCTTGTCCATGATAGTGTCTAGCCATGGCTAGTAAACTCAGCACAATGCCAAAACACGACTGCCAAACCAAAATGCAAAGAGAAAGTGCCTCTCCTCATGAAACGGTATGGAGAAAAATGTTTGGCACAGGTCAATCACAGTGAACCATTCTGTTTCATATGAAATTTGGAAATAAAATCCAAATTCCTGGATTTGGTACCACAGGACAACATGGGATGACAATTTTGTTGATATTTCTAAGGTCCTGTACTATGCAGTACTTTCCATTGGCCTTCCGCAGTGCCAAAATGGGAGAGTTACACGGACTTCCCAATATCTATTTTAAAATTCCCTGCTCAATTAAGCAGTTTATCAAGGGAGTAATTCCTGCTATTGTCTCGGGTGACATTTTATACAGGGGAATTTTTGGTTACATTGCATTTGGCTTCATTGTAATTTTTGCAGGTTCAACTCCTTTAATGAGTCCTATCTCCTTTCCCGAAAAATCCCAAACTTCAGGTGACACAGTGTCTGTCAGATCTTCTGGCAAATCATTGCATATCAGCATTGGGTACAATGTGACAGTCTTGTGCTGATTCACAATTTTAGATGTTATCCCCTCAGCATACATCTGTATAGCAATTCCTCAGGGTGTGCAACTAATGAAACAGTTTAGCTTACATAACAGGTGATGTCCAAGCACTCTCACAGGACATGAATTGCACACTATAAATTGATGCTCATCTTCAAACGAACCTATTTTTACAGGGACAGATTCTGCTACTGTGCTGGACAATTATTTGTGACTCGTACTACCTGAATTTTCCTTCCTGAAAGAGGCAAATTCGGTACTTCTCCCATTGTGACAATGGAACGTGTGTTTTGCTTTGCTGCTGATTGAGTCAAAATACACACACTGAAAAGAGTCAAAAGAAATCTCTGGAATGCGCTTCATAGTCTAGAAAAGACATTTATTAAATCGCTTCGCAAGGCTCCTGAAGAAAGGTCAGTACAACCAAAAGTGCACTTTTAAAATGTGCAATAAAGTGAGAACATGTACAAAGAATCTTCAATCTATAAACAGCAAATATATACGTGCAAAGATACAAATACCTATACTGACATATATATATTCATAAACAATTCAAAGCAAATAATTAGTAAAAATTCATCACTATGGGCACAGTTGCTCCTTCATCCTTCTCATGCCAGCAAGTTATTGACCCCGGTTCGACTGCAACGAGAAAGAGAGATCTACCCTCACGGGAAATATATGAGGCATTTGACATCTCAATCCAGATTGAGGTCTCCGAATCTCCCACTGTCGACCTGGGTCTCTTATATACCTTAAACAAGTCAGGAAGGAGATTTGTAGAAAAACCCTCCCGCTCTGGGAAAAGTGTTAAAAAATGCTGGCTACTTTAGGTTAGTTTTGAAAGAAACACGTTGGAACTGGCCAGTTTCCCAAGGTGTCCCTCCCAAATTGTTCCCTGCTAGACCATAAACATCATTCTAGTACATCCTTATCTTGCTGACTGACTGACTCCTACACATTATGTCCTAGCCCTTGGTGAGAAAGAGCATGCAGACACGCAGAATAAAAAACACGTTGCATAGTATGTTTTGTACAGAAAAATACTTGCACCTTTAACGTGGCGGTGAAGCTAAGGCTAAGCTGAATACAAAATAGAGTCTGTAACTTGTGACCACTAATGTGACAGTGGACAGCTAAGCCAAGTGCAAAGTGGCATGACATTGAGTGAGTGGTCAAAACACAAATATCACTACAAAATGTAACCCCAGTGTCAATCAGAAAGGACACATGGTGACCCATTACAGCAGCATCTACACATGGACCATGTTGACCTACTTCTAAGGAAGTACCTAGCGTGCAGTCTTCATCATCTGAGCAATCCAAATTAATGATCTCTGAAACATCTCCTTCCTGACTCAAATTAATAAGGGGGTACTGTGTGGTCAACAAATTTGAATCTACATTTGCAACCTGATTTAGATTTTGCCAGGGAATAACTGTCTGGTGCTGAGCCATCGGAGCATATGGTATCTGTATCTTCTATCCTTGGATGCACATTTACATTCTGCACTTGGGGTCTTTGAACTCTCTGAATTTGAACCTGATTATTACCTTGTGCCTACATCACATTTCTATTTTGAACCTGATTATTATTCTTACTAAGAGAACACTCCCACATCCAGTGTCCCAAAGTGCAGCAAGCATGACACAGATTAGTTATTTTCAAAGTCTGTATATCAATAACTGTACTTTAGTGAACACCATGTCTTCAACATCAAGGCTTTAACGCATTAGCTCCCTGCTTTTCCACTCCTTGCATACCACCAGTGTTCACCACCATCTGAGGATCCTGACAACTCTTCTGTGCAGCTTTTAATTGCATGACCATGCCCTTCTCTTTTATTTTTTTCTGCTTCAATTCCAATTCATCACTGCAGTACTTTGCGTACCGAAGGCTTTCATCAATTGTTTTTTTCTGCCAACAAATCAAATGATGCTGAATCATTTCACTTACCTTGAACAAATATAAACAGCAAAATGATCCATAGCTATAGCTCCTATATTTTCAGTACCGCTGTAATATGTCAAAGCATGCAATAATCTCTGTCAACGGAATGAATTAACTCCTTATTTTCCTGAGTTCTGTAAATTTTCACCCAATCAATGTCCTTTAGAGACACTTTGTCCCTCAAAAAGCCAATTACTTTGTAATACTTTTTCATCATGTCTTCAGATGGCGTACCTGTTACTGGATCTCTCAGCGGTTCACTTTCTGGCCATTCAGCAAAAAATTTCACTTAGTCCACAAATCACTTGGAACCACAATGTCAAACAGCATATTCAAATCTTCCCCTGGGTTTGTTGTAAGCTTCACCACAAACCTTTCTGTCTGCTTAAAACATTCAACTGGCTTTTCTACCAATTTTGGGTAATCATTTGTAAATGAGAACATATCACTTCTTCTCCAAAGACAAGGAACATACCCTCTACCTGGTGTCTCTCTTATGGGACACATTTGCCTCAGCTTGATTTGTTCCTGCTGAAGGCAAATCTGTTTTCACCTTTTTCTGATCTCTTTTATTTGCCCTACTACTTTCCCACTTATCTACTGCACCTCATTTATAGATGTACATGGTTGATTTCCTAATCTGCAATTTCATTCCAGGAGGTCTCATTTTCAATATATCCTTATTATTAAATTCCAATCTATAACTTCTCTTTACGACCTTCGATTTCCCCAAATCCACATGATATTTGCTGGGTACTTTAGATAATCTTTCATAGGCTTGTCCTGCATGTTGGATAATGTCCTTGCATGAAAACCATAGTTCATCCTCTTTGTAAGTGTCTAATTGCACACTGTCTAAGGTTCCTAGTATCATCTCATTCAATTCCAATTCCAGTCTGGAAACTTTCAATGATCTATCTCTCTCTGGGGACTCTTCTATTCTCACATTGCAATTTCTTACACTGGTTGCACTTTTAGAACTCAAATTATTTATCTAGTCATTTAATTGCTGTGCAGTAAAACCTAGCAAACTCACTGGATTATTCTGTAACATTTCTGCATTTACTTGATTTGGGGCATTCACTATGGATTTATTTTCTGGTGAGTTAAAATGCATTCTTCCTTGTGGAGTACTGCAATTAACATTTGAGGATCCTCTGTTCTAGGCACGAAATATGGTGAGGCTCTCTGTGAAAGCCTTGCATCAGGAGTAAATCCATTGAAGTTATATCTGAAATCCATGTAGGGGTTAATGGTTTCGGAAAAGAACCTGGTCTCTCAATTGCTGAATCGTTAAAATATACTGATCTCTGCACACTATTTGGTGACATCCCATTGGATATAACTGGAGTATTGGGAACAGTGGGGACGTTTAATGAGTGTGCATTTCTCTCAGACATACCTGGAGCATACAAAGGAACAAAGGGACCTATGGATACAGGAACAGTTGATGCATCTGGACCAATATAATTTATCTGGATCTGAGGAATTGTCATTCCTACATTTTGCTCTGACAACGAAGTACTGAAACTTTGCCCTGTCTGAGTCGGGGTAGCATTTTGTATGGGCTGATTCGAACTAAACATTTGCACAGGCTGAATTGGACTAATATTTTACACAGACTGATTTGGGTCAAAATGTTGTACTGGCTGATTCATATAAGATATCTGCATTGACTAGTTAATGTTAGAATTTGGTAAAATCTAATTCACAGTAGGATTCTGTACAGGCTGAATTGTGCCAAGGCTCTGAACTGGTTATGTCACATTAGGACAACAGTCAGGAAAGAAACTTAAGGGAAAGCAAGCGCTCACAACATTCCCTTCTGGTAGAAGAAACCAATTCAAGGTACGGTGCTCCCAGCCTAGGAGGATCCTCCCCTTCCTCCAAAAGATACAACACAATATAATACAAAGACCAAGGCACAGATATATTGATCTATGTGGGCAACATTTTTGTATATATTTGTTTGTTCTTGGTGTTCTTTGCAGCCTTGAAAAAGTCACGGGGAGTATTTACTCCCAAAGACGAAACACGTGTTGGCTGGTCTTGGACACATTAAAGATGAACTCCTTACCTAATGGACTTTTTCGGAAGTTTTCATTTGACTATCTTATTCCAATGGGATCACTGAGTTAATAAACTTATAACTACGAATACTGCTTTTCAACTGTCTATTATATTACGTGTGCCTTGGTCTTTGTATTATATTAAGTCACATTAGGAGTTTGAGTCACTGAATTCACAGGTGTACTTGGCACTATCTGATTCAGGGTGTATGCTACTGGAGCAGTAGGCACACAAGGGGTTACATCTCATGCAGCTTCACTTGTGGTTCCTCCTTCTACAGATTGGGATGGAGGCAGACGATTTAACAATATCTGATTTATAAATTCACCATCCAAACCATTCTCATAAGTTTCAGTCTTTTTCTTTTCAGGATCTGTTGTCTGTTCTGTTTTCCTTGTCCTTCTCTTAGTCTTGGCTTTAGTGCTTCCTCCTTCACTAGAAATAGCTAGATACAATCTAGTTCCCGCAATAATCTTTGCTTTCCAAGCTTTCTACTCTTTATCCAATATTGTCTTAGCAATTGTCTCTAAATGTTCCCTGCATTCTATTCTCGTAATTGTCTTTTAATTTTTGTCATGATATGTGTTCCCAAGCACAAAGTGCTTCAAATTGTGCAAGTCTTAGTGGCAGTTTCACTTAATAAATTACACACCTCAGGTCCTCAAGAATTCTTAAATTAAAAGTTCCATATCAGGGAAATGCTAATTCACCTTCATTTTCTACTGTTCAAGCCATGATCATGCATGAAGTGAGGTCTTTTTTCGGGTGCTACATAATGACCTTGAGTACCTTCGAGTGGGGTCTCTATACCCTCTCTTACTGGAATAAATACATATCCTCTCAATGCACATTTCAACGCTTTAAAGAACTTCAGTTTCAGTCAAATTCAATAGATCACAATAACTTTTCATTTGAATCATGAAGTAATTTCAATCCCACAATCATCTTCCTCAATATTTTAAACCAATAGCAATGCATCACTGTCCACCAATACCAGTGTTGCTTCACACCAATCAACGTATATCAGTGTGGCACAAGATGACATGAGTTTCACTCCCCACAGCAACTCACCCTCCTTTACAATTTCTCACACACTGACTCTTCACGTGAACCTAATGCAATATATTGTGAGTGTGAACCAACGGCCTGTCTGCTCACTACAGGATAGGGTAACTAAACACGTCAAATCAGCATGGAGATGCGCTTTCCGACTATGGCATTCACAATTATACGTAAATGAAACTTGACTAGCAAATCAAACTCAGGATCATGCAGATCCTTCATGTGCACTTGGGATTCCTTTAATACCAACCAAACCCACACTCACTCAAGGAAACTATTACTACTGTTGATGACGTCTCATGGCAAGCACCTCACTGCAGGCAATAAATTACCCAACCTGGGACCAGCCAGGCTGGCAGAGGCCGCCGTAGGCCATAAACTAAACACTGTCCCTGATGTTGGGGCACATGATGGCAATGTGCCCCATGCCAGGTTGGCTTTCTGAACTTCCTGAACAGTTTGTCATTGTAAATAGTTCAATTTCTGCACATATTAAATCATTTTATTGTTCCACTTAACAAATGGAGTGTTTGGTCAATAGGTGAGTATGGTTGAAGTTGACACGTACCTTCCAAAGTATTGGGTTGCGATGTGTTGCCGTCTCAGTCTGCCTTGATTTGCGATGCTCCGATCCCCATTGCTCTTGCTCTTCATCCTCAGAATCTGGGTCTGCAGGGGTGAGAGGTAGCCCACGTCGGGTGGCAATGTTGTGCAGGATAGCGCATGCAACAACAATTTTGAATGCCGTTATGGGGGTATACTGGAGGGCACCTCCACTTCGGTGGAGGCATCTGAACCGTGCTTTCAGCAATCCAAAAGTGCGTTCAATCAGGTTCCTGGTCTTCTTATGTGCACTGTTGTATCGTCTCTCACATTCATTGCTGGGTGTTAAGTACGGAGTCATTATCCATGGCCATAGTGCATATGCACTGTCACCTGTTGGGCACAAACAGTACACTGTTAGAAAGTCCTGGTTGGTGTGCACATTGATCTGTGTGTATGTCTACAAGGTGTATTCAGCTCTACCTAGGAGGTATCCGTCTCCAAACTCCCCACGTTCCAGGCGATGGTGTATCCCACTGTGCCTAAAAATGTAGGAGTCATGAGTACTGCCTGGAAATTTCGCTACAATGTCAGTGATGACATAATGGGCATCACAAACAACCTGAATATTGAGTGAGTGGGTACACTTTCTGTTGCGGAACAGATATTCCAGGTTTGAAGGAGGGCATATTTGAATATGTGTCCCATCTACACAACCTATGACATGGGGAAAGTTGGCAATCCGGTAAAAGTCCAACTTGGTACTGTTAATTTCTGCCTCATTCCTGGGTAGGTATATGTAGTGAGACATGTGTGTGAGTATGGCATCTAGGAATGCCCTGAGGAACCTTGATAGTGCACTTTGGGATACCCCACCTGCCACAGCAATGACCCCCTAGTAGCTCCCCGAGGCCAAGAGGTGCAGTGAGCATAGCACTAGCACATGCGTAGGGATGGCGCAGCCGCGCAGCGTCTGGCGTTCTAGCTGTGGTTTGAGTAATTCAATTAATTCTAGTATAGCTGTGCTGCTAAGTCTGTATTTGTCATAGATTTCTTCCTCAGTTTGCTGAAAAAGAGTCTGCCTTGTTCTGTAACTCTTCTCCTGTCTCTGGCTCCTCCTCCTCCTCTGCTGGGCTGCGTGGACTCTCCTCCTCACTGCTATCAGGTATATCTCTGCCATCTTGAGTAACCCAGATGCCTTCTGGGTCTCCTTTTATACTTTGGTAATGATTACCACCTGCTCTGAGTTAGTGGTAAATGGGACATACAAACTGGGCTTTTTGCCACTAGTCGCAATTTGCGAGTTGCAATTGCATATGGTTTGCGACTCGCAAATTGCGACTTCCTATTTGCGGGTCGCACATTTTGCGAGTCGGTAACGGCTCGCATCGCTTTTTGCGAGTCGGTAATGGGATTTTTGCATCCCATTTCCGATTTTGCGGAGTCGCAAATAGCGATTCGGGCCATTTGCGACTCGCAAACGTTTGCTACATCTGGCCCCAAATGTGCAAAAAGGTTTCAGATAAAATGGTTTAAGTAATACCCAAACTGTAGGTTATGATTTATTTTTATTTAAGTGCCCTGCAAAGCATGCACTGCACAGTTCAGCTGGTAACCCCCTGGCATTACGAGTCAGAAACAATAACTCTTTGTCATCACCAACCTTCATGTGATTCCATCCAGTGCTTAGTTTGTGCTTGCTGTTTCCAGTGCAGAGCACCGGCACTTATTTTTGAGGGCCGGCACTTATTTTTCTGCCTCAAGCATTTACTGTGAGCAAAAGACAAATATGGGAAAGGGGAACAGCAGAAAGCTGCAAGAGTGAGTTGAAGGTGCAAGGAGTGGCGGTAAATGGATTAAAGAGGTCTGAGGTGGCTTCAGCATTATGCTGCCTCAGTATTCTGTGCTCGGACATTTAATAGCAGCAGCCGTGTTTTTCAGAGGAGAGCTTTGGGCACCGGAACATTTTTATTTACAAATTAAGCACTGGGTGAAGGGAGTGGTGGCACACCCAAAGCCTCAACTCTTCCAGAACAGAAGTCTGCCTGGGATTCTGACTGGTGATTGCACAATTTGAGCCTCCCGCAAAACACTTCTGCATGGAATTTGTTGGTCATTTTTTATTCAATTTAAATATTAATTAACGCTCATATTTGCATTGCTTCTTCAATATCCTTATTTTGGCTGCAAGCTATGAAGTGACAAAGATTCTTAACCTTTTTCCTTTCGATTATCACATAACTGTTTTTGAGGCTCTTAGATCTAGGCTGGACTGCTGTAATTCTCTCCTCTTTTGCCTTCCTCAGTACCCTGTCTACAATATACAGATTATACAGAATTTGGCAGTGTGAACCAGCTCTCTTCCAATTTGAGGGTTCATATGTTGGCTTTAGATCGATTGAAGACGCCCAAGATGGCGCTGCCTCAGTATTGAGTAAGGGAGAAAGCAGAAATCTGCAAGAGTAAACTGAAGAGGCAGGGTGTGTCTTTAAATGGATTGAAGAGGCCCGCGATGCCTTCAGGATTATGCTGCCTCAGTATTACGTGTTCACACATTTAATTGCAGCAGCCGTGTGTTTAAGAGGAAGGCTTTGGGCACCAGCACATTTTTATTTATACATTTTGCACTGCTTTAAGTACTGTCATTGTAAGTGGTGAGGTGAGCGATCCTTCGCTCACCTCTCCACTTACAGTGACAGTATAAAAGACCATTTGGCCACCATTGCCCCACACTATTGACCCAATAAAAATCTGAGTTTCAAGGCAGTGCAGGGAAGTGTGATTGCCCCACACTATTGAGGCAATAAAAATCAGAGTTTCAAGGCGGTGCAGAGAAATGTGATTCACACTTCTCTGCACCGCCTTGAAACTCTGAGTTTTATTGCCTCAATAGTGTGGGTAATGGTCGCCAAATGGTCTTTTGTACAGGGCTTAATTTGTGCTTGTTGTTTCTGGTGCAGAGCACCAACACTTTTTTCCGCAGGCCAGTACTTATTCTTCTGCCTCAAGCATTTACTGTGAGTAAAAGACACATATGGGAAAGATGGAGGAAGAGAAAACGAAAAAGTTTCAAAAAAGGAGAAAGCAGAACGTTGCAGGAGTGAGCTGAAGGGGCAGGGAGTGGTGTGGTACTGAAAATTCTGGACCCGTGTTATAAGCGTCGTCGTATCACAACGATTTTGGTATCAGCAGACCGGGAATGATCAGAATAGTATGCACAAGCATTGTATTCATATTTGGGTAACGAAATCACCCGAATATCAGAGTTTCCGTCCTTAACCCTCGTGTTCCATTTAAACGACAGCCATTTTGTGATTGCCCTCACATAGGCCAATGTCTAATGCTGAAAACGAGTCTGAAGGACACGTACATCTTTGCTGACTCCTCTGTGACCTGGGCAAGCTGACTCCACTGCCTGAAGCCAAACCTATTCGGCCAGTTTCTTTCCCAGTGGCCGAATGAGATTAGTATCAAGGCACAACACATCATAAACCTTTCATCACACACAAACCATGCCTAATCTTACACACACCTGTCTCTCTTTCTTTCTTTATGACTTGCTTTACAAGGAGGAGGTGCCCGTTTATATTGGGGGTCCGTCGATATCTGATGAAAGTACTAAGCCTTTCCGGGTAATTGATTGAGGGCTGGACAAACTGAAATATGGGCTTGTCATCATAAACCTGCTATTTCTTTGTAGTGAAAATATGTGAATGGTCAACTGTAAAATAAGGAATGTTTGCCCAAAGCATAATATTTTGTATAAAAGAGAAGGTTAGCTTTGCAAAGGGAGCAGTCTCCTGAGAATATACACTGTGTTGTACTTCTAGGATACCTGTTACTGGCTGCAGCCAATAAACAAGATCTTTGATTTCACCAAGAAGACTCTGTGTTTCTGTAGTCTGAAACAGGAAGGACTCGAAGTCTTAGGGTGTGTTCCCTGGCACCGCTGGGTTCTGAAAAACCCAGTACTTCAGTGGCTGTAAATGGATCGAGATGGCTTCAGAATTACGCTGCCTCATTATTACGTGTTCGCACAGTTAATTGCAGTATCCACATGTATAAAAGGAGGGCTTTGGCACCAGCACGTTTTTATTTACAAATTAAGCACTGATTCGATCTGAACCAAAGCAGATTAACCAGTTGTTCTGCCACATTTTTTATGATAAATCCCCTTCACCCACCCACACAACTTTGACCACTGAGACGAGAGTGACGCCGCAATCAAATGACATGAAATTATAGGCGACCATTAAACTACGAGAAATATGGAATTAAATTGGAGCACACCTGCCTTACCTTGTCTCCCGCTGCGCACCGACCACACGTCAGTGTTGGGGGGCAGGCAGCAGGTTGTTTGACTTGGCAGTTGGCACTTGGCCTGGTGCTGTGGCACCCACACAACAGGAAGGGGGGAGCCCAATCTCTCACTCTGGTGATGGGCAGGGCACAGGCAGGCACACACAAGTTTCAGCGAGCACAACCCACAGCTACACACAAGAAGAGAGGGCTCACGTGCAAACAATCGCAGCTTTTAAATTGCACTGTGGGGGCAGGCCAATAATTTTTGGCAGGGCCATCAATTGATATCACTTTCACGCGCTACTTGATTGACGGCCCACTGTCATGAACGGCAGCCACACACGTGCTGCTGGCTGCTGCCAGTGCTACACGTGTCGTACATAAATAATTTGTATCCAACCATTTTCCACAATCCTCTACATTCCACTGACTGACAGCCCACACTGTCCAATGAATACTGCACGCTGGCTGTAAATCGCACCCTCATTCGCTGTCACTCAGCAGTGGCAGCCCTGTCCTGACCACTGCCGCTAGCCACGCACTCAGTCACTCACTGCAGCATGGATAATGTGACTGAGTCCATGATTTAATATATTCTCTCATGGGGGGGGTAGGTGGTGGTGGTGACGTGGTGGGCTGCGACCCGCATGGGCATCGCTATGTGGCGTTTACAGTGTGGCTGGGGCCCTGAGTTGCCTGGAAACGAGGCTAGTGAGTGCACGTCATGTCCACTGCTGGTGACGCGGCACCACCCTGCAAACAATTTTCCACACAATGGGCTAATAAGCGCCCAACAATTAGGCTCCCGCAATTGGGATTTTTTCCCACACAAATAGGAAAAATATTGCTCATGTGTGCGGGAAATTGCATAATCTGGCAACACTGATGACAGAATGTGGCAGGCCCAAAGATAGCAAGGTCCATGGTAACCTGACGGAAGGTCACCTACCTCTTCTTACTATCGAGCAACCTTCTTTTATGACTGCTATTGAAATCCATGGTGCCATGTACTACACAAACCACATTTCGGAATCTATACTCTAGTTAGGGAAGAAAACCTTACTATTCAAAGGTATTGCAATTGTAAATATAATACATTATTCGATCTTTGTGGTATGAAGGGCACGCTGTGCTTACCGCAGTGTTTGAAATAGGCTTTGAAATCCAGTCCTGTGGCAAGCATACTATGCCTACACAACACCATATTGTTGATTCTCTCTGTTACCAAGAATCTTAGTGGCCATCTTTCATGCCACAAACAGCAGCAAGTCTGGAACTGAATATTAAACACTTTCAGATGCTGTTTTTTCCTAAGAATAAAACATAACCTTTAAACTATGAAGGCCTTATATTTTCCTGCAGGGCATCTGAGGAGAAGTAAAATGTTTTTCTACCAGGCAAGCATTTAAAATTATGGCACATTGCATTTCTTGGGATTTACATGTGTACCATAATTCTGTTAATTAAAATGTAGCTTTCATTTTGTCTGTATCTAATAACTGTACTTAACAAATAATTATATCAGTGGACAGCTCTCGTTTGGAAATCATTTACTCTCCTTAATACTTTACATTTCGAAAGTATAATTTGCACAATGTCGAAGATGTTACTTTTTCAATTAAACTCTGGAAGCACATTGGATTGTTTGCTGAACTCATGTAACATCTAAGTTCTAGTTTACCCTCTATTTAAAACATGTTATTGTATTCAGCTGTATGCTTTTTTTTTGGTTTTATTATATCGTAATTTTATAGGAAACTGTTTTATTTCCATGACTACTCAACCCTTGCTGTTTGCACTTTCTACAATGCACGGACATAACGTGTAAATTCTGCAAAATGCCCAGAAATTCTGCAAAACTAGGCATCATACGACATGGCATTTTAGGTAAATGCCGAAATGTATTTTGTTGGAAATTACATCAGATTACATCGACATAAACTAAACATCGCCCAGGGTTACTTCCTGTCTATTTGGTGCATGGTGGCAACAAAAAGATATATTGCTGTAGAAGATCTTGCCATTCGTTTCCATGAATTACCTCATCTAATAAGTCTAAGGATCGTAGGTGTAGCAAGTAGGAGAGGGGCAGCTGACATCTCCTCGATGTCTGCTGACATATAGAGGGTGCCAGGGCCATTTCCAGCTTTCTGGCTTCATTCACCCTAATTCAGGAGGCCTGGACCATCTTTGTAATTGCAAACACAACAAAGTGATGGATAGAGTGCTTGAATTTATCTCAGCCACTGGCAATCACTTGGGACCGCATTCCAGTCCATTGTTTTTCACCCACCATGCCATCTTAGCATGGATTCAGTCACATTGAAATCAGTCTTCACACTCCTTCAATAGGAACAGTGGGTGGGTGTCATTTTTTTTTTAGGTTTTGCTTTTAGGACACTGCAATCTTGTTGGAGTCCCACTGGAGCAACCGCTGGGTCCTAGACTCCTGCAGTAGTTCAGTGGGAGTGAGTGCTGTCCACTTGCTCCCACAGGATTACGTAAACTTCGCACTTGTACAGCGCACTACTCACCCGTTAGGGCTCAAGGCACTGTATGCATACCACAGTGGAAACCCTCGTGGCTTTTCCCTGTGAGGATCCCACTCCTGGGCAACCCCCAGGGTGAAGGGAGACATCCAATTGCTGTCTGGGCCGTTGTGAAGATTAAGAAAGCTATTGCCCAGAGTTACAGAGTGGGACCCATTAATTAGGTTAGGCACTGAGGCAAGAATTATCTGGTCCAAGGGAATTGAGCCCAAGACCCGCTGAGGCGGGAACTGAACCCTGGTCCCAAGCCAGGTCTCTGCATCAGGGTCTGCCGCTCTAACCATTGTGCCACACTTGTCCACTGGGAAAAACATTTAAGAAGAGGGTGGTTGGTGCCCCTTGAGATAGGGGGAGGTTAGGTATTCATGGGAGATTGGGCACCGGCCCAGTTGCGCCAACCCCACACTGTGCACAGCCATCGGCAAGGGGTTGGCTGTCCACAAGGGATTGATCGCAGGGCCCAGCTGCATGGCGGGTTCACAAGTAACAGTTACTTGAGTTAACTACAGCTGGTAATTGCAGTGAAGTTCTTGACCTTTGTTTTATTCTGAAAAAAGGATATATATATCAATATAAAAATGAAAGTTAAAGCTTACTTATAGTTAGGAAAACTTATTCTCACTATACATAACAAGTTTAAACTACACAAACTTTAAAAGTTCTAAAGGTATAGTTAAAACTTTAATTTACAATTTAGCCATCACCTTCAAATTATTCCAATCAGCTGGCCTCGCCATGCACTGCTAATTACCTGAGATATTACATCTTTATTGACATACAGCACTCATGACATAATTTATAACATCATTGATAATATCACTGTAACATTTGTTGTAAAAAAATCATTAAAAAACTGTGCATGGCTGGACGCGAGTTACTATTACCTTAGGGCACAAGTTATAGTTACTCAAAATAAGTCTAACTAAATTAGAACAGGTGAATTTCTACGACTTTGTACGTTTAAAATGTGAGCCTAACTGTAATGTCCCCGTAACCTTCGTTTTTTTTCCAGTGAATTTATATATATATATGCAAGTAAAAAAATGTATAACTAAGTTCAGATTTTACAAACACAAAATCATAGAAATTCAGCTGTTATAGTTAGAGTTTTTACAAGTGACTATAACCTGTGCCTAAGGTAACTATATCTCACGCCATCACCATGCACAGTTTTGTCATCAATAATTTTACTGCAAATGTTACAGTGATATTATCAATGATGATCAAAGAAGATGTCATGAGTGATGTAATAACTGGGGTAATAAGCAGTGCATGGTGATGTAGCGAGTTATAGTTACCTGAGGGCATTCTAGTTGCTCATTAGAACACTGTAAGCTGCTGATCACTAGGAAGTTAACTGGCAGTCTGCTGCTGGTGCTCAAAGTGCATGTTTCAGTCCTCATGCCAGAATGTTTTAATGAAACAGAAGAGAAAGATATTTGAGAACTCACTTAAAACATGCCCTAAATTCTCTTTCTACAACACTAACCATACTTTCTATGACTAAATGAACTCCTTCTTTTTGTTCTTTTCTAAATTAAATATTTTTAGGTTTACCAGTTTGATTCAATCAAGATGGCTTCAGGTGTGCCACACTTTTGTCACAAGTGAGATCGTTAGCTTTCAAGTTGTTCTTTAGAACACTTTGGGAGGCTGCAGTAGAACATGAGGGAATCACCTGACAGGCTGTTCCTGTTGGAAGTACATATGAGAAAGCCAGACTTAATTCTCATATGGCTGAGAAAGATAGTGTTAATTAACTGAAAATATGCTCTCATTTTAGCTTCTGGAGCACCTCCCAGCACCTCTATGGGAAAACCATGAGAAAACATGATTCATGAAATCCCAGTAGAAGGTTTTTTTGCAGCATAAAATACCCTTATAACACACCACAATTCCTACAATAACTATGGTACCATCAACTTATGATTTATATCATAACTAAAATCTGTTATCACCCTTTATATGTTCTCCTTACTTGACCCTCAAAACCTGCCACTCACTGCAATGTATTTTAATGAGGAGCTATCATGTATATTGGTCCCAAGATGGCTGCCAGCACTTCCTGGTTGAATCCCTGACAGCCAATCAGATTGCACCATGAGATCTGTGCTTAGGCTCATCCACCCAAATAGGCAAATTTGGGTTTCCTTTCATTTCTCTGAAACTACTAAACTGATTTACATCAAAAACGAAAATGGTCACCTGTGGACCAAAAGCTACCTTTCTGCCATATTTGGTGTAATTCTGTCCAGCAGTTCAGGCTGCAGGCGTGTCTAAAGAGTCCATGGGAATTGACATGGAAAATACACACTTTTTCTGACCCCCTTTTTTTACCCTCGGTTCACAGATCACCCTGGAACATTCCATGCCCAACAAGACCCTAGAAGGCACTTTAAAAAAAAAAAAATGTGAAGATTCGTCAAGCGGTGCCAAAGATATTGCCAAGTCAATAAACACTTTTTCTATGGAAATTAGGTCCTCACTATAACTACCTTCTGGTCATCGACAGTAGATAGTGTATATTTATATATATATAAGAACACATTGTGGTTGACTGAAAAAAGTATGGGATTTTGGAAATGTGGTCGGTGTAAGGCCTGCAAATATGCTTTGAATATACAGAATTTTGAAACATTTGGAGGAAGAAAGTGTTGGATCAGAGATAGAATTACATGTGAAACTGAATTTGTAATTTATGTTATTGAATGTGGCTGCCTTAAAAAATATGTAGGCAGCACTATTAATAAACTTAAGATAAGGTTTTTGCAACATCTTAGAGCCATTCAAAATCAAGATAGATCGTATCCTCTGGCCAAACACTTTTGAGATGTACATGGAGGAGACTGTAGCACCCTAACTTTTTATGGGATTAGATCGATCAAATTAGGTCCCAGATTGGGTGACAAGACGTTACAATTAAGACGGATGGAATCAAAGATGATTCTATTACTTGGTTCAGAGAATCGTTGGGGACACAATCTTGATGCAGAATTATATGTACATCTATGAAGGAGGAGATTGACAGCAATTATATTATTCTGGATTGAAATTGAGCGGCCAGAGATGTCCTTTTACACTCCCTCTCCACTTTGATCTGATGCATGGGCTACATTTTTTAGGATATATCCAAGCTATACATGATATACACTCAATACGGAGATTAGTTATTTGTTGAGAATAGAAATTAGGTTTTCTGAGACTCAATATAACATTTTAGAAGAAAAAGAAATGTGCATGTTGATTTTTCACTTTGTGTAGATGGCACTTTATGGAATATGATGTAGTGTTTTTAAATTCTGATGTTGTCTTATCTATTAGATCATGCAGAGTCAGTTGAGTTGCTAATAGTATGTGGTCC
Organism: Pleurodeles waltl; assembly: GCF_031143425.1. Classification (NCBI taxonomy): domain Eukaryota; kingdom Metazoa; phylum Chordata; class Amphibia; order Caudata; family Salamandridae; genus Pleurodeles; species Pleurodeles waltl. Next base: position 667,874,317 of record NC_090439.1, on the reverse strand, counting down.
ATCGTAATGTATTTATGTATATGAGCGTAACAGATTATGTCGGTAAAGACCAGTAATAAGCTGCTTCCCTTTGATTGAATGCACATGGGTACTTTTAACAAGGTATAAGAAAAGAAATGTATTTCATGCGCATCACATGACTGAGATAAACACATTCTTGATGAAGTTCATTGATAAATATGAATAGATATGGTTCATTAAATCATTTGTATTGAGGAGTTAAATCTGAACAGAGTATTAATCATTAAATATATGATCAGTTATGTTTGAGTACATGCATAGGATCACTTTAAAAGTATCTTATTATAATTGATATTGAGACAGATATACTACATGAGAGTAGAAAATCACAGGTTAGGTAACAGACTGGTTAGTCTATTAGAGATCCTTTATGATCACATTTTGCACTTGTCACTTTATCTTTATTATTTATAAGATTTGGATGAGAAAGGTGATTTGATATTCATGCATGCATTTTAATCAAACTCTTACAGAATGGAGGAATTATTAATGCGATTTTCAGTAAAATAATGTGATATTTGTTTATGTATATATTGAGGTATATTTTTGTCTTTGAAGTATGATTTATTGGATAACAATTATGTGCATGATATAAATATTATAGGTTGTGTACTTTTTAACTATTGGAAAGCAGGAACTAACACGACATAGGACTGATATGAATAAGTATGTATATATGTTATAAGATGGCCATAACAGTGATTCATACCTTGTATTGGTAAAAATAGATAAGGGACTAACTCACTATTTGAGGAGGTTTTGAGTGGTGGGGGGAGTGTCCAGTAGAAGGCATCAGCCGAAACGTGTTGACATTCGAGTTTTGTTTGGAAGTGATATTGCACTTGCACTTTATTTAAAATAAAAAGATAAATATTTATGGATTGGAAGATTGTCCTTTCGTGGTGACAGTGGCGGAACTATTCTTTGGTGAAGCCGGATGTGAGTTAAAACTCACTTGTGTGGGAGATATATATATGTATATATATATATATATATATATATATATTCACTGAAAAAACAAAGGCTACAGGGATGTTAGCGTTAGCAAACAGAATTAAAAAAAAACACAGAAATTCACTTAAAAATCCAACAGTTACATGGACGTTATAGTTTGGCTCACATTTTAAATATACGAAATCATAGAAATTCACCAGTTATAGTTAAAGTTATGCCCTAAGGTGACAATAACTCACGCCACTGACAAGCACAGTTTTTTCATCAAAACTTTTACTACAGATATTACACTGATATTATCAATGGTGCTATCAAAGATGTCATGTTGGATCACCCAAAAACTATCCATGCGCAAACTAGTCAAACGTAGCACATTTTGGTAAGGTTTTGTGGAGATGCATCAAACGGGGCCAAAATCATTAGCAACACAAAAACACTTTTCCTATGGAACAACTGACCTAACTACCTACCTAGTAGCGATCACCACTGGGACCGGTCATCAGTAGGCAGTTATAGATAGGACCACGATTCTATTGATAAAACATTTTTTGACTTGCCCACGTCCTTGGCGCCATTTGACGAATCTTCACAAAATTTTCCAAATAAAAGTGTTCCAGTGAATTTTGCTGTACATGGGAAGTTTCGAGATGACCCAACAAACAAGGGCTGAGAAAAGGAGGGGGGGGCGGGATCAAGAAACATGTGCTTCCAAATAAAATTCCTATAGGAATGGGGATTTTATACACAACTACAGTCTGAACCGCTGGAAGGAATTACACCAAATTTGTTGTAATTCTGTGACAGTTCCCGCCAAACGAAAGTAGACACTAACTCTGTTTCCAGCAAGTGGGAGCTGTCAAACTGCACCCACTTGCTAGAAGCAAAGTTCTCATCTGTTTCCCTGCCCACTGCTATGTGGACAGGGAAACAGATGAAAGATTGCTCCAGCAAAACTATAACTCATGCCCTAAGGTAACTATAACTCGCACCCTCGCCATGCACAGTTTTCTCATCAATAATTTGACTACAAATGTCAGTTATATTATTAATGATGTCATAGAAGGGGTCATGAGTGATGTAATATCTGGGGTAATTAACAGTGGTGAGGACACAAGTTATAGTTTCATTAGGGAAAGAGTTACAGCTACTTGAAATAACTTCCAGTGAACTTCTAGGGTTTTGCATGGTGGGGGGTTGGGTTGGATGTAGGGCTTGGCCTGGCATTGTGCTGCTCCAATCACACTTGCTACTCCTGCATCCTTCTCCTTGCCATCCCTTGTCCAAGCACATGCCCCTACACCCTCCTTACAGCCTGTGTGGCTGTAGTTCTGCCACTGCCCTCCCCGCCCAACCTGAACACTTGGCTTGCTGCCCCATCTACTTCTTCCCTACTCTATGTTGTCTGAGTCCATGCACCAGCCCCCTCCCTCCTGCCCTGCATGGTCAGATGTGGTGCCACTGCCCTCCATTTAGCTTGATGTCCACCCGACTCCTCCTCCCCTCCATTGCACAATTCTATGCCCTATAATTTTGCCCTCCTGCTTAGCCTCTGTTCTTAGCTTGCTTCTGCTACCCTCCTTCTCCCTGCCCTTCAAAATCTGTGTGCATGCCCCTGCTCCCTCCTTTTTCCTACTTTGTTCCATGGATCTGCCACTGCCTATCCTCTCTATTCTTCTTGTTCTGTTGAACTGTCACCACTCCTCCCACCTGCCTAGCATAGTCAAATGGCGGCCGCCTGCCCCTGTCACTTCCATCCTTCCTGTCTGAGTTGCATGCCTCTAACCCCTCCCTCCTGTCCTCCATGGTCCATTTTGCTGTCACTCCCTTCTGCTGTCTATGATCTTGATCTGTTGTGCTGCAACTGCTCCTCCTGCTTGCCCTGCATGGTCTGTTGGATAATACCATCCCTTGCTCTCTCATGTCTGTGTCCAGCCCCTACCCCTCCCTTCTGTCCTTAATGGTCCTTTGAGCATGCCCCTGCCCCCTCCCTCTTGTCCACCACAGCCGTTGTGCTGGCACTAACCCTCCTGCTTTCCATGCATGGCCTTCTGTGCCACCACAGCCCCTCCCACATGCCCAGTGTGGTCAGCTTAATTTCCCTGACCTCCTCCGTTGTCTGTGTGTATGCCATTATGGTCTCACTATTGCCCTCCATGGTGTGTTGTGCTTACTGTGACCATCCCGTCTGCCCTCCATAGTCAGCTTGCAGTTCCTGCCCTTTCCCCTTGTCCTCTGCCCTCCGTTTTCCATATGCAGGCCCCTATCCCCTCCCTCCTGCCTTGTCTGGTCCGTTGTCATACCCCTGCTCCGTCCCTCCCGCTCTTCAGCATTCGTTATGCTAAAACTGTCCCTCCTATCTGTCCAGTATGGTCAGCTTGCTGCCCTTGCTTCTTTCTCCTCTGCTCTCTGTTGTCCATGTGCATGGCCCTGTCCCTTCCCTATTGCTTTCCATGGTCCATTGTGCTGCATTACCCTCCCGCTTGCCTTGTATGGTGTATTTTGCTGCTGCAAAACCTGATGCCTGGTACCCTGCTCATCTCCCTCCTGCCCTCTGTTATATGAGTTGTTGCCACTACCCCACTCCTCCTGCCCTCCCTGATCCAATATACCACACCTACCAACATTCTGAACTTGAGGAAGATTTTGAAAAAAAATCCTATGCAGGTTTGACAGGCCTGCAGAATGCATATGTGGTCTTCCTCATTTGGGGCTAATAGAAGTGGGTGACAAGCCCTGCCCCAAATGACCTGCCAGTGGCACATCATGAGCCAGACCCAGTAGGAAGGCTCTAAAACACTGGGGTATCACCAGCGCAGGGGCTGTCCCAGGCTCAGCAACATTTGGCTCACTATACAGGAGATCATTCTTCCAGTAAATCAGGTGTGATCCAGAGGTGGCACCACCTTCCTGGGCTCCGGCCTGCTCCGAAGCCCCTCTAGAGTGTGGCACACTTTCTGCACTGTGCAGAACATTTCCCTGGTGGGGCCTCCTTCTCGCTACCAGTGGGTCAGCTCAAGTAGGTCCTCCAGTTCTGCCACTTTTTCCCCTGTAGTTTCTGGGGTGTCCCCCTTTGGTTCAGCCTCCTCCTGGATCATGGAAATCTCAGTAGCGGGTTTCCCACGCCCCTTACCCCTCTTCCTCTTGGCAGGTACCTTAGCCGCTGTTTCAGGCTTCAGGTCCTTCTGATCACCCTCCCTGGTGGCCATGGACTGTGTGGTCATGCACTCCCACTCTGGCAATCCTAACATCTCCAAGTGAGACCTGAGTCCCACTTCCTTCCAGGCAGTATTCTCCAGTTGTTCTACAGCAGACAGTCAACAGGCACGGATAGACTCACAGCTACCCTCAAAGAACCTGAGATCGCCCCCCCATTCAAAAGGAACCTGAGCTACCAAACATTGGCACTCGCTGTTGTTTACTGCTACAAACTGATAGACCACATTAGGGATTACCTGCTCTTGAGACACCAGATGACAGTGAACAGTTGTCATACTGGCTCCTGTGTCTCTCAAAGCCTCTAGCTGCCTCCCATTGATGGTCACCCACTGCCTGTACTTCTTTTGTTGTCAGGCATGAGTGTTCTCTAGACCACCTCCCCCTCCCTCTCCCTCTGGGAGACTAGGGTTAACTCAGCTGGCTCCCCACTAGTATCTGGGGCCAACTCCTCCCCAAGCACTACAGTCGCCACCCCTAATGCCTGCCCACTGATGGGGGACTGTGTCTGCCTGGGACACGTAAGACTCCTCCTGCAATGCCCTCCCTGGCAACAGGAGAAACACTTCAGGGGTCCCTTCTCTGCATGCTTTTCTAAAGGGAACCAACTTTTCTTTTCAACAGGGGGTTGGGAACCTTATCCTGGCATTGGATTTAGGGACCTTTTAAGAATTCCTTACTTTTATCCTTCCCCCACCCTTCTTCTGTTGGTGACCCTGCCCACCCTTAACTGAGTCTCCCACATAAAACTTCTTTTGGATACTAGTGCTGAGCCAGCGGTCCGCCTCCGTGGCAAGATTCCTGGAGTCAGTAAGCTTGCTGTCAATCAAGTGCTGACAGAGCTCTGGAAAGCAATGATTAGACAAGTGCTCCCATGCTATCAAATTACACAGCCCCTGATAGTCTGTTACGTCACTGCCCTTCACCCAACCATCCAGTGCTCTGTGGAAAGAATCAACATACTCCACCCAAGTTTGAGACCCAAGTTGAGCACTCTTCCCAAACTTTACCCTGTAACTCTCTGGGGTGAGATCAAACCTCCTGGTAAGGGTGTCCTTCATGGCAAGGTACTTCCTCTGATCGTCTACTTCCAAGACCAACAAGGTATCCCTCCCCTACACCATGGAATACTTCCACAGGCTTGTCCCCCCAATCTCTCTCAGGGACCCTGTGCATGTTCAGTGCCATCGCATCACCCCTAAACCACTATTCTATATCATCCCCCACAACAAAACCCTTCACCACACCCTTCAGTACATGCACCTTTCCCTCAGACTGCACTGTAGTACTGTGCTGGACCTGCTCTTTAGATTCAGCTCCATAAATCTCAGATCTTCAGCTAAAAGCATTTTCTTCTCATCTATGGCAAGTTTCTCTTTCTCCATAGTGACTTTCTTTTTCTCTGCCTCTCTTTTGATTTTGGCTAGTTCTAATTGAAGCTCCAACTCATGCTTCAGTTTGCACTTCTCCAGCTCCATTTGGGGCCTCCTAGTCTCATGCCTGTCTTCCAGCTTTTCTAGGGTCAGACCCCTTTTGGAAACTCTGCTGCTGCCCTGGAAGGTGCCTTCCTCCAAGGCAGAGCCTGATTCTCCACAAAATAATCCTGCAGGTTTGGCTCCTTTCCCTCCACAACAACATTCTCCTCCCCTGTGTGCTCATTAGCCTCCTTTGCTTCCAAACAGGCCGTCAGTGCCTTTTGCAGCTCCTTCTTTTTTAGTGAGGCCTTTAATAGGACATTTGAGCTCCTTCCAGACCCTTTTGAGCTGAGGCACCAAATAGGTCTCCAACCTCTCCTGCTCAAACACCAACTCTACAACTCTGGCTGATGGCTCACCACATTGAGACATGATTGTGACTCACACACAAATGTTACAAAAGGAGAAAAATCATCCCAGTATGTTGTGGGGTAATGGACTGTGATATGGAAGTAGTGCCACCAATTACTGCATGTAAAGCACAAATGGAATTCCTATCCTCACCGTTGATCACAAGTGTTAAAAATGTGGTCTTTAGTTTGCTGTGGCTTGTACCCTGTACAAGTAGATACCCTCACTCTAGGCAGGGTATAGGAGTCACACAACTAAGATAATCCTGATCATCCCCTTGGTAGCTAGGCACGAGCAGACAGGCTTATCTCAGAGGTATTGTGTAAAGTATTTGTACACACACACACACACACACCCACACACATGGTAACAGAGTGAAAACATCACAAACGTACTCCACACCAGTTAAGAAAATAGTCAATATTCATCTGAGTTAAACAAGACCAAAATGACAGAAATCCAACATATACATGCAAAGATACAAATTTTACAGATTAAGGCCCTCATTATGACATTAGTACCGTCGCCATGCTGGTGGTGAAGACCACAAAATTATGAGCTTGGCAGTGATCCCTCCCATAGACAGTCAATGTACCAACCGAACCGCCAGTGCGGTCTATCCACTGACCACAGCGGTAGGCATCTTCAGGCTGGCAGAAGTCAACGACCCACCCACCATATAATGACAAAGCAGATCGCCAGGATTTCTGGGGCAGGACCACTGCTACCAAAAGCCTGGTGGAAACATATTGTATAAAAGGAGACACTCACCTCCAGGGACCGAGAGGACTCTGCAGCCGCAATGGAACCCGAACTGGAAGTCCTGTCGATGCTGTACCACGTGGTAGCAATCCAGGAGCAGCAGCGTTGATTAAGAAAATGACGGTGAGTACAGCTGCCTAGAACGCAAGGGAGGAAGGGGAGAGTGACACACCCACACGCGCAACACACACCATATACACATACCACACACCGAGAACCATCTGCAGAGCTAATCAACATAACCCAGGAGCAAAATAAGTCAGCACACATACCTCTGGTCCAACCACTGTAATTATGTGGGAACAGCGACCTCAATTAAAAAATATATATATTTATATAAATATGTACAGAAAGGGCCATTGGCCAGTCCATTGTCAATGAATAGCCACAAGGCAATGTCCAAGGCCCAACTTGACTCCTGACAGCCCAAGTCACTCCACTGGGAAGGGGCATCATGATGATGGTAGGTGGGCACCTCAGGGGGTAGGGGTGGGTGGGATGGGGTGAAAGTTTCTTGGGATGGGGTCCTTGGACTTGGGTTTGGGAGGGGATGAGTCCTTACTCTTCTGTTTAGGGGGTGGAGGAGTGGGCTTGGAGCAGGGGGGGGGAGTGGTAGTCTTGTGTTCCTTACTGCTAGGTTTTGCTGCAGAGGGAGGGACATGAGAGGACTTGGAGCTGGAGGTACTGGGCTGGGGTAGAGGAATTCTTCACTTACAGGCAGGATGGGGGGAGAAGGGAAGAAGTCAAGGCGGGAAAGGAAAGGTTTCTTAGGTCCCATGGGGTGGGTTGTGGGAAGAGGTTTCAGAGTGGAGGTAGAGGGAGTGGTTGTAGGAGGAGTGGGTGTGCTGGACTTGGGTGCAGGTGCATGTGCAGTGTGCTTGTGTGATGTGAATGGTTGCTGAGTGCCTGAGTGGGAGCGTTTATGTGTTATTGGAGGGGGCAGACAGTATGTATGTTGTGGTGTCTGCAAGTGAGGTAGGTGTGCTGCATGAGGTTGTGATGGTGGTGGTGACTGCGCATGTGGTTTATGGGGTACTAGTCTGCATGTCTGCTGTTGTGGTGACTCTGGGCAAGGCTGTACAGGTTGCAGGATCTTGGACTGATGATGCAGTGCATGCAGGTATGAGTGTTGATGTGACTGTGAGGGAGGAGGGGGAGACAGTGGAGGCAGTGGCTCTTGTTGTATGTGCTTCTGTGTGTTAGCTGTGTGTGTGCTTGTGGAGTGAAGTGTGGTGCCTGTGTTTGCCTGTGCCAGTCCTGTCAGTTGTTTTGGGTGCATGCCTGTCAGATTGTGGGCATGGGATGGGTTGGGGAGAGGGCTTTGGGACTGGGAACAGGTAGTTGTGGGGGACGGAAGAACCAGGGAAACTGGCTGCCGTCAAAGAGGAGGCCACATTCTGAAACGATCTCTGTAGGGCAGCCAAGCCACTGTGAATGCCCTCCAGGTAGGCATTGCATTGTAGCATCTGGAATGCCAGCCCCTGGATGGCACTTACTATGGTTGACTGCCCTGCAGAGATGGAGTTCAGGAGGTCAATAGCCTCATGGTTGACTGGAGCAGGGCCAGAGGTGCCTGGGGAGAAGGAGACGGCCACCCTCCTGGGTAAGCGGGCATGGACAACTGGGTGGGGGGCTACTGGGAGGGCGATGCTGATATGGGGTGGTGGAAGACCTTGTAGCTGGGTGGTCCAGAGGGGTCCACCACCACCAGGGAGCTTCCATCGGAGGAGGAGGAATCAGAGTCAGATGTTATTGCTCCAGTCTCCCCCGTGGTGCTCCCCTCGCCCTCCAACCGAGTCGCCCCCCTCAGTGTCAGTTGACTCTGCCTCCTGTGTCCCGTAGGCTACAGCTCCCCAACTCGCCAGTGCCCCTGCTCCTTCGCAAGATGATGCTAATGCACACAAGGACAGGATGAGAAAAGGAGAGAGGGTGAGGGAGAAAGAAAGGAAGCACAGGGTCAATCACGGCAACAACAGCACAAATGGCATACACGTCACAATCACTCACTGGGATTAACACTGTGCAGTATGGACCCCAATGAAAAACCATTACCTGGGTACAACAGCAGTAAAGAACCCAAACACTAACATCTGCACACCTACTGGGGCTCCCTGAACCATGTCTGCAATGGCAGGCAAGCTACTTACCAACACCAAATATACATACCTCCCTACATTGCTAAGCAGGACCACACAAGAATAGCGAGACTGGCATTATGGGTCATCCACTGACTAGAACCTTGCACCCAAACCCCATGGCAGCAACAAAAACAGAATACCACACAGTGTGTACTAACCCCCTTGGGGCTGCTGTGCTGCCTTTAACTGCCCATCCAACTCAGCATTGGCCACCGGCAGTATGCGGGCCATTATGGGGGTCAGGGTCTGACGGGCACCCCTCCCTTGTTGGGAGGCCGTCCCCAGCTGGGCCTCCGTGGTCTTCCGGGCCCAGCATCTCAGATCCTCCCACTGTTTCCTGCAGTGGGTGCTCTACTAGATATGGACCCCCAGGGTCCGCATGTCCTTGGCGATGGCACGCCACAATCCTTTCTTCTGATGGGCTCTCACCTGTAGAGGACACACAGACAGAAGGATACCATGAACTCAACACTCCATTCTGTAACAGAAATGGCTTACATACTGCATAGAACCCATATTAAGCACACACATGACCAGTTCCTCTGCATACACATTGCATGCAGCCAAACCCCCTCCAAATGACACACTGCCACACTGCCAGCACACACATACCTCTTTATGCAGCCATGTCGCATCCGACGTGCCCTTGATGTATTCACCTGTTGGTCTGGAGTCCCATACAACTGGTCTGGAGTCCCATACAACTGCCCATACAGGGGTAGGACCCCACCCACAAGCTTCTCCTGCTCCTCGGATGTGAAGGTTGGTGCCCTTTCCCCTGTATCACAGGCCATCACAGGTTCCAGACACAGGACACAGCAGCATACGCAGGGGAGATGTTGAACCTTAGAGAATAAGAAATCAAGTGAAGTGGCACAGAGAAAATGGCGGTCACGTCCGCACCGGTGAACACCGTCGCCGCCGGCGTTAATCAGCATTGGTTCCTGTACTCCATAGAGCTCCATGTTAGCCAACGAGGAGTTGCATGGAGGTGCAGACTGCCTTCCGCCATGACGCCAAACCCAGGTGGAGTGAGATCACTTCCACTTGTACCTGCATATAGGATAGGCAGTTGTCATTTCCTTATGCTGGTACTTATGTTAGACAAATTTATGTGCATCATAGGCACATAATAGACAGTTCCATAGGCACATAATAGACAATTCCAGTCTTCTATATACAAAAATGCTCTGTGTACTGTGATATTGTGTGTCCATACTTCCTGTATTCACACGCATCTCATGTTTGGTTTACTTAGATACCTACCACTGCGGAGGAGGAGGCAAGCACCTGTGACTTGGCTACACGGGAGGACTGGCACATCATACTTATCTATCATCTGGACAGGGCCACAATTACTGAGCTGTGTCAACAATTGAAGCCAGGTCTGATTACTTCTATCCGTAGCACTACAGCAATACCCCTTGTAGTACAGGTATTGTCAGCGCTCTACTTCCTGGCAAGTGGTTCATTCCAAGTGACAGTGGGCTTAGCTGCAAGAATGTCACAGCCAATGTTTTCAGTTGTGCTTGGAAGGGCTTTGGCTGCCTTTCTGAAACACATGAGCAGCTACAGCTCACTCCCCCAGAGTAAAGATTTGCCTACTGTGAAAGCCGGATTCTATGCCATGGGACACATACCACATGTGATTCGGACCATTGACGGGACCCATATCGCCTTGGTCCCTCCCAGGGCCTATGAGCAGGTCTACAGGAATAGGAAGAGTTACCACTCTCTAAATGTTCAGATGTGTGCCTTGCTCATCAATACATCTCCCACGTCACTGTCAAGCTTCCTGGATCTGTGCATGATGCCTATGTATTGAGAAATAGCAGCGTCTCACAGGTGATGGCACGCATGACTACAGAGGCACAGAGTGTGGCTCAGAGGTGAGCTTGAGTTATCACACAGTGTATGTCAGTGTATGCCAACTGGAGTAGTACTCCATGCCATTGTACATGAGAAATATGTGTCCCTCAGTACTTCCAGATGACTCAGGCTACCCAAACCTGTCCTAGCTGTTGACCCCAGTGAAGAATCCAAGAACAGGGGCAGAAAATCAGTACAATGAAGCACATTGCCGTACCAGGAGGGTTGTTGAATGAACATTTGATCTACTGAAAGCCAGGTTCCGGTGCCTCCATTTGATCAGAGGATCCCTATGCTACACCCCTAAGAAGGCATACCAGATAGTGGTAGCTTGCTGCATGATGCACAATTTGGCCCTCAGACGCCATGTGCCCTACCTACAGGAGGAGGGGGGAGACAATGCACCTGTGCCAGCAGAGGACACTGAAGACAGTGAGGAGGAGGAGGAGGATATGGACAACAGGACACAAATCATACAGCAGTACTTCCAATGACACTCAAGTAAGACTATCATTCTGTTCATATCTCCATTTCTGTGAAGTGCTGTATGCCAGCTCTGTTGTGCCAATTACTACCTTTACGTTTCAGTGGACTGTCACTTATGCCTTCCCTTTTTGCAGATGTTGGGGTGGTCACAACTGTGTACTGATGTGATGACTGCAGACTGCTTAAACACATTTATTGGATGGATTCACACATTACAGGACATTTGCACAGGATAATACAGTTCAATAAATTGCAAATTTCTATATGATAAAGCACAAATACTCCAGTTGTGTTCAAGGGTGTTTTTTTAAGTGACATAAAGGAAGGAATAGTGCAATAGAGTGGGGAGTTGGTAGACAAAAACTTCGGTGTAGTGGCCCAGTTGGTTAGTAGCACAGGTCCAGTGTCCATGGGGCCATAGGAAAGGGAGCTCTGGCAGTCCAAAGTGAACAAGGTGACTCAGTGGCACACAAAGCGGAAATTCTAGAGGGGCTCATTTCCTGGCGGTGGTCTTGGTCTTGGCAACAGTCCCTGGTGTTTTTCTGGGTCTCAGGGAATGTTTGTGGGGTGGTTCATCTTCTTCAGGGGGAGGGGTGCTGTTGGCCTGTGGGTGGTATTGCAGGTCCTCCTGTCCACTAGCTGCAGCAGATGTTGATGGCTGCTGAGTGGACTGGCTAGTGGAAGTGGGCCGCTGGTGTGCTCTGTTCTCCTGCATGGTGTTGGCCATGTCACCCAGCACCCCTACATTGGAGGCCATGTTGGCATTCAGGACCTGCAACTGGTGCATGACCTCCTGGTGGTGTACCCCTGCAGCTGCTGGTTTTCCTGCAAACTGGTGATCACCTGGCCCATCTTGTCCTGGGATTTTTGCTATGCCCCCAGGACATGTGTGAGTGCCTCCTGGGCAGTAGGTTCCCTAGGCCTGGCCTTCCCCTGGTGCACAGCTGACATCCCACTATCCCTGGCCCCTGTGCCTCTGTCCCCTGAACGGTGTGCCCACTCCCACTTATACCAGGACCTTCACCGTCTTGCCTGTGTGGTGTTGATTCGGGTCTCTGTGTAGGTGGGCACACTATTGTTCGACATGTCCTGAGGACAGGGGTTTGGGGATGTTAGCTGGCTGCTGTGGTGTTGGAGTCAGAGGGGGGCCCTGTGGTGGACTGGGTGTGGGATGTGGAAGCCGACTGACCAGTGGTGCCAGATGGGCCAGGGAGATCATCCAGATCGGGACATCCAGAGTTGCTGTCATCACTGAGGCATCTTCTGGTGGGGGACTGGGTTGCTGTGGCACATGCTTGTTCCTCACACCGGCTGGGGTGCCTGTGAACATGTAAGTGATTTGTTACAGTCATTGTCTGTCACATATTCCATATTTCTAGCTTTCCCTATGGGTTTGGTGTTGTTCTCCCACCTTTGGTTTGTGTATGGTGTTGGATTGTGGGATTGGTAGCGCTACATGCTGACCATGCAATGCTGTTGTGTGTGCATGCGGAGTTGGGAGCAGTGTGCTTGCAGTGTGTAGGGGGGCATGCAAAGGTACACAATTGAGGGTGGTTATTGGGGTGGTGAAATGTATGGGATGGAGTGTGGTGTAGGGGGTCAGGGTGAGGGGGTGACATGCCACGCAGGTATCGGTGGAGGTAGGGTAGTAATGGTAACTTACCAGTGTCCAGCCCTCCAGTGACTCGAGTGAGGCCCTCAGGATGCAGGATTGCAAGACTTGCTCCTCCCATGCTGTCTACTGTAGGGGAGGAGGTGGGGGTCCACCGCCAGTCCTCATGATGGCGATCTGGTGCCTAGATGCAATGGAACACACCTTCCCCCGAAGGTCGTTCCACCTCTTTTGAATGTCATCCGTTATGGGTGGATATTGTCCCATGGAGTTCACCCTGCCCACAATCTTCTGCCATAGCTCCATCTTCCTGGCAATGGAGATCTGCTGGACATGTGCACCAAAACGCTGTGGCTCTACTCTGACGATTTTTTCCACCGTCACCGGCAACTCCTCATCAGTGAAACGGGGTGCTTTGTGGGGACTAGCCTATTGTGCAGTCTGTGTGTTGTGCAGAGGGTGTTCGGTGATGGGGTGGGGTGTGTGGTGTGTGATGTGTGACGGGTGTATAGGTAGATGTGGAGTGTGTGAGCAATTCTCTAAGGGTTTGGCCTCACAAGGTGTAGCAGTCTTTTTGTGTTTTCAAAAGATTGTGGGTTATGTGGTGGTGTGTTTTATGGTGATGTTGGTAGGTTTTTACGATGTGTGTATACGTGCCAGGTGTGGGGTTTTTAATCTGGCCAATGTTGGCTTCTAGTGCTGTTGGGTGCCCAATTCCACTGCTGCAGTATGCACAGCCAATGGTTGACCGCTGTTGGATGTCCACTGTGGTGATTCGTGGGTCATAATTTGGAGGGTGATGTATTGCTGGCGTAGTGGGGAGGGTGGTTGGTCCGACAGTTTTTCACCTTTGTTGGGTCTGGCAGAATTGTGGTTGTGTCTGTTTTTTGTTGGTTTTGTGTTTGTGTGTAATTTTCTGGCGGGCAGATTACTGCCTCCGTGGCGATCTGTTGGCAGCCATCACCACAGAGGTCTTCGGAAAAGACCGCCAATGTCATAAGGACCACCATAATCTCTTAAAGCACTTAGAAACACAATAGCTCGAAATGGGGCTTCACAATGTCTTCACAGAATTGTTCCTAACAATCCAACGCCACTCATGATGGAGTGTTGGCCGGTCATGAAGTCACACAGACCCCAGGTACAATACCTTTGGAAAGACGTTGCATGGAGTCGGGGAGGTGAGGCATCGCTAGAGCCGGTGTGGCGTCAGTGCCTTACTGTGACTGGGGAGATGAGGCCTCTATTCCTTACTGCTAGGCAGGGGAAGTGAGGCATTGGCTTCTTTACAGTTGTGGGGGAGGTGATGCAGTGTCGTGGTGAAGCATTGGTTCCTTACGATCCGGTGGGGTGGATGAATCGAGCAGGTCAAGACGTTGACTTTGTGGTGTCGCGATTACTTCACGGGGCCACAAGTGCTGCGGTGGAGTCAAAGACTCCAACTCTAACGGCACTTGGGACTCAAGTTGTGATGGGACTTCAGAGGCAGGGTGTGAGAAAGTAGCCTCTTTCTAGCATGGTTACCTACATTTTTTACCTGTTTGCCAGTGTGTTTTTACTGTCTCACTGGGATCCTGCTAGTCAGGACTGTGGTACTGAAAAATTCTGGACCCGTGTTATAAACATCGTCGTATCACAACGATTTTGGTATCAGCAGACCGAGAATGATTAGAATAGTATGCACAAGCATTGTATTCATATTCAGGTGACGAAATCACCTGAATATCAGAGTTTCCGTCCTGAAACTCTGAGGTTCCATTTAAACGACAGCCATTTTGTGATTGCCCTCACATAGGCCAATGTCTAATGCTGAAAACGAGTCTGAAGGACACGTACATCTTTGCTGACTCCTCTGTGACCTGGGCAAGCTGACTCCACTGCCTGAAGCCAAACCTGTTCGACCAGTTTCTTTCCTAGTGGCCGAATGAGATTAGTATCAAGGCACAACACATCATAAACCTTTCATCACACACAAACCATGCCTAATCTTACACGCACCTGTCCCTGTTTCTTTCTTTATGACTTGCTTTACAAGGAGGAGGTGCCTGTTTATATTGGGGGTCCGTCGATATCTGATGAAAGTACTGAGCCTTGCCGGGTAATTGATTGAGGGCTGGACAAACTGAATTTATGGCTTGTCATCATAACCCTGCTATTTCTTTGTAGTGAAAATATGTGAATGGTCAACTGTAAAATAAGGAATGTTTGCCTAAAGCATAATATTTTGTATAAAAGAGAAGGTTAGCTTTGCAAGGGGAGCAGTCTCCTGAGAATATACACTGTGTTGTACTTCTAGGATACCTGTTGCTGGCTGCAGCCAATAAACAAGATCTTTGACTTCACCAAGAAGACTCTGTGTTTCTGTAGTCTGAAACAGGAAGGACTCGAAGTCTTAGGGTGTGTTCCCTGGCACCACTGGGTTCTGAAAAACCCAGTACTTCAGTTGGCGCCCAACTTGGGGCGATTTCAGCGGTACCGGTCCAAGCCAGAGGTTGGTGAGGAGCTTCGTGTGAAAATTCTGGAGGGAGGCCGCCACTTCATCGACCCCTGTATGTCGACGTGGTCCGAAAGTCTTTGCTGCGAGGTTCCCCGCTTTCCGACGGCTACGAAGGACTGCTGCCCTGACTATCGCCCTGTTTTGGACCCTTGATGATTTGGTAGAGCGAAACGATAAACGAGTCTTCTGGTGACGTCATCGATACCTCAGTTAAGTATAAGTGGAGCGTCTCCCAGTCCTTAGTTTGGTTCTTAGTTTGGTATCCCCTTGGGATCTTTGATTTGGAACTTGCAAGTACCAAAGCCGAGGGATTCGTGTATTCACGAGGCTATCGTATTCGATAATCCTTTGAAGTTTGAAGCTAGACTGGAGAGCGAAGATGCCTGGTCTCTGCAGACATGGAAATTTGTTTTGTCTTGGTTATAATAGGGATTCCCGATTGGAGGACTCGTGTCCGGTTCCTCCGATTGGAACTCCAACCTATGAACTATATGTGAAACATGGCATAGGCCCCATCATATATAATGAAGTATGGATCCAATACACCAGGAAAGATGGTGTTTTAAAATGGCCCCAATATGGTAGTTTTGACACAGAGATTCTGGATAATCTGGAGGTTAAACTTTTTAAGAAGAAAGCCCGGCCGGCGATGTTTGACTCTTTCCGCCTATGGCGTAAGGAAGCCAAACAGAAGGAAATTAAATTAGCAAAGAGAAATAAGAGGGAAGAGGGTATCTCGATAATGCAAGCTGCCATACAGTTTAAAGATGATGAAGAAGAACAGATAAATGAGCAGTTGCACAGGCAACGTAAAATGGTGACCGATAAATGTTATCCAGTTTTTCCGCTTCTTCAGCAAGATGCAGCAAAAGAACTTGAGAAAGATCCTTTAATGTCACACTTGTTGAGGTCGCCACCCCCTTATGCGCAGAATGCTACAGCACCTCCGCAACCTTTAGCTGTGCAACCTCCAGTTATTGTGCCTCAGGTTCTTCCACAGCCGCCAGCTCCTCTTCAGTTGGCTCCTACTACTATGGCGCAGCCCCTTCAAGGGCCGCTGATTTCGCTACCTGCTCCATCTGTACCTCCTACGACTTTATGTACTACATCGACTGCCTCTTCTGGTGTTCTTCCTGATACTGCCTCTGAGTCTGCCTCTGCGTCTGCCTTGCCTCCCTCTGTTTTTCCTCCTGTTCTTTCATCAACTTCTCCTTCTGTCCGACAGAGAATGACAGATACTGTTGCCTGCCTTATATTTCCTCTCTTTGGGTCGTCTGGTGTGACCCCAGATTCGGAGCGTAAACAGTCGCGTAGTCAACTGCCTAATTCTCAAGAGAGAGAAATGTATGACCGTATTGCGCGTAAATGGGTTGTTTACCCTTTAAGATACGATGTAGAGTCTGTTATGGATGTCTTCCGTCAATGGGAAGCACCGAAACAAAGATACGTTTTTGAGAAAATGTGTGCTTTCCTTTGTGAGGAATTGGAGGATAATGATTTGGAAACAAATCCGCCTGATTTGTGCCGTGTACGGTTTGAGTTTGAAAAAGGCACGATTGTGGGTCCCGATGTTGAGAAAGAAGTTGCGACGTTGTTGTCCTTTAGGAATAAGGATCCTTCTCAGTCATTGTTCCAACATGACTCCTCTGTTAAAAAAAAGGTGCGACAGTACCCAATGAGAGAAGTCCCTCCGGTATGGAAGGACGCCGTTGCGGCTGATGTTGCTAATCAAATTGATGCAGTTCCAGCTCATTTTCAGCGTGTTTGGGTACATGTTCCGTGGAAGCGAGCTGAAGTTTTAGCCCTTAAGCAGACTTTGCCTGATCCCCGTAAAAACCCTGCAGGGTATTATAAGGAATTATCACAGACTGCAGACTCATGCATTATGAATTTAGCCGACATAGACATGTTATTTGGGAATGTTGTTCCACAGCCTTTGTGGGGATTCATTCGCCATACAGATCATGCGCAAGAGTTAGGTGACTCATGGGCTAATATTAGTGCTGCAAATGATAGACAAGTTGGTGGTGCCAAGCCTGAGCCTTTGGTAGCAGAACTGCCTGCTAGGATCATTACTTACATGAAGACTTTAATGCCTGCGATGCGTGTGAATTGGGATAAATTGTCTGCGTGTAAGCAGAAGAAAGATGAAACAGTGTCTGATTTCTTCACCAGGTTTGAGGAAACGTTTATCGACCACAGTGGTCAAGATATGAGTACAGAAGGTGGTCAACGGTTGTTCGTCGACAAGTTTGTGCACAATTTGCTTGCCGAGCTGTGTAAGAAATTGAAGGATTCAGAGAGTTCTTGGGCCGTTTCCTCTTCAGCACAAATATTGGCTACTGCACAGTACTACGAAAATAGGGATAAAGATGAGAAGGATAGAGCAGACAAGAAAACTAAAGAATTAAAGACGAAGGTTATTTTACAACAGGCGTATCCGCCACGTGGTGGTCAGAGTAACTATCAGCAACCTCAACAGTTCCAGAGAAACTCACAAAGGTTCGAGTTTTCTCAACCACGTGTTCCTGTAGGTCCCAATCAGTGTTCATATTGTAAAGAAGAGGGGCATTTCAAGTATAGTTGTCCTATTTTGTTACAGCGTACGAATGATGCTTCTGGCGCAAGAGGTCGAGGTGTTCAACAAGCTCCTAGAAGTAGAGGACGTGGAAGTTTCCCCAAGAACACGCGTTCCTTTCCATCTCAAAACTCAATGAATAGTTTTGACCAGCAACATAACGCGTCTGGTAGAACGGCTCAGTACTATGCTGACGACTACTATGCAGAAGATGAGAATCTGGAAGGTAATAATTGCTAGGACAGCCATAGACGGAGAGAGGGAGTTTTTTTAGTTCCAGTAGATCAGAATGGACCTTATGTTAAGGTGATTACATCAGGTGTGTCGGAGCCTTTTCTGTTGGATACTGGTGCTACAAAGAGTTCTATTATGCACTCAAAACTCCCTGGCGCACCTTTGTCTGGCGAGATTAATGTTTCAGTAGGTTTTTTCTGGCGCCCCGGTTAGGAACCCGATTTCTAGTCCTATGTCCCTTTCTGTTGGACCTTGTGAATTGGAAGCACCCCTTATTCTTACCACTGGTCGTGGTGAAAACTTGTTAGGATTGGATTTGTTGAAAAGATTGTATGCAACATTATATTGTTCTCCTTCCGGAGTACAACTTACACTGGGTAGGAAAATGGTCTCTCCAATGTATTTGTCGAAGGATAAACTTCCGACCGAATTCCTGATATCATTTGGGCTACTGGTCCTAATGATTTGGGTCTTTTGGAAATACCGCCTTATGTTGTGACATTGAAAGCCAATGTTAAATTACCACGCATTCAACAATACAAGATCTCTAGTGAAGGTGAAAAGGCGTTGCTAGCGATCATTTATGATTTAATTGAAAAAGATGTAATTGAAGAGACAAGAGGCAACGTTTGTAATAGTCCTGTTCTGCCTGTTTTGAAACGTACTGACCCTCTAAGCCACCTGTTTACAGGTTCGTGATTGATCTTAGAGAGATAAATAAAATAGTTGTGCCACAGTTTCCAGTTGTTCCTGATATCACTGCCATATTAACTATGATTCCAGCTTCCGCCACCTGGTTCTCGTGATTGACTTAAAGAATGCTTTCTTCAGCATCCCGATTGCCGAGGAGAGCAGGGATATTTTTGGCTTCAGTTTAGGAGGCCGAAGTTTCAGCTTCAAACGCGCTCCTCAAGGCTACTGTGAAAGTCCATCAATATATAGTCAGGCTTTAAAAACACAGCTTGATGCAATTGTTTTACCTGACGGTGCTACCCTTATTCAGTACATTGATGATTTGCTAGTCGCTACAGATACTGAAGAGATTTGTAAAGAAGCCACCTTGTTGTTGTTGCGTCATTTGTCTGATTTACATCACAAAGTGTCCCTTTCAAAACTGCAATATTGTCGACAAGAAGTGACCTACTTAGGTCATCTCTTATCGAAGGAGGGAAGGAAACTGACCTCAGAAAGAATTCAGGCAATTGCAAAATTGAGTGTGCCAAGGACACAGAGAGAAGTACGTGCTTTCTTGGGCATTACATCATACTGCAGACAATGGATACCAAATTTTTCTTTGCTGGCCAAACCTTTGGTAGCATTGACCTATAAAGATACACCGAATCCCGTTCCGTGGTCTGAAGATTGTCAGAAAAGTTTTTCCGAATTGCGTAATGCATTTTGTTCGGCTCCTGTGTTGGGTACCCCCGACTACAGTAAGCCCTTTACACTGTATGTCCATGAGAGAGAGGGTTGTGCATTGTCAGTGCTGACACAGTCTTTTGGAGACAAGCAGCGCCCATGTGCATATTTTTCGTCGACTTTGGATCCGGTAGCTAAAGCATTGCCGAGTTGCTTGAGAGCCACAGCGTCAGCAGCTGTTTCTATTCGCCAGTCTGCTGGGTTAGTGATGAATAATATGTTTTTTGTGATGGTTCCACATGCAGTGTACACGTTGTTAAACAGGACCAAGACACAGCATTTAACTAGTGCTCGATTGTCAGGTTACGAGTTGACACTGTTAGCGAGTCATGTGCACATAAAGAGGTGCAATACATTGAATCCAGCCAAGTTATTGCCAATTTCAGTAGAAACAGATGATGTTGAACAACATGATTGTTTTCTTAGGACAGAAGAAGAAACGAAAGGGAGAGTAGATCTTAAAGATACTCCTCTTGTAAAGTGTGATGGTACCTTATGGGTGGATGGTTCATGCTTCAAGCTTCCGAATGGTGATACGACTGCAGCATATGCTGTCACAACTTTGCATACGATTGTTGAAGCTGCACGTATACCACATTATTCAGCTCAAGCAGCAGAGCTGATTGCACTTACGAGAGCGTGTGCGTTATCGAAAAGAATGAAAGTGACCATATATACCGACAGCCAGTATGCGTTTGGTGTGGCCCATAGTTTTGGACCATTGTGGAAAGAACATGGGTTCCTGACTTCGCATGGAACTAAAATTCAGCATGGTCAGTTGGTGAATGAGCTTCTTGAGTCACTGACCTTGCCATTACAAGTTGCGATTGTGAAATGCAGTGCACACAAGAAGGTTACTGATGATGTCGGTCGTGGCAATGCATTTGCTGACGAAATCGCAAAAGAAACAGCAAAAGATGTGATGAATCGAATGTATGTTGCAGGCCCCGCAAGATGGGTTGGTGACGTTGGAATGTGTGAAGATACGATAGAGGGTGTGAAGTCTCTTCAAGCTGAAGCTTCAGAGAAAGAGTTGAATGTGTGGAAAGAAAGTACGGGTAAATTGGATGAAAATGGTTGTTGGGTTGACTTGTCAGAACATCAGCAATGGTTGTTACCCGATGCGTATGTGCTTGCAGTGGTGACAATGGCTCATGGAATGGCCCATATCAGTGTGAAAGGGATTTGTAAGTTGTTGGCTCCAGTATGGCAAAATGCTGGAATTCCTAAATGTGCAGAGAATGTGGTCAAGAATTGCATGGTGTGTCTGAAATACAATCCTGGTAGGGGAACCCCAACTCCAGCTGGTCATTTTGCGCCTCCAACGTATCCGTTCGAGGTTTTGCAGCTAGATTTCATCCACATGGAAAGGTGCAACAATCTGAAATACGTACTCGTTGTTGTTTGTGCCTTTTCAAGATGGGTAGAAGCATATCCCTTAAAAGACAACACTGCCTTATCCACAGCTAAAGCCCTTGCCAAATAATTCTTCCCTAAGTTTGGAATGCCGAGAATGGTCTGGAGTGATAATGGGAGTGAATTTGTGGGTCGAGTGATGAAAAAAGTATGTGACGGGCTAGGTATCCAGCAAAAATTCCCCGCTGCAAATCACCCCCAATCAGCTGGACTAGTAGAGTGTTATAATGGCACGCTAAAACTGAAGTTGGCAAAGATACAAGCGAGCTCTGGTCTTAAATGGCCTGACGCTCTGCCTTTAGCACTCCTATCAACAAGAATGACTGTGCATTCGCGAGTGGGACTTAGTCCCTATGAAATTGTGTTCGGCCGCACGGCCAACATATGGGGAGTGCCAAGACCAACAAAATTCAGTGAGATCGAACACCCTGTACTGCTTGATTATTTGTATGAATTGACGGCTAAATTGCGTGTTCTACACCAACAGGTTCACAATACTCTGCCTCAGGTCTCTGAAGCTCCAGGACATCTTATCGATCCTGGATCATGGGTGCTGGTCAAGAACTTCCAGCGGATAAAGAATGACCAGCCGCGTTGGACCGGCCCCCACCTCGTCCTTCTCTCAACAAGATCAGCTGTTCGAGTGGAAGGGAAAAAGAACTGGATCCACGGCGTACACTGCAAGAGGGTCCCTTTTCCTCTATCGTACGACCAGTGGGTCCAGGAGGGGATCGCTGACTCTGAGACTGAGACTGTGCCTCGTTTTTTGCCATTTAGCGATGCACGTGTAAAAGGAACAATTTCTGAACGAGAAAGTGACAATAATTTGCAAGAAGCTGTGCCACCGTCAATTCGATTGAACACTACAGAGCCTGAACTCTTGTTCCAGAACCAGACAGTACCTGGAAAAAGCCGTTATAATTTGAGACCAAGAACTAAGGCCAAATAATTTTTTTCCCGTTCCTTTGCTATTTTTTTTAAAAGTGCGGCTCTCTCATCTGAGAAACTTTCTTATTTTTGTTTTTTTCTTTTCGAACCGCCATCCGGGTTCAGCTGTAGGGTCGTGGTTGCCCAAGTCTTTGGAGTGCAGCTGAAGACGGTAGGTCGACAGTTCTGGTCGGTCTAAGGGAGTTGCCCTGGACTGACAGAAGCATTCCCTAGCATAGAACACCCTACCACCGCGAGCAGCAATTAGAGAGGATGGAGTTTTTCAAGAATGAGAGACCTGCCAAACAGATGGATTTTAAAGCCAGAATGTCTATAATAATGACAAAGAAACGATTTTTGATATTATGTATTTTCATGTTGCTCAGTGTAATGACGTTTTTAATAGGATATGTTTTATTCTCTTTTCAAGTGACATTTGCACCCATTACACAGCCCATACCTCCTTCTACTGTTACCTCGCATTCTTTTCACCCCCTGCCTGAACACGAGTCTGCCAGAAGATTAGAATTTGTCAACAATTCATTCATTCAGCTTCTACACCAACACCAATTAGTAGTGAACACAACTAACTGTTGGGTGTGTGGTCTTATGCCTCATACTACTGATAAAGGTATCCCTTATCTGGTCCTGCCTTTCAGCCATAATGGTTCTGTGTGGGCATATAGAACGGTGTTCATATACGCGTATGAAGCCAACCCCCTACGTTCTGTGAAAGATAATCCTAAGAATAGTGCTCTAGCTAAGGGTATAGTAGATATGATTAGGGAAGATATTTCCTGTGAGACTATCCCGAGAGATGAGACACTAGCATATATTGGATGGAACATAACAGGATATGGAGTTACTCTGAGTGGGAACCAGCGAGCAAAGAGATCCTCCCAGATTTGGATTGTAACCCATCAGGGTCACCTATGTCTGCAAGGTAATGGCAAGAAGCCCAGAGCTCAGTTAGGGAAAAGTATCTGCACTGAAACATATGTTTTTGCGTCTCAGACTTCTCCTTCGTTCTTAGCAGCTAAGGGTACCTATTTCATCTGCCATAATAGAGCCTATACATGGTTGCCCCCTGACTTCTCAGGCACATGTTTTGTTTCGTTCCTGTTACCTCCCACCTACACGGCCGCGGCAGATTACCATAAGACAAGGATAGTTAGAGGTGTCATAAGTAAAGAAGACACTACAGGACAAGAATTTGGAGAGTTCGTAAAGGGTTTTCTGCCGTTTTGGGGTCCTATGGTTAACAGCAGGAAGATAAGGCAATTGACAAGGGTGGTTGAATCCACGGTAGTTGAAACCGCCGGTGCCCTTGGTAATTTGACTGCTGAGCTCCAGTCGGATCGCCTTATGACTCTTCAGAACAGGGTCACATTAGATGTCATACTTGCAGACCGAGGTGGGGTATGTAAAGTGATCCAATCAAGTTGCTGTGTTTTCATCCCAGATAACGCTCCGACAGTCTACCAGGCCATTTCCAAACTGCATAAGATCTCTGAGTCTATTCACGTGGATAAAGGAGATTGGTCATTGATGGGGTGGTTCTGGGAGCTGATATCCGCCTGGGGATGGAAGACTCTGGTAGTCATTGGGATGATCTTAGCCATTCTTTTCCTGTCCTGTTTGTGTGTACAGTGTGCTCCTGCAATATGTGGCCTCTGTGCTACATCGTGTGTAAGGAAACCTGTATCAAAAGACGAGCTAAGTAATAGGATGATGCTACAGCAACATCTCAACGACTTTATGAATATAGACCTGGACTCAGATTAGCGTGAGTATGGGTTATTGCCTATGTAAGGGCAAAAGGAGGGTCTGTGGTACTGAAAAATTCTGGACCCGTGTTATAAACATCGTCGTATCACAACGATTTTGGTATCAGCAGACCGAGAATGATTAGAATAGTATGCACAAGCATTGTATTCATATTCAGGTGACAAAATCACCTGAATATCAGAGTTTCCGTCCTGAAACTCTGAGGTTCCATTTAAACGACAGCCATTTTGTGATTGCCCTCACATAGGCCAATGTCTAATGCTGAAAACAAGTCTGAAGGACACGTACATCTTTGCTGACTCCTCTGTGACCTGGGCAAGCTGACTCCACTGCCTGAAGCCAAACCTGTTCGACCAGTTTCTTTCCCAGTGGCCGAATGAGATTAGTATCAAGGCACAACACATCATAAACCTTTCATCACACACAAACCATGCCTAATCTTACATGCACCTGTCCCTGTTTCTTTCTTTATGACTTGCTTTACAAGGAGGAGGTGCCTGTTTATATTGGGGGTCTGTCGATATCTGATGAAAGTACTGAGCCTTGCCGGGTAATTGATTGAGGGCTGGACAAACTGAATTTATGGCTTGTCATCATAACCCTGCTATTTCTTTGTAGTGAAAATATGTGAATGGTCAACTGTAAAATAAGGAATGTTTGCCTAAAGCATAATATTTTGTATAAAAGAGAAGGTTAGCTTTGCAAGGGGAGCAGTCTCCTGAGAATATACACTGTGTTGTACTTCTAGGATACCTGTTGCTGGCTGCAGCCAATAAACAAGATCTTTGACTTCCCCAAGAAGACTCTGGGTTTCTGTAGTCTGAAACAGGAAGGACTCGAAGTCTTAGGGTGTGTTCCCTGGCACCACTGGGTTCTGAAAAACCCAGTACTTCAGGACCCCAGTGCTCATAGTTTGTGGCCTATATGTCACTGTGTTTTACTCTATTGTCAGTATGCTTCACGTATCACTGGAGTCCTGCTAACCAGAACTCCAGTGCTCATGCTCTCTCTATTTTAAAATTGGTCACTATGGTCTAGTGACCCCATATTCCAATCCAGATTGGCACACTGGACCCCCCTTAAATGTCCCTAGCATATGGTACCTAGGTATCCAGGGCATTGGGGGTCCAGGAGATCCTTATGGGCTGCAGCATTTCTTTTGCCAGCCATGAGGAGCTCATACAAACACTCCTTAAGGACTGCCACTGCTGCCTGAGTGAAATAGTGCAAACGCTATTTCACAACCATTTTCACTGCACCAGGTAACTTA
Organism: Pleurodeles waltl; assembly: GCF_031143425.1. NCBI lineage: Eukaryota > Metazoa > Chordata > Amphibia > Caudata > Salamandridae > Pleurodeles > Pleurodeles waltl. The sequence goes on along the minus strand of NC_090439.1, from coordinate 667,849,307 downwards.
TAAGTCACCTATATGTCTAACCTTCAGTTACCGAAGGCTAGGTGAAAAGTTACTGTGTGTGAGGGCACCCTTGCACTAGCAAAGGTGCCCCCACATTGTCCAGGACCAATTTCCTGGACTTTGTGAGAGGGGACACCATTAAAAGCATTCACTACATATATGTCAATACATTTATGTAGCTTCACAATGGTAACTCCGAATATGGCCATGTGAGGTATCTAAGATTGATAAATTGCACCCCCAATCCAATTCTGGTATTGGGGGGGCAATTCCATGCACCCTGGGGGTTCCACCATGGACCCCCAGTACTGTCAAACCAGATATCTGTGCTTTCCACTGCAGCCCCAGCTTCTGCCACCTCACTGACAGTTTTCTGTCCTCATGGGGACTGAGCAGCTCAATCCCCGGAAGGCATAACAATGCATTTCCTTTAAGACAGGGGTGTTACAGCCTCTTCCATTGAAAATAGGTGTTACAGGCATTGGAGGGGTATCCTTCCACAGCCTCTGGAAATACTTTGAAGGGAACAAATGGTGCCCTCCTTGCATAATCTAGCCTATACCGGTTCAGGGACCCCAAGTCCCTGCTCTGGCACAAAACTGGACAAAGGAAATGGGAGTGACTACTCCCCTGTCCACCACCAACCTAGGGGTGGTGCACAGAGCTCCTCCAGAGTATCCCTGGCATTAGCTATCTTGGATTTCCAGGAGTGGGGACCCTCTGGGAGCATCTGAGTGGCCAGTGCAAGCAGGTGATGTCAGAGAACCCTCCTGATAGGTCCATACCTGGTTAGGAAGCCAATCCCCCTCTCAGGGCTAGTTAGGCTCTCTCCTCTGGGTGTTTACTCAGATTCGGTTTGCAAGACTCCACCAGGACTCCTCTGCATCCTCTGCTTCAGCTTCTGACCGTCTGATCAACCGCAGACTGCTCCAGGAATGCTGTAACTGAAAGTATCCAAGAAGGCTACTGCAACTCTGTAACTTCAGCTCCCGCCCGCAACCGCAACAGTTTCCGGGTTGTGACTGCTCTGAGGACTGCCTGTCTTCATTCTGCACCAGAAGGACAGAAAGAATCTCTTGTGAAGTGACAGAGTCACTTCCCTGTTTCAGCAGGCACCTCTCTGCAACGACAACCGGTACTCTGGAACTCCTTGCCTGTCAACGAGCATGATCCCTGGAACACAGGTGGTGAACTGAAGGGATCCTGACTGTCCAAAGGTCCAGGTGGACTGAAGGGATCCTGACTGTCCAAAGGTCCAGCTGTCCAAATTTGGTCGAGGTAATGGCTTGCCTTCCCGTGCCAGACAGTACCCCTGTGCACTGAGTTTTCTGCAGCTCCCTGGGCTTCTGTGCACTTCTTCTAGAAATCCTTTATGCACAGCATAGCTTAGGTCTCCAGCACTCTATCCTGTGACACCTAGTTCCCTAAGTTGTTCTCCGGTGGTGTGGGATCCCTTTGTGTAGTGCTCGATGACCACATTTAGAACTCCTTTGTCCCATGTTCTGGGACTCATGTGGGTGCTGCCTTTTCTTCTGAGGGCTCTCTAAAGTGCTGAGAGCCCCCTCTGGCTCCTCAGTCCGAGATGAAACACCCAGGTCCCTCCTGGGCCCAGGTAGCACCTTTTCCCGCCAACCTCGACATTTGCATGAGCCAAGGCTTGTTGGCAGAATCCAGCAACAAACCCCAGCCTGCATCCAATGACTCGACGTGGGATATCTCTTGCACCAAGCAAGAACCCACAGCTGTCTTCGTTGGTGCATTTCTGACTTTTTCTCCCAACCAGAGAATCCACTCTTGCACCTTCATCTGGGTTAGCAGGGGCTCCTATTCATCCTTGACTCTTCATCAACTTCTGGACTTGGTCTCCTCTCTCCACTCTCTCACTGTTAGGGAGGAGGGTGCAGACAATTACAACATTCTCAAAAATGCACTCATTGATGGTTTTGGGCTCACCACAGAGCAATACAGAATTAAGTTCAGGGAAACCAAGAAATAATCTTCACTAGATCGGGTTGACTTTGTGGACTGTTCTGTGAAAGCTTTAGAAGGTTGTTTACATGGCAGTAAAGTGTCTGATTACCAGGGTCTGTATAATCTGATTTTGAGACAACATATATTGGATAGTTGTGTGTCTGATTTGTTACACTAGTATCTTGTGGACTCAGATCTGACCTCTCCCCAAGAATAGGGAAAGAAGGCAAACAAATGGGTCAGAACAAGGGTGAGCAGAAAAGCTCATACAGGGGGTGACAAAGAAAAGAAGAAAGATACTGAAAAATCTCAGGACAAGCATGGGGATAAAAGTAAACATAAAGATCCTTCTACAGGTCAACACCACTCCTCTGGGAGTTGGGATAAATCATCTTCCTCTTCTTCACTCTACACACAATAACAATTCCTGGTGCTATGTGTGTGGACATAAAGACCATAGCCCAGGGGATAAGTCCTGCCCAGGTAAAGCTCTTGAGCCTACTACCACTAATACATACACTTCAAACTCTAGTGCCCCTAGCAGTAGTAGTAATAGTGGTGGGACTACTGGCAACAGTCAAACAAAAGGTGTAGTTGGGTTCACTTTTCGGTTCACTTTTTGGTCCATTATAGAAACTGGGGTAGGTGCAGAAACCCCCAAGACAGTTTCTTTCATACCTGGTGGCATTGGCCTTGCCACCTTGGCTGCTTGTCCCCTTAACATGGACAAGTACAAGCAGTCAATTCTAATAAATAGTGTTGAGACCCAGGGATACAGGGACACAGGTGCCAGAATCCCTTTGGTGACTGAAAACTTGGTGTCACCTGCACAACACCTCCTTAGACAAAAGTACCAAGTTAATCAGTTGCTTCCCTTAGCTGTACTGCAACTTAGTTGGGGTGGAGTTACTGGCCCAAAGCAGGTGGTGGTATCACCTAGCTTACCTGTAGACTGTCTCTTAGGTAATGACCTAGAGGCCTCAGGCTGGGCTGAGGTAGAGTTTAGGACCCAGGCATCCATGCTGGGTATCCTTGAGGAATTGCTTCCTCTCATGTCTGGTGAAATGAAAAAGCAAAGAAGAGAAGGAGCCCTGAAGCCTCGGGATCCTCTTCACCCAACAGGTATATATGGTGGAACCACTAAACCAGATAGGCAAAACTGCACTGTTTTAGTAAATTTTGAGCCACCCTCCAGCCCTCCCAGAGAAACCTTAGTGCAGCAGTCCTGCACTACCTCTAAACACAGAGGACAGCAGCCCTATCCTTGTGTAGAGCCTATAGGACAGCAGCCCTGTCTTGCTCCAACCCAAGAGAAACAGCAACCCTGTTCTCTCTTTCATCAATTTGGACAAGCTTTTTGCCCAGCTATGCCCTTGCTGAGACAGCATCCCTGTCTAGCATTCTCATCCTTAGGACCGCAGCCCTGTATTGACATAGGATTAGCGGAACAGTCCCACTACCCCACTTTAAACCTTACAAATAGAGAATCATAGAATATGCACTTGCACTGCTTTCTATGTAAAAATCCCCAAACAGGGTGGTTTACATCACTACAGGGAAGTAACCATACAGTGGATGATAAAGGGAGTAACCACTCTATTGCAGATCTACTCTTCACTTATCACCACTTAGACAATAAAGTCTAAACTGGCCAAGGTTAACTTTACTGTCATATAGTCAGGAACCCAGTGCTCATAGCTTGTGGCCTATATGTTAATGTGTTTTACAGTGTTGTCAGTATACTCGACTGTATCACATGAGTCCTGCTAACCAGAACTCCAGTGCTCATTCTCTCTCTGTTACAAAATTGGTCACTATAGTCTAGTGACCCCATATTCCAATCCAGATTGGCACACTGGACCCCCTTATAAGTCCCTAGTATATGGTACCTAGGTACCCAGGGAATTGGGGTTCCAAGAGATCCTTAGGGGCGGCAACATTTATTTTGCCACCCATAAGGAGCTCATACAAACACTCATTCAGGATTGCCACTGCTGCCTGAGTGAAATAGTGCAAACACTATTTCACAGCCATTTTCACTGCACCAGGTAACCTATAAGTCACCTATATGTCCAACCTTCAGTTACTGAAGGCTAGGTGCAAAGTTACTGTGTGTGAGGGCACCCTTGCACTAGCATAGGTGTCCCCACGTTGTCCAGGACCATTTTCCCAGACTTTGTGAGTGCGGGGACACCATTATAAGCGTGCACTACATATATGTCAATACATATATATAGTTTTACAATGGTGACTACGAATATGGCCATGTGAGGAGTCTAAGATTGTGAAATTATACCCCCAATCCGATTCTGGTTTTGGGGGACCAATTCCATGCACCCTGGTGGCTCCACCATGGACCCCAGGTACTGCCAAACAAGCTCTCTGGGGTTTCCACTGCAGCCCCAGCTGCTACCACCTCATAGACAGGTTTCTGCCCTCCTGGGGATTGAGCAGCTCAATCGCAGGAAGGCGGACAATGCATTTCCATTAGGAGAGGGGTGTTACACCCTCTCCCATTGGAAATAGGTGTTACAGTCATGGGAGGGGTATCCTCGCAGAGCCTCTGGAAATGCTTTGAAGGGCACAAACTGTGCCCTCCTTGCATAATCCAGTTTACACTGGTTCAGGGATCCCCAGTCCCTGCTCTGGCACAAAACTGGACAAAGGAAGGGGGAGTCAACAATTCCCTTGTCCATCACCATCCCATGGGTGGTGCCCAGAGCTCCTCCAGAGTGTCCCTGGTTTTAGCCATCTTGGATTTCAAGGTGAGGGGACCCTCTGGAAGCATCTAAGTGGCCAGTGCCAGCAGGTGACATCAGAGACCCTTCCTAATAGGTCCATACCTGGTTAGGTAGCCAATCCCCCTCTCAGGGCTATTTAGGGTCTCTCCTCTGGGTGTTTACTCAGATTTGGTTTGCAAGACTCCACCAGGACTCCTCTGCATCCTCTGCTTCAGCTTCTGACAGTCGGATCAACCATAGGCTGCTCTAGAAACGCTGTAACAGCAACAAAGTATCCAAGAAGGCTATTGCAGCTCTGTTACTTCACCTCCTGCCTGCAACTGCAACAGTTTACAGTTTGTGTACGCTCTGAGGACTGCCTGTCTTCATTCTGTACCAGAAGGACCGAAGGAAACTTCCATGGAGTGATGGAGTTTGCAGGAGCTCCTGTTCTTCCTTGACTCTTCATCAACTTCTGGACTTGGTCTCCTCTCTCTGCAAGTCTTCAGGTCCAGGAATCTATCATTGGTGTCTTTCAGTCTGGCTTGGTTTTTGCATAATCCTTTACCACAATTTCTAGTGTGTTTTGAGGAAACTTGCTGTACTTTACTCCTGTTTTCCTGGGCTCTGGGGTGGGGTATTTTACTTACCTTTGGTGTTTCCTACACTCCCAGCGCCCCTCTATACACTACACTTGCCTAGGGGGGAACCCACATTCGTATTCCACTATTTTAGTAGATGGTTTATGTTGACCCTATGCCCATTGCAACCTATTGTGTTCTTCACTGTTTGCACTATTTTGTGACTGTTTACTTACCTGATTTTGGTTACTAGCGTATATATTGTGTATAATACTTACCTCCAGAGGAAGTATAGCCTCTAAGATATTTTTTGCCTTGTGTCACTAAATTAAAGTACCTTTATTTTTGGTAACACTGAGTATTGTCTTTCTTGTGTATGAGTACCGCGTGACTATAGTGGTATTGCAAGAGCTTTGCATGTCTCCTAGTTCAGCCTTGGTTGCTCTGCTACAGCTACCTCTAGACACCCTAAGCTGCTAGACACTGCCTACATTTCACTAAGGTGGATCACTGGAACTGGTATAAGGTGTAAGTACCTCTGATACCCACTGCAAGCCAGCTTCTCACAAGCGGCAGCAGGCCTGCGGCACTGGTGACAGTTGTTGCACTCAGTGGGGACTACGTCGCAGTAGTAGCACTCATTGGGGACCACGCCTCTGGTGTAGGCAGCGGCGTGGAGTCGGAGAGTAGTACCGGTTCCAAAGTATCTCTGGAGTCAAAGTACTTGGTTTCTTCTGGGATACACCAGAACTCACTCATAAGGGCCAAGGAACTGGATTTGGCACCACTTGGCAAGTCAGGACTCTCAGCAAGAGAGCCCAGGTACTTGCAGATGAAGTCTTTGATGTCCCTGAGACTTCTAACAGGAGGCAAGCCCTTGGAGAACCTTTAGAGGCAGGATGTAGAAAGCAAAGTCCAGTCCTTTCATTCCCAGGACAGAAACAGCAAGCAGCAGGACAGCACAGCAAAGCAACAGGCAGAGTTGCTGTCCCTCCGACACATCTAGCTCTTCTTCCCATCCAAATGTCCTCAGTTCAGAAGGATTCTAAAATTGTGGTCTCAGAGGTCCAATACTTATACTAATTTCGGCCATTAAAATAGGCAAACTTCAAAGGAAAGTATTTATAGTGCACCAGACCCTGCCTTTCCTGCCCTGGCCCCAGACACACTAAAAGGGATTTGAAGATTGTTTTGTGTAAGGACAAGCACAGCCCTATTCAGGTGCAAGTGTCAGCTCCTCCCACCACTCCACACCAAGAAGACCCTTCAGGATATGCAGGTCATACCTCAGCTCCCTTTGTGTGGCTGTCTGTAGTGAATACACAAACCTCCCAGCTGTCAACCTGACACATACATGTATTCCATAGCCAAGCAGAGGTACAGAATGGTTAATAAAGAAATGCCAACTTTCAAAAAGTGACAATTTGAAACATACAATTTAAAAACCAACTTAACCAAAAGATTTAGGGGATCATTACAACCCTGGCGGTCGTCGGAGAAGCGGCGGTAAGACCGCAAACAGACCGGTGGCAACAAAAATGGAATTTGGACCGCGGCGGTTACCGCCGCGATCGACCGCCACTTCACCACTCCGACCACCACGGCGGTAATGACCGCTGGGCTGGAGGTTGCGGTCTCCGGCCCGGCGGTCGTCACTAGACCGCCAACGGTATCAGGACCCTGCATACCGCCACGGTTTCTGGCGGTTTGGAACCGCCATGAGAACCATGGCGGTAGGCACTATCGGTGCCAGGGAATTCCTTCCCTGGCACTGATAGGGGTCTCCCCCACCCCCGCCACCCCCCACGAGTCCTCCCCCCACACCCCAACCACCCCCCAGAGGTGGTACAAGCCCCCTCCCCACCCCCACCCCCACCCCAACATGCACATACACGCACCCCTACACGCACACACCCCCAACATGCACATATACACACCCCTACACACACACATACACAACGAGGACACATACCCACACACATACATGCAGACATGCACACCGGCCGAACCGCACACATTTCCCATAGACACAGCAGCACCCCCTGCACGCATACACGCACTCACACACCCGCTTTACACACTCACACGCACACCCCCATGCACGCACACAACACACAACACCCCCCACCCCCTCCCCTAATGGACGATCAACTTACCTTGTGCGCTGGTCCTCCGGGAGGCATCGGAATCCATGGGGACATCACCGCCACCTGCACACCGCCACACAGAATCGTGGGATGTGATTCTGTGTTGTGTTGGCGTGGCTGTGGAGGTTGAGCAGCCTCCACTTTCCCGCCGACCGCCAGTGTAGCTGCTGGCGGATTTCCGTACGAAAAACGTCAGTACGCTGCCAGCGGTCAAAATACGCGGAGTGGAAGACCGCCACAGCTGGCGGTCTTCACCGCGGCGGTAACTTGGCGGTCTTGCGAAAAGACCGCCAATGTTGTAATGAGGGCCTTAGTTTTAAATGTTAAGTTCAGAGACCCCAAACTCCAGATCTCCATCTGCTCCCAATTGGAAATTACACTTAAAAAATGTTTTAAGGCAGTCCCAATGTAACCCTATAGGAGAGATAGGCCTTGCAATAGTAGAAAATATATGTAGTAGTATTTCACTATCAGGACATGGAAAACACAACAGTACATGTCTTACCTTTTAAATACACTGCACTCTTTTAAATATAGTAAAAGGGAAGTGTTGGGCCTGGCAAGTGGGTGCACTTGCCAGTTTGATCAGGCAGTTAAAACTGCACACAGACACTACAGTGGCAGGTCCGAGACATGTTTACAGGACTACTCATGTGGCTGGCACAATCAGTGTTCAGGCCCACTAGTCACATTGGCTTTACAGGCCTTGGGCACCCATGGTACACTATGCTAGAGACTTACTAGTAAATCAAATATGCAAATCATGGATAAACCAATCACCAGAACAATTTAGACAGGGAGCACTTGCACATTTGCACTGGTCAGCAGTGGTAAAGTCCCAAAAGTCTTAAAGACAGCAACAATTCTATTCAGCACAGGACCAAAAAACAGGAGGTCAGAAGCCAGAAAGACTGGGGAAACCACACCAAGAGCTGACAGGTCTGACTACATACATATACACATGCACGCCCACACACACACACACCTAGGTATATAGACAGAGATATATACATTATCTACTGACAGTCACCAGTAGATAGTTATAGTTAGGACCATGTTTCCATAGGAAAACCATTTTGGGGACTTGCCTATATCTTTGGCATTCTTTAACAGATCTTCACAAAGTTTCCAAAATGTGCTGGTAATTCTTGTTGCACTTGCAAACTTTTGTAGTGATCTGTCAAGTGGGGCTGAGAAAAAGGGGGGGGGGGGCTTCAAAAAAGTGTGTTTCCCATGTTAATTTCCATAGGAGTTTAGAACATGACTACAGCCGAAACCGCTGGATAGAAACAAATTTTGGCAGAAAGGTAGATTTAGCCCCACATTTTGCTATTTGGAGTAAATCTGTTCAGTAGTTTTTGAGAAATCTAGGGAAATCCTAATTTGTATATCTAGGGATGGTGTTCCTCCCTGATGACTTTGCGAGGAATAACAAGTTGATTCAGTGAAATGCAGAGCTCTGATTGGCTGCCAACACTTCAACAAAGAATTGTTGGCAGGAATCTTGGGAGTTGGCTTCAGCCAAGTCCCCAAACAAAATGCAGAAAAAAAGAAAAGGGGGCAGGGTACGAATACCCTGACCCTCTAGCCTTGGTCCCGCCAGGGCAAAAAAGCATTTTTTTTTAAAACAATTGTGGCAAATTCATGAAA